>NC_057845.1:303833-607666 GCF_910594005.1 Cervus elaphus | reverse complement strand
TAGGCAGGAGTCCTGACGTCGCTGAAGAAACTCGTGGGTGGAAGGGCCATCCCCGTCGTAACTCGAGAATATACCCCAGGTTCCCACCGCAACTCGAGAAAAACCATGAGACTTCCCCCTCGCCGCAAAATCAGGCCCGATACCCTGCACTGCATGCAGAGCAATTCCGTGTTGCACATTACACATGAAAGGAGCCTTGATTTCCTTGATGGCACTCCAGAGAAACCCCAAGAGCACTGTTTCAAGGCTAGAGGGATCCTGAGGTCACTGTAGCAACACAAAAGAGCTCCGTGGACCAGAAATCAACTCGAGATGAGGGGTTAGTCCCTGGCTTCGACTCCAGAGCAATACCACCTTACCACAAGCACCTCAAGAGGAGGCTTCTCTCAGCTCTAGGTATGTTAGAGGGACCCTGAGTTTGCAGCCTCAAGTGGAATGGACACCGCTATGCCCTGACTCGAAATAAGGCCGGATATCCCTGCAGTGACTTGAATGCAGGTTCGTCTTGCATCTCCCAAGACGAAAGGATGTCTGAATCCCCTGTGGAGACCACAGAGAAAGACCTAGTTCCCCACCTCATCGCGACCGGAGGCCTCACATCCTTTGAGAACTCCAGAGGTACGCAGAGATCCGTGCCACAAAAGGAGACGATGCCTGACTCCTCCTCAAACTTGATAGGAGTCCCAGGATTCCTGTCGCACGTGGAAAGGGACCCTTGGTCTCCCGCCTCAGCTGGAGAGGCATCCCAATTGCCCTGTCAAGCCTCGAGGAGAATCCCGAGTTGTCCCTCGCAACTAGGCAGGAGACCTGACGTCGCTGAGCAAACATGTGGGTGGAAGGGCCATCCCCGTCGTAACTCGAGAATATACTCCAGGTTCCCCCCGCAACTCGAGAAAAAGCATGAGACTGCCACCTCGCCGCGAGCTGAGGCCCGATTCCCCTGCACTGCGTGCAGAGCAATTCCGTGTTGCACATCACACATGAAAGGAGCCTTGATTTCCTTGATGGCACTCCAGAGAAACCCCAAGAACACTGTTTCAAGGCTAGAGGGATCCTGAGGTCACTGTAGCAACACGAAAGAGCTTCGCGGACCACAAATCAACTCGAGATGAGAGGTTAGTCCCTGGCTTCAATTCCAGAGGAATACGACCTTACCACAAGCACCTCAAGAGGAGGCTTCTCTCAGCTCTAGCTATGTGATAGGGACCCTGAGTTTGCGGCCTCAAGTCGAATGGACACCGCGATGCCCTGACTCGAAATAAGGCCGGATATCCCTGCAGTGACTTGAATGCAGGCTCGTCTTGCATCTCCCAAGACGAAAGGATGTCTGAATCCCCTGTGGAGACTACAGAGAAAGACCTAGTTTGCACCTCATCGCGACCGCAGGCCTCACATCCTTTGAAAAGTCCAGAGGTACGCGGAGATCAGTGCCTCCAAAGGAGACGATGCCTGACTCCTCGTGAAACTTGATAGGAGTCCCAGGATTCCTGTGGCACGTGGAAAGGGACCCTTCGTCTCCCGCCTCAGCTGGAGAGGCGTCCCAATTGCCCTGCCAAGCCTCGAGGAGAATCCCGAGTTGTCCCTCGCAACTAGGCAGGAGTCCTGACGTCGCTGAACAAACACGTGGGTGGAAGGGCCATCCCCGTCATAACCTGAGAATATACCCCACGTTCCCGCCGCAACTCGAGAAAAACCATGAGACTTCCCCCTCGCCGCGAGATGAGGCTCGATTCTCCTGCATTGCATGCAGAGCTATTCCGTGTTGCACATGAGACATGAAAGGAGCCTTGATTTCCTTGATGGCACTCCAGAGAAACCTCAAGAACACTGTTTCAAGGCTAGAGTGAACCTAAGGTCACTGTAGCAACACGAAAGAGCTCCGTGGACCAAAAATCAACTCGAGATGAGAGGTTAGTCCCTGGCTTCGCCTCAAGAGGAATACCACCTTACCACAAGCACCTCAAGAGGAGGTTTCTCTCAGCTCTAGGTATGTGATAGGGACCCTGAGTTTGCGGCCTTAAGTGGAATGGACACCGCGATGCCCTGACTCGAAATAAGGCCGGATATCTCTGCAGTGAGTTGAATGCAAGCTCGTCTTGCATCTCCCAAGACGAAAGGATGTCTGAATCCCCTGTGGAGACTACAGAGAAAGACCTAGTTTGCACCTCATCGCGACCGCAGGCCTCACATCCTTTGAAAACTTCAGAGGTACGCGGAGATCAGTGCCTCCAAAGGAGACGATGCCTGACTCCTCGTGAAACTTGATAGGAGTCCCAGGATTCCTGTGGCACGTGGAAAGGGACCCTTGGTCTCCCGCCTCAGCTAGAGAGGCGTCCCAATTGCCCTGCCAAACCTCGAGGAGAATCCCGAGTTGTCCCTCACAACTAGACAGGATCCTGACGTCGCTGAACAAACACGTGGGTTGAAGGGCCATCCCGGTCGTAACTCGAGAATATACCCCAGGATCCCGCCGCAGCTCGAGAAAAACCATGAGACTTCCCCCTCGCCGCGAGATGAGGCCCGATTCCCCTGCACTGCGTGCAGAGCAATTCCGTGTTGCACATTACACATGAAAGGAGCCTTGATTTCCTTGATGGCACTCCAGAGAAACCCCAAGAACACTGTTTCAAGGCTAGAGGGATCCTGAGGTCACTGTAGCAACACGAAAGAGCTCCGTGGACGGAAAATCAACTCGAGATGAGAGGTTAGTCCCTGGCTTCGACTGCAGAGAAGTACCACCTTACCACAAGCACCTCAAGAGGAGTCTTTTCTCAGCTCTATGTATGTGAGAGGGACCCTGAGTTTGCGGCCTCAAGTGGAATGGACACCGCGATGCCCTGACTCGAAATAAGGCCGGATATCCCTGCAGTGACTTGAATGCAGGCTCGTCTTGCATCTCCCAAGATGAAAGGATGTCTGAATCCCCTGTGGAGACCAGAGAGAAAGACCTAATTTCCCACCTCATCGCGACCGGAGGCCTCACATCCTTTGAAAACTCCAGAGGTACGCGGAGATCAGTGACTCCAAAGGAGACGATGCCTGACTCCTCGTGAAACTTGATAGGAGTCCCAGGATTCCTGTCGCACGTGGAAAGGGACTATTGGTCTCCCGCCTCAGCTGGAGAGGCGTCCCAATTCCCCTGCCAAGCCTCGAGGAGAATCCCGAGTTGTCCCTCGCAACTAGGCTTGAGTCCTGACGAGGCTGAACAAACACGTGTGTGGAAGGGCCATCCCCTTCGTAACTCGAGAATGTACCCCAGGTTCCCGCCACAACTCGAGAAAAACCATGAGACTTCCCCCTCGCCGCTAGATGAGGCCCGATTCCCCTGCACTGCGTGCAGAGCAATTCCGTGTTGCACATCACGCATGAAAGGAGCTTTGATTTCCTTGATGGCACTCCAGAGAAACCCCAAGAACACTGTTTCAAGGCTAGAGGGATCCTGAGGTCATTGTAGCCACACGAAAGAGCTCCGTGGACCAAAAATCAACTCGAGATGAGAGGTTAGTCCCTGGCGTCGAATGCAGAGAACTACCACCTTACCACAAGCACCTCAAGAGGAGGCTTTTCTCAGCTCTAGGAATGTGAGAGGGCCCCTGAGTTTGCGACCTCAAGTGGAATGGACACCGCGATGCCCTGACTGGATATAAGGCCAGATATCTCTGCAGTGACTTGAATGCCAGCTCGTCTTGCATCTCCCAAGATGAAAGGATGTCTGAATCCCCTGTGGAGACCACAGAGAAAGACCTAGTTCCCCACCTCATCGCGACCGGAGGCCTCAAATCCTTTGAAAACTCCAGAGGTACGCGGAGATCAGTGCCTCCAAAAGGGAGGATGCCTGACTCCTCGTGAAACTTGATAGGAGACCCAGGATTCCTGTGGCACGTGGAAAGGGACCCTTGGTCTCCCGCCTCAGCTGGAGAGGCGTCCCATTTCCCTGCCAAGCCTCGAGGAGAATCCCGAGTTGTCCCTCGCAACTAGGCAGGAGTCCTGACGAGGCTGAACAAACACGTGTGTGGAAGGGACATCCCCGTCTTAACTCGAGAATGTACCCCAGGTTCCCGCCGCAACTCGAGAAAAACCATGAGACTTCCCCCTCGCCGCGAGATGAGGCCCGATTCCCCTGCACTGCGTGCAGAGCAATTCCGTGTTGCACATCACGCATGAAAGGAGCTTTGATTTCCTTGATGGCACTCCAGAGAAACCCCAAGAACACTGGTTCAAGGCTAGAGGGATCCTGAGGTCACTGTAGCCACAAGAAAGAGCTCCGTGGACCAAAAATCAACTCGAGATGAGAGGTTAGTCCCTGGCTTCTTCTCCAGAGAAATACCACCTTTCCACAAGCACCTCAAGAGAAGGCTTCTCTCAGCTCTAGGTATGTGAGAGGGACCCTGAGTTTGCGGCCTCAAGTGGAATGGACACCGCGATGCCCTGACTCGAAATAAGGCCGGATATCCCTGCAGTGACTTGAATGCAGGCTCGTCTTGCATCTCCCAAGATGAAAGGATGTCTGAATCCCCTGTGGAGACCACAGAGAAAGACCTAGTTTCCCACCTCATCGCGACCGGAGGCCACACATCCTTGGAAAACTTCAGAGGTACGCGGAGATCAGTGCCTCCAAAGGAGACGATGCCTGACTCCTCGTGAAACTTGATAGGAGTCCCAGGATTCCTGTGGCACGTGGAAAGGGACCCTTGATCTCCCGCCTAAGCTGGAGAGGCGTCCCAATTGCCCTGCCAAGCCTCGAGGAGAATCCCGAGTTGTCCCTCGCAACTAGGCAGGAGTCCTGACGAGGCTGAAAAAACACGTGTGTGGAAGGGACATCCCCGTCTTAACTCGAGAATGTACCCCAGGTTCCCGCCTCAACTCGAGAAAAACCATGAGACTTCCCCCTCACCGCGAGATGAGGCCCAATTCCCCTACACTGCATGCAGAGCAATTCCGTGTTGCACATCACGCATGAAAGGAGCTTTGATTTCCTTGATGGCACTCCAGAGAAACCCCAAGAACACTGTTTCAAGGCTAGAGGGATCCTGAGGTCACTGTAGCTACACAAAAGAGCTCCGTGGACCAAAATTCAACTCGAGATGAGAGGTTAGTCCCTGGCTTCGACTGCAGAGAAGTACCACCTTACCACAAGCACCTCAAGAGGAGTCTTCTCTCAGCTCTAGGTATGTGAGAGGGACCCTGAGTTTGCGGCCTCAAGTGGAATGGACACCGCGATGCCCTGACTCGAAATAAGGCCGGATATCTCGGCAGTGACTTGAATGCCAGCTCGTCTTGCATCTCCCAAGATGAAAGAATGTCTGAATCCCCTGTGGAGACCACAGAGAAAGACCTAGTTCCCCACCTCATCGCGACCGGAGGCCTTAAATCCTTTGAAAACTCCAGAGGTATGCGGAGATCAGTGCCTCCAAAAGGGACGATGCCTGACTCCTCGTGAAACTTGATAGGAGTCCCAGGATTCCTGTGGCACGTGGAAAGGGACCCTTGGTCTCCCGCCTCAGCTGGAGAGGCGTCCCAATTGCCCTGCCAAGCCTCGAGGAGAATCCCGAGTTGTCCCTCGCAACTAGGCAGGAGTCCTGACGTCGCTGAACAAACACGTGGGTGGAAGGGCCATCCCCGTCGTAACTCGAGAATATACCCCAGGTTCCCACCGAAACTCGAGAAAAACAATCAGACTTCCCCCTCGCAGCAAAATGAGGCCCGATACCCTGCACTGCATGCAGAGCAATTCCGTGTTGCACATTGCACATGAAAGGAGCCTTGATTTCCTTGATGGCACTCCAGAGAAACCCAAAAAAAACTGTTTCAAGGCTAGAGTGAACCTGAGGTCACTGTAGCAACACGAAAGAGCTCCGTGGACCAAGAATCAACTCGAAATGAGAGGTTAGTCCCTGGCTTCGACTCCAGAGGAATACCACCTTACCACAAGCACCTCAAGAGGAGGCTTCTCTCAGCTCTAGGTATGTGAAAGGGACCCTGAGTTTGCGGCCTCAAGTGGAATGGACACCGCGATGCCCTGACTCGAAATAAGGCCGGATATCCCTGCAGTGACTTGAATGCAGGCTCGTCTTGCATCTCCCAAGATGAAAGGATGTCTGAATCCCCTGTGGAGACCACAGAGAAAGACCTAGTTTCCCACCTCATCGCGACCGGAGGCCTCACATCCTTTGAAAACTCCAGAGGTACGCGGAGATCAGTGCCTCCAAAGGAGACGATGCCTGACTCCTCGTGAAACTTGATAGGAGTCCCAGGATTCCTGTGGCACGTGGAAAGGGACACTTGGTCTCCCACCTCAGGTGGAGAGGCGTCCCAATTGCCCTGCCAAGCCTCGAGGAGAATCCCGAGTTGTCCCTCGCAACTAGGCTGGAGTCCTGAAGAGGCTGAACAAACACGTGTGTGGAAGGGTCATCCCCTTCGTAACTCGAGAATGTACCCCAGGTTCCCGCCACAACTCGAGAAAAACCATGAGACTTCCCCCTCGCCGCGAGATGAGGCCCGATTCCCCTGCACTGCGTGCAGAGCAATTCCGTGTTGCACATCACGCATGAAAGGAGCTTTGATTTCCTTGATGGCACTCCAGAGAAACCCCAAGAACACTGGTTCAAGGCTAGAGGGATCCTGAGGTCACTGTAGCCACAAGAAAGAGCTCCGTGGACCAAAAATCAACTCGAGATGAGAGGTTAGTCCCTGGCGTCGACTGCAGAGAACTACCACCTTACCACAAGCACCTCAAGAGGAGGATTCTCTCAGCTCTAGGTATGTGAGAGGGACCCTGAGTTTGCGGCCTCAAGTGGAATGGACACCGCGATGCCCTGACTCGAAATAAGTCCAGATATCTCTGCAGTGACTTGAATGCCAGCTCGTCTTGCATCTCCCAAGATGAAACGGTGTCTGAATCCACTTTGGAGACCACAGAGAAAGACCTAGTTCCCCACCTCATCGCGACCGGAGGCCTCAAATCCTTTGAAAACTCCAGAGGTACGCGGAGATCTGTGCCTCCAAAAGGGACGATGCCTGACTCCTCGTGAAACTTGATAGGAGTCCCAGGTTTCCTGTGGCACGTGGAAAGGGACCCTTGGTCTCCCGCCTAAGCTGGAGAGGCGTCCCAATTGCCCTGCCAAGCCTCGAGGAGAATCCCGAGTTGTCCCTCGCAACTAGGCAGGAGTTCTGACGTCGCTGAACAAACACGTGGGTGGAAGGGCCATCACCGTCGTAACTCGAGAATATACCCCAGGTTCCCGCCGCAACTCGAGAAAAACCATGAGACTTCCCCCTCGCCGCGAGATGAGGCCCGATTCCCCTGCACTGCGTGCAGAGCAATTCCGTGTTGCACATCACACATGAAAGGAGCCTTGATTTCCTTGATGGCACTCCAGAGAAACCCCAAGAACACTGTTTCAAGGCTCGAGGGATCCTGAGGTCACTGTAGCAACACGAAAGAGCTCCCTGGACCAAGAATCAACTCGAGATGAGAGGTTAGTCCCTGGCTTCGACTCCAGAGGAATACCACCTTACCACAAGCACCTCAAGAGGAGGCTTCTCTCAGCTCTAGGTATGTGAGAGGGACCCTGAGTTTGCGGCCTCAAGTGAAATGGACACCGTAATGCCCTGACTCGAAATAAGGCCGGATATCCCTACAGTGACTTGAATGCAGGCTCGTCTTGCATCTCCCAAGATGAAAGGATGTCTGAATCCCCTGTGGAGACCACAGAGAAAGACCTAGTTCCCCACCTCATCGTGACCGGAGGCCTCAAATCCTTTGAAAACTCCAGAGGTACGCGGAGATCAGTGCCTCCAAAAGGGACGATGCCTGACTCCTCGTGAAACTTGATAGGAGTCCCAGGATTCCTGTGGCACGTGGAAAGGGACCCTTGGTCTCCCGCCTCAGCTGGAGAGGCGTCCCAATTGCCATGCCAAGCCTCGAGGAGAATCCCGAGTTTTCCCTCGCAACTAGGCAGGAGTCCTGCCGTCGATGAACAAACACGTGTGTGGAAGGGACATCCCCGTCGTAACTTGAGAATATACCCCAGGTTCCCGCCGCAACTCGAGAAAAACCATGAGACTTCCCCCTCGCCGCGAGATGAAGCCCAATTCCCCTGCACTGCGTGCAGAGCAATTCCGTGTTGCACATCACACATGAAAGGAGCCTTGATTTCCTTGATGTCACTCCAGAGAAACCCCAAGAACACTGTTTCAAGGCTAGAGGGATCCTGAGGTCACTGTAGCAACACGAAAGAGCTCCGTGGACCAAATATCAACTCGAGATGAGAGGTTAGTCCCTGGCTTCGAATCCAGAGGAATACCACCTTACCATTAGCACCTCAAGAGGAGGCTTCTCTGAGCTCTAGCTATGTGAGAGGGACTCTGAGTTTGCGGCCTCAAGTGGAAAGGGCACCTCGATGCCCTGACTCGAAATAAGGCTGGATATCCCTGCAGTGACTTGAATGCAGGCTCCTCTTGCATCTCCCAAGACGAAAGGATGTCTGAATCCCCTGTGGAGACAACAGAGAAAGACCTAATTCCCCACCTCATCGCGACCGGAGGCCTCACATCCTTTGAAAACTCCAGAGGTACGCGGAGATCAGTGCCTCCAAAGGAGACGATGCCTGACTCCTCGTGAAACTTGATAGGAGTCCCAGGATTCCTGTGGCACGTGGAAAGGGACACTTGGTCTCCCGCCTCAGCTGGAGAGGCGTCCCAATTGCCCTGCCAAGCCTCGAGTAGAATCCCGAGTTGTCCCTCGCAACTAGGCAGGAGTCTTGACGTGGCTGAAGAAACACGTGGGTGGAAGGGCCATCCCCGTCATAACTCGAGAATATACCCCAGGTTCCCGCCGCAACTCGAGAAATACCATGAGACTTCCCCCTCGCCGAGAGATGAGGCCCGATTCCCCTGCACTGCATGCAGAGCAATTCCGTGTTGCACATCACACATGAAAAAAGCCTTGATTTCCTTGATGGCACTCCAGAGAAACCCCAAGAACACTGTTAAAAGGCTAGAGGGATCCTGAGGTCACTGTAGCAACACAAAAGAGCTCCGTAGACCAAAAATCAACTCGAGATGAGAGGTTAGTCCCTGGCTTCGACTCTAGAGGAATACCACCTTACCACAAGCACCTCAAGAGGAGGCTTCTCTCAGCTCTAGCTATGTGAGAGGGACCTTGAGTTTGCGGCCTCAAGTGGAATGGACACCGCGATGCCCTCACTCGAAATAAGGCTGGATATCCCTGCAGTGACTGGAATGCAGGCTCATCTTGCATCTCCCAAGACGAAAGGATGTCTGAATCCCCTGTGGAGACCACAGAGAAAGACCTAGTTTCCCACCTCATCGCGACCGGAGGCCTCACATCCTTTGAAAACTCCAGAGGTACGCGGAGATCAGTGCCTCCAAAGGAGACGATGCCTGACTCCTCGTGAAACTTGATAGGAGTCCCAGGATTCCTGTGGCACGTGGAAAGGGACCCTTGGTCTCCCGCCTCAGCTGGAGAGGCGTCTCAATTGCCCTGCCACGCCTCGAGGAGAATCCCGAGTTGTCCCTCGCAAGTAGGCAGGAGTCCTGACGTCGCTGAACAAACATGTGGGTGGAAGGGCCATTCCCGTCGTAACTCGAGAATATACCCCAGGTTCCCGCCGCAACTCGAGAAAAACCATGAGACTTCCCCCTCACCGCAAGATGAGGCCCGATTCCCCGGCACTGCGTGCAGAGCAATTCCGTGTTGCACATCACACATGAAAGGAGCCTTGATTTCCTTGATGGCACTCCAGAGAAACCCCAAGAACACTGTTTCAAGGCTAGAGGGATCCTGAGGTCTCTGTAGCAACACGAAAGAGCTCCGTGAACCAAGGATCAACTCGAAATGAGTGGTTAGTCCCTGGCTTCGACTCCAGAGGAATACCACCTTACCACAAGCACCTCAAGAGGAGGCTTCTCTCAGCTCTATGTATGTCAGAGGGACGCTGAGTTTGCGGCCTCAAGTGGAATGGACACCGCGATGCCCTGACTCGAAATAAGCACGGTTATCACTGCAGTGACTTGAATACAGGCTCGTCTTGCATCTCCCAAGACGAAAGGATGTCTGAATCCCATGTGGAGACAACAGAGAAAGACCTAGTTCCCCACCTCATCGCGACCGGAGGCCTCACATCCTTTGAAAATTCCAGAGGTACGTGGAGATCAGTGCCTCCAAAGGAGACGATGCCTGACTCCTCGTGAAACTTGATAGGAGTCCCAGGATTCCTGTGGCACGTGGAAAGGGACACTTGGTCTCCCCCCTCAACTGGAGAGGCGTCCCAATTGCCCTGCCAAGCCTCGAATAGAATCCCGAGTTGTCCCTCGCAACTAGGCAGGAGTCTTGACGTGGCTGAACAAACACGTGGGTGGAAGGGCCAGCCCCGTCGTAAGTCGAGAATATACCCCAGGTTCCCGCCGCAACTCGAGAAAAACCATGAGACTTCCCACTCGCCGCGAGATGAGGCCTGATTCCCCTGCACTGCGTGCAGAGCAATTCCGTGTTGCACATCACACAGGAAAGGAGCCTTGATTTCCTTCATGGCACTCCAGAGAAACGCCAAGAACACTGTTTCAAGGCTAGAGGGATCCTGAGGTCACTGTAGCAACATGAAAGAGCTCCGTGGACCATAAATCAACTGAAGATGAGAGGTTAGTCCCTGGCTTCGACTCCAGAGGAATACCACCTTACCACAAGCACCACAAGAGGAGGCTTCTCTCAGCTCTAGCTATGTGAGAGGGACCCTGAGTTTCCGGCCACAAGTGGAATGGACACCGCGATGCCCTGACTGGAAATAATGCCGGATATAACTGCAATGACTTGAATGCAGGTTCGTCTTGCAACTCCCAAGACAAAAGGATGTCTGAATCCCCTGTGGAGACCACAGAGAAAGACCTAGTTCCCCAACTCATCGTGACCGGAGGCCTCACATCCTTTGAAAACTCCAGAGGTACGTGGAGATCAGTGCCTCCAAAGGAGACGATGCCTGACTCCTCGTGAAACTTGATAGGAGTCCCAGGATTCCTGTGGCACGTGGAAAGGGACCCTTGGTCTCCCGCCTCAGCTGGAGAGGCATCCCAATTGCCCTGCCAAGCCTCGAGGAGAATCCCGAGTTGTCCCTCCCAACTAGGCAGGAATCCTGACGTCGCTGAACAAACACGTGTGTGGAAGGGCCATCCCCGTCGTAACTCGAGAATATACCCCAGGTTCCCGCCGCAACTTGAGAAAAACCATGAGACTTCCCCCTCGCCGCGAGATGAGGCCCGATTCCCCTGCACTGCGTGCAGAGCAATTCCGTGTTGCACATCACACATGAAAGGAGCCTTGATTTCCTTGATGGCACTCCAGAGAAACCCCAAGAACACTGTTTCAAGGCTAGAGGGATCCTGAGGTCACTGTAGCAACATGAAAGAGCTCCGTGGACCAAAAATCAACTCGAGATGAGAGGTTAGTCCCTGGCTTCCACTCCAGAGGAATACCACCTTACCACAAGCACCTCAAGAGGAGGCTTCTCTCAGCTCTAGGTATGTGACAGGGACCCTGATTTGGCGGCCTCAAGTGGAATGGACACTGCGATGCCCTGACGCGAAATAAAGCCGGATATCCCTGCAGTGACTTGAATGCTGGCTCGTCTTGCATCTCCCAAGATGAAAGGATGTCTGAATCCCCTGTGGAGACCACAGAGAAAGACCTAGTTCCCCACCTCATCGCGACCGGAGGCCTCACATCCTTTGAAAATTCCAGAGGTACGCGGAGATCACTGCCTCCAAAGGAAACGATGCCTGACTCCTCGTGAAACTTGATAGGACTCCCAGGATTCCTGTGGCACGTGGAAAGGGACCCTTGGTCTCCCGCCTCAGCTGGAGAGGCGTCCCAATTGCCCTGCCAAGCCTCGAGGAGAATCCCGAGTTGTCCTCGCAACTAGGCAGGAGTCCTGACGTCGCTGAACAAACACGTGGGTGGAAGGGCCATCTCCGTGGTAACTCGAGAATATTCCCCAGGTTCCCGCCGCAACTTGACAAAAACCATGAGACTTCCCCCTCGCAGCGAGATGAGGCCCGAAATCCCGGGACTGCGTGCAGAGCAATTCCGTGTTGCACATCACACATGAAAGGAGCCTTCATTTCCCTGATGGCACTGCAGAGAAAACCCAAGAACACTGTTTCAAGGCTAGAGGGATCCTGAGGTCACTGTAGCAACACCAAAGAGCTCCGTGGACCAAGAATCAACTCGAGATGAGAAGTTAGTCCCTGGCTTCGACTCCAGAGGAATACCACCTTACCACAAGCACCTCAAGAGGAGGCTTCTCTCAGCTCTAGGTATGTGAGAGGGACCCTGAGTTTGCGGCCTCAAGTGGAATGGACACCGCGATGCCCTGACTCGAAATAAGGCCGGATATCCCTGCAGTGACTTGAATGCAGGCTCGTCTTGCACCCATGACGAAAGTATATCTGAATCCCCTGTGGAGACCACAGAGAAACACCTAGTTCCCCTGCTCATCGCGACCGGAGGCCTCACATCCTTTGAAAATTCCAGAGGTACGCGGAGATCAGTGCCTCCAAAGGAGACGATGCCTGACTCCTCGTGAAATTTAATAAAAGTCCCAGGATTCCTGTGACACGTGGAAAGGGACCCTTGGTCTCCCGCCTCAGCTGGAGAGGCGTCCCAATTGCCCTGCCAAGCCTCGAGGAGAACCCCGAGTTGTCCCTCGCAACTAGGCAGGAGTCCTGACGTCACTGAACAAACACGTGGGTGGAAGGGCCATCCCCGTTGTAATTCGAGAATATACCCCAGGTTCCCGCTGCAACTCGAGAAAAACCATGAGACTTCCCCCTCATCGCGAGATGAGGCCCGATTCCCCTGCACTGCATGCTGAGCAATTCCGTGTTGCACATCACACATGAAAGGAGCCTTGATTTCCTTGATGGCACTCGAGAGAATCCCCAAGAACACTGTTTCAAGTCTAGAGGGATCCTGGGGCACTGTAGCAACAGGAAAGAGCTCTATGGACCAAGAATCAACTAGAAATGAGAGGTTAGTCCCTGGCTTCGACTCCAGAGGAATACCACCTTACCACAAGCACCTCAAGAGGAGGCTTCTCTCAGCTCTAGGTATGTGAGAGGGACCCTGAGTTTGCAGCCTCAAGTGGAATGGACAACGCGATGCACTTACTCGAAATAAGGCTGGATATCCCTGAAGTGACTTGAATGCAGGCTCGTCTTGCATCTCCCATGACGAAAGTTTATCTGAATCCCCAATGGAGACCACAGAGAAAGACCTAGTTCCCCACCTCATCGCGACCGGAGGCCTCACATACTTTGAAAACTCCAGAGGTACACTGAGATCAGTGCCTCCAAAGGAGACGATGCCTGACTCCTCGTGAAACTTGATAGGAGTCCCAGGATTCCTGTGGCACGTGGAAAGGGACACTTGGTCTCCCGCCTCAGCTGTAGAGGCGTCCCAATTGCCCTGCCAAGCCTCGAGGAGAATCCCGAGTTGTCCCTCCCAACTAGGCAGGAGTCCTGACGTCACTGAACAAACACGTGGGTGGAAGGGCCAGCCCCGTCGTAAGTCGAGAATATACCCCAGGTTCCCGCCGCAACTCGAGAAAAACCATGAGACTTCCCCCTCGCTGCGAGATGAGGCCCGATGCCCCTGCACTGCGTGCAGAGCAATTCCGTGTTGCACATCACACAGGAAAGGAGCCTTGATTTCCTTGATGGCACTCCAGAGAAACGCCAAGAACACTGTTTCAAGGCTAGAGGGATCCTGAGGTCACTGTAGCAACATGAAAGAGCTCCGTGGACCATAAATCAACTGAAGATGAGAGGTTAGTCCCTGGCTTCGACTCCAGAGGAATACCACCTTACCACAAGCACCTCAAGAGGAGGCTTCTCTCAGCTCTAGGTATGTGAGAGGGACCCTGAGTTAGCAGCCTCAAGAGGAATGGACAACGCGATGCACTTACTCGAAATAAGGCTGGATATCCCTGAAGTGACTTGAATGCAGGCTCGTCTTGCATCTCCCATGACGAAAGTTTATCTGAATCCCCTATGGAGACCACAGAGAAAGACCTAGTTCCCCACCTCATCGCGACCGGAGGCCTCACATCCTTTGAAAATTCCAGAGGTACGCGGAGATCAGTGCCTCCAAGGGGGACGATGCCTGACTCCTCGTGAAAATTGATAGGAGTCCCAGGATTCCTGTGGCACGTGGAAAGGGACCCTTGGTCTTCCGCCTCAGCTGGAGAGGCGTCCCAATTGCCCTGCCAAGCCTCGAGGAGAATCCCGAGTTGTCCCTCGCAACTAGGCAGGAGTCCTGACGTCGCTGAAGAAACATGTGTGTGGAAGGGCCATTCCAGTCGTAACTCGAGAATATATCACAGGTTCCCGCCGCAACTCGAGAGAAACCATGAGACTTCCCCCTCGCCGCGAGATGAGGCCCGATTCCCCTGCACTGCGTGCAGAGCAATTCCGTGTGGCCCATCACACATGAAAGGAGCCTTGATTTCCTTGATGGCACTCCAGAGAAACCCCAAGAACACTGTATCAAGGCTAGAGGAAACCTGAGGTCACTGTAGCAAGACGAAAGAGCTCCGTGGACCAAGAATCAACTCGAGATGAGAGGTTAGTCCCTGGCTTCGACTCCAGAGGAATACCACCTTACCACAAGCACCTCAAGAGGAGGCTTCTCTCAGCTCTAGGTATGTGAGAGGGACCCTGAATTTGCGGCCTCAAGTGGAATGGACACCACGATGCCCTGACTCAAAATAAGGCCGGATATCCCTGCAGTGACTTGAATGCAGGCTCGTCTTGAATCTCCAAAGATGAAAGGATGTCTGAATGCCCTCTGGAGACCACAGAGAAAGACCTAGTTCCCCACTTCATGGCGACCAGAGGCCTCACATCCTTTGAAAACTCCAGAGGTTCGCGGAGATCACTGCCTCCAAAGGAAACGATGCCTGACTCCTCGTGAAAATTGATAGGAGTCCCAGGATTCCTGTGGCACGTGGAAAGGGACACTTGGTCTCCCGCCTCAGCTGGAGAGGCGTCCCAATTGCCCTGCCAAGCCTCTAGGAGAATCCCGAGTTGTCCCTCGCAATTAGGCAGGAGTCCTGACGTGGCTGAACAAACACGTGGTTGGAAGGGCCATCACCGTCGGAACTCCAGAATATACCCCAGGTTCCTGCCGCAACTCGAGAAAAACCATGAGACTTCCCCCTCGCCACGAGATGAGGCCCGATTCCCCTGCACTGCGTGCAGAGCAATTCCGTCTTGCACATCACACATGAAAGGAGCCGTGATTTCCTTGATGGCACTCCAGAGAAAGCCCAAGAACACTGTTTCAAGGCTAGAGGGATCCTGAGGTCACTGTAGCAACATGAAAGAGCTCCGTGCACCAAGAATCAACTCGAGATGAGAAGTTAGTCCCTGGCTTCGACTCCAGAGGAATACCACCTTACCACAAGCACCTCAAGAGGAGGCTTCTCTCAGCTCTAAGTATGCTAGCGGGACCCTGAGTTTGCGGCTTCAAGTGGAATGGACACCGCGATGCCCTGACTCCAAATAAGGCCGGATATCCCTGCAGTGACTTGAATGCAGGCTCGTCTTGCATCTCCCAAGACGAAAGGATGTCTGAATCCCCTGTGGAGACCACAGAGAAAGATCTATTTCCCCACCTCATCGCGACCGGGGCCTCACATCCTTTGAAAACTCCAGAGGTACGTGGAGATCAGTGCCTCCAAAGGAGACGATGCCTGACTCCTCGTGAAACTTGATAGGAGTCCCAGAATGCCTGTGACACCTGGAAAGGGACACTTAGTCTCCCGCCTCAGCTGGAGAGGCGTCCCAATTGCCCTGCCAAGCCTCGAGGAGAATCCCAAGTTGTCCCTCGCAACTAGGCAGGAGTCCTGACGTCGCTGAACAAACACGTGGGTGGAAGGGCCATCCCCGTCGTAACTCGAGAATATACGCCAGGTTCCTGCCGCAACTCGAGAAAAACCATGAGACTTCCCCCTCGCCGCGAGATTAGGCCCGATTCCCCTGCACTGCGTGCAGAGCAATTCCGTGTGGCCCATCACCCATGAAAGGAGCCTTGATTTCCTTAATGGCACTCCAGAGAAACCCCAAGAACACTGTTTCAAGGCTAGAGGGACCCTGAGGTCACTGTAGCAACACGAAAGAGCTCCGTGGACCAAAAATCAACTCGAGATGAGAGGTTAGTCCCTGGCTTCGACTCCAGAGGAATACCACCTTACCACAAGCACCTCAAGAGGAGGCTTCTCTCAGCTCTAGGTATGTGAGAGGGACCCTGAGTTTGCGGCCTCATGTGGAATGGACACGGCCATGCCTTGATTCGAAATAAGGCCGGATCCCTGCAGTGACTTGAATGAAGGCTCGTCTTGCATCTCCCAAGACGAAAGGATGTCTGAATCCCCTGTGGAGACCACAGAGAAAGACATAGTTCCCCACCTCATCGCGACCGGAGGCCTCACATCCTTTGAAAATTCCAGAGGTACGTGGAGATCAGTGCCTCCAAAGGAGACGATGCCTGAGTCCTCGTGAAACTTGATAGGAGTCCCTGGATTCCTGTGGCACATGGAAAGGGACCCTTGGTCTCCCGCCTCAGCTGGAGAGGCGTCCCAATTGCCCTGCCAAGCCTCGAGGAGAATCCCGAGTTGTCCCTCGCAACTAGGCACGAGTCCTGACGTCGCTGAAGAAACACGTGGGTGGAAGGGCCATCCCCGTCGTAACTCGAGAATATACCCCAGTTTCCCGCCGCAACTCGACAAAAACCATGAGACTTCCCCCTCGCCGAGAGATGAGGCCCGATTTCCCGGCACTGCGTGCAGAGCAATTCCGTGTTGCACATCACACATGAAAGGAGCCTTCATTTCCCTGATGGCACTCCAGAGAAACCCCAAGAACACTGTTTCAAGGCTAGAGGGATCCTGAGGTCACTGTAGCAACACGAAAGAGCTCCGTGGACCAAGAATCAACTCGAGATGAAAAGTTAGTCCCTGGCTTCGACTCCAGAGGAATACCACCTTACCACAAGCACCTCAAGAGGAGGCTTCTCTCAGCTCTAGGTATGTGAGAGGGACCCTGAGTTTTCAGCCTCAAGTGGAATGGACACCGCGATGCCCTAACTCGAAATAAGGCCGGATATCCCTGCAGTGACATGAATGCAGGCTCGTGTTGCATCTCCCATGATGAAAGGATGTCTGAATCCCCTGTGGAGACCACAGAGAAAGACCTAGTTCCCCACCTCATCGCGACCGGAGGCCTCACATCCTTTGAAAACTCCAGAGGTACGCGGAGATCAGTGCCTCCAAAGGAGACGAAGCCTGACTCCTCGTGAAACTTGATAGGAGTCCCAGAATGCCTGTGACACGTGGAAAGGGACCCTTAGTCTCCCGCCTCAGCTGGAGAGGCCTCCCAATTGCCCTGCCAAGCCTCGAGGAGAATCCCGAGTTGTCCCTCGCAACTAGGCAGGAGTCCTGACGTCGCTGAAGAAACACGTGGGTGGAAGGGCCATCCCCGTCGTAACTCGAGAATATTCGCCTGGTTCCCGCCGCAACTCGAGAAAAACCATGAGACTTCCCCCTCGCCGCGAGATGAGGCCCGATTCCCCTGCACTGCGTGCAGAGCAATTCCGTGTGGCCCATCACACATGAAAGGAGCCTTCATTTCCCTGATGGCACTGCAGAGAAAACCCAAGAACACTGTTTCAAGGCTAGAGGGATCCTGAGGTCACTGTAGCAACACCAAAGAGCTCCGTGGACCAAGAATCAACTCGAGATGAGAAGTTAGTCCCTGGCTTCGACTCCAGAGGAATACCACCTTACCACAAGCACCTCAAGAGGAGGCTTCTCTCAGCTCTAGGTATGTGAGAGGAACCCTGAGTTTGCGGCCTCAAGTGGAATGGACACCGCGATGCCCTGACTCGAAATAAGGCCGGATATCCCTGCAGTGACTTGAATGCAGGCTCGTCTTGCACCCATGACGAAAGTATATCTGAATCCCCTGTGGAGACCACAGAGAAACACCTAGTTCCCCTGCTCATCGCGACCGGAGGCCTCACATCCTTTGAAAATTCCAGAGGTACGCGGAGATCAGTGTCTCCAAAGGAGACGATGCCTGACTCCTCGTGAAATTTAATAAAAGTCCCAGGATTCCTGTGACACGTGGAAAGGGACCCTTGGTCTCCCGCCTCAGCTGGAAAGGCGTCCCAATTGCCCTGCCAAGCCTCGAGGAGAACCCCGAGTTGTCCCTCGCAACTAGGCAGGAGTCCTGACGTCACTGAACAAACACGTGGGTGGAAGGGCCATCCCCGTCGTAACTCGAGAATATACTCCAGGTTCCCGCTGCAACTCGAGAAAAACCATGAGACTTCCCCCTCGTCGCGAGATGAGGCCCGATTCCCCTGCACTGCATGCTGAGCAATTCCGTGTTGCACATCACACATGAAAAGAGCCTTGATTTCCTTGATGGCACTCGAGAGAATCCCCAAGAATACTGTTTCAAGTCTAGAGGGATCCTGGGGCACTGTAGCAACACGAAAGAGCTCTGTGGACCAAGAATCAACTCGAAATGAGAGGTTAGTCCCTGGCTTCGACTCCAGAGGAATACCACCTTACCACAAGCACCTCAAGAGGAGGCTTCTCTCAGCTCTAGGTATGTGAGAGGGACCCTGAGTTTGCAGCCTCAAGAGGAATGGACAACGCGATGCACTTACTCGAAATAAGGCTGGATATACCTGAAGTGACTTGAATGCAGGCTCGTCTTGCATCTCCCATGACGAAAGTTTATCTGAATCCCCAATGGAGACCACAGAGAAAGACCTAGTTCCCCACCTCATCGCGACCGGAGGCCTCACATCCTTTGAAAAGTCCAGAGGTACGCGGAGATCAGTGCCTCCGAGGGGGACGATGCCTGACTCCTCGTGAAAATTGATAGGAGTCCCAGGATTCCTGTGGCACGTGGAAAGGGACCCTTGGTCTCCCGCCTCAGCTGGAGAGGCGTCCCAATTGCCCTGCCAAGCCTCGAGGAGAATCCCGAGTTGTCCCTCGCAACTAGGCAGGAGTCCTGACGTCGCTGAAGAAACATGTGTGTGGAAGGGCCATTCCAGTCGTAACTCGAGAATATATCACAGGTTCCCACCGCAACTCGAGAGAAACCATGAGACTTCCCCCTCGCCGCGAGATGAGGCCCGATTCCCCTGCACTGCGTGCAGAGCAATTCCGTCTTGCACATCACACATGAAAGGAGCCTTGATTTCCTTGATGGCACTCCAGAGAAACCCCAAGAACACTGTATCAAGGCTAGAGGAAACCTGAGGTCACTGTAGCAAGACGAAAGAGCTCCGTGGACCAAGAATCAACTCGAGATGAGAGGTTAGTCCCTGGCTTCGACTCCAGAGGAATACCACCTTACCACAAGCACCTCAAGAGGAGGCTTCTCTCAGCTCTAGGTATGTGAGAGGGACCCTGAATTTGCGGCCTCAAGTGGAATAGACACCACGATGCCCTGACTCGAAATAAGGCCGGATATCCCTGCAGTGACTTGAATGCAGGCTCGTCTTGCACCCATGACGAAAGTATATCTGAATCCCCTGTGGAGACCAAAGAGAAACACCTAGATCCCCTGCTCATCGCGACCGGAGGCCTCACATCCTTTGAAAATTCCAGAGGTACACGGAGATCAGTGCCTCCAAAGGAGACGATGCCTGACTCCTCGTGAAATTTAATAAAAGTCCCAGGATTCCTGTGACACGTGGAAAGGGACACTTGGTCTCCCGCCTCAGCTGGAGAGGCGTCCCAATTGCCCTGCCAAGCCTCGAGGAGAACCCCGAGTTGTCCCTCGCAACTAGGCAGTAGTCCTGACGTCACTGAACAAACACGTGGGTGGAAGGGCCATCCCCGTCGTAATTCGAGAATATACCCCAGGTTCCCGCTGCAACTCGAGAAAAACCATGAGACTTCCTCTTCGTCGCGAGATGAGGCCCGATTCCCCTGCACTGCATGCTGAGCAATTCCGTGTTGCACATCACACATGAAAAGAGCCTTGATTTCCTTGATGGCACTCGAGAGAATCCCCAAGAACACTGTTTCAAGTCTAGAGGGATCCTGGGGCACTGTAGCAACACGAAAGAGCTCTGTGGACCAAGAATCAACTCGAAATGAGAGGTTAGTCCCTGGCTTCGACTCCAGAGGAATACCACCTTACCACAAGCACCTCAAGAGGAGGCTTCTCTCAGCTCTAGGTATGTGAGAGGGACCCTGAGTTTGCAGCCTCAAGTGGAATGGACAACGCGATGCACTTACTCGAAATAAGGTTGGATATCCCTGAAGTGACTTGAATGCAGGCTCGTCTTGCATCTCCCATGACGAAAGTTTATCTGAATCCCCAATGGAGACCACAGAGAAAGACCTAGTTCCCCACCTCATCGCGACCGGAGGCCTCCCATCCTTTGAAAAGTCCAGAGGTACGCGGAGATCAGTGCCTCCGAGGGGGACGATGCCTGACTCCTCGTGAAAATTGATAGGAGTCCCAGGATTCCTGTGGCACGTGGAAAGGGACCCTTGGTCTCCCGCCTCAGCTGGAGAGGCGTCCCAATTGCCCTGCCAAGCCTCGAGGAGAATCCCGAGTTGTCCCTCGCAACTAGGCAGGAGTCCTGACGTCGCTGAAGAAACATGTGTGTGGAAGGGCCATTCCAGTCGTAACTCGAGAATATATCACAGGTTCCCGCCGCAACTCGAGAGAAACCATGAGACTTCCCCCTCGCCGCGAGATGAGGCCCGATTCCCCTGCACTGCGTGCAGAGCAATTCCGTGTTGCACATCACACATGAAAGGAGACTTGATTTCCTTGATGGCACTCCAGAGAAACCCCAAGAACACTGTATCAAGGCTAGAGGAAACCTGAGGTCACTGTAGCAACACGAAAGAGCTCCGTGGACCAAAAATCAACTCCAGATGAGAGGTTAGTCCCTGGCTTCGACTCCAGAGGAATACCACCTTACCACAAGCACCTCAAGAGGAGGCTTCTCTCAGCTCTAGGTATGTGAGAGGGACCCTGAGTTTGCGGCCTCATGTGGAATGGACACGGCCATGCCTTGATTCGAAATAAGGCCGGATATCCCTGCAGTGACTTGAATGAAGGCTCGTCTTGCATCTCCCAAGACGAAAGGATGTCTGAATCCCCTGTGGAGACCACAGAGAAAGACCTAGTTCCCCTCCTCATCGTGACTGGAAGCCTCACATCCTTTGAAAACTCCAGAGGTACACGGAGATCAGTGCCTCCAAAGGAGACGATGCCTGACTCATCGTGAAACTTGATAGGATTCCCAGGATTCCTGTGGCACGTGGAAAGGGACCCTTGGTCTCCCGCCTCAGCTGGAGAGGCATCCCAATTGCCCTGCCAAGCCTCGAGGAGAATCCCAAGTTGTCCCTCACAACTAGGCAGGAGTCCTGACGTGGCTGAACAAACACGTGGGTGGAAGGGCCATCCCCGTCGTAACTCGAGAATATACGCCAGGTTCCTGCCGCAACTCGAGAAAAACCATGAGACTTCCCCCTCGCCGCGAGATTAGGCCCGATTCCCCTGCACTGCGTGCAGAGCAATTCCGTGTGGCCCATCACCCATGAAAGGAACCTTGATTTCCTTAATGGCACTCCAGAGAAACCCCAAGAACACTGTTTCAAGGCTAGAGGGACCCTGAGGTCACTGTAGCAACACGAAAGAGCTCCGTGGACCAAAAATCAACTCGAGATGAGAGGTTAGTCCCTGGCTTCGACTCCAGAGGAATACCACCTTACCACAAGCACCTCAAGAGGAGGCTTCTCTCAGCTCTAGGTATGTGAGAGGGACCCTGAGTTTGCGGCCTCATGTGGAATGGACACGGCCATGCCTTGATTCGAAATAAGGCCGGATATCCCTGCAGTGACTTGAATGAAGGCTCGTCTTGCATCTCCCAAGACGAAAGGATGTCTGAATCCCCTGTGGAGACCACAGAGAAAGACATAGTTCCACACCTCATCGTGACCGGATGCCTCACATCCTTTGAAAATTCCAGAGGTACGTGGAGATCAGTGCCTCCAAAGGAGACGATGCCTGAGTCCTCGTGAAACTTGATAGGAGTCCCTGGATTCCTGTGGCACGTGGAAAGGGACCCTTGGTCTCCCGCCTCAGCTGGAGAGGCATCCCAATTGCCCTGCCAAGCCTCGAGGAGAATCCCGAGTTGTCCCTCGCAACTAGGCACGAGTCCTGACGTCGCTGAAGAAACACGTGGGTGGAAGGGCCATCCCCGTCGTAACTCGAGAATATACCCCAGTTTCCCGCCGCAACTCGACAAAAACCATGAGACTTCCCCCTCGCCGAGAGATGAGGCCCGATTTCCCGGCACTGCGTGCAGAGCAATTCCGTGTTGCACATCACACATGAAAGGAACCTTCATTTCCCTGATGGCACTCCAGAGAAACCCCAAGAACACTGTTTCAAGGCTAGAGGGATCCTGAGGTCACTGTAGCAACACGAAAGAGCTCCGTGGACCAAGAATCAACTCGAGATGAAAAGTTAGTCCCTGGCTTCGACTCCAGAGGAATACCACCTTACCACAAGCACCTCTAGAGGAGGCTTCTCTCAGCTCTAGGTATGTGAGAGGGACCCTGAGTTTTCAGCCTCAAGTGGAATGGACACCTCGATGCCCTAACTCGAAATAAGGCCGGATATCCCTGCAGTGACATGAATGCAGGCTCGTGTTGCATCTCCCATGATGAAAGGATGTCTGAAT
The DNA here is from genome assembly GCF_910594005.1 of Cervus elaphus. Taxonomy (NCBI): domain Eukaryota; kingdom Metazoa; phylum Chordata; class Mammalia; order Artiodactyla; family Cervidae; genus Cervus; species Cervus elaphus. The sequence goes on along the minus strand of NC_057845.1, from coordinate 584,862 downwards.
CCCCTGTGGAGACCACAGAGAAAGACCTAGTTCCCCACCTCATCGCGACCGGAGGCCTCACATCCTTTGAAAACTCCAGAGGTACGCGGAGATCAGTGCCTCCAAAGGAGACGAAGCCTGACTCCTCGTGAAACTTGATAGGAGTCCCAGAATACCTGTGACACGTGGAAAGGGACCCTTAGTCTCCCGCCTCAGCTGGAGAGGCGTCCCAATTGCCCTGCCAAGCCTCGAGGAGAATCCCGAGTTGTCCCTCGCAACTAGGCAGGAGTCCTGACGTCGCTGAAGAAACATGTGTGTGGAAGGGCCATCCCCGTCGTAACTCGAGAATATTCGCCTGGTTCCCGCCGCAACTCGAGAGAAACCATGAGACTTCCCCCTCGCCGCGAGATGAGGCCCAATTTCCCGGGACTGCGTGCAGAGCAATTCCGTGTGGCCCATCACACATGAAAGGAGCCTTGATTTCCCTGATGGCACTCCAGAGAAACACCAAGAACACTGTATCAAGGCTAGAGGGATCCTGAGGTCACTGTAGCAACACGAAAGAGCTCTGTGGACCAAGAATCAACTCGAGATGAGAAGTTAGTCCCTGGCTTCGACTCCAGAGGAATACCACCTTACCACAAGCACCTCAAGAGGAGGCTTCTCTCAGCTCTAGGTATGTGAGAGGGACCCTGAGTTTGCAGCCTCAAGTGGAATGGACACCGCGACGCCCTAACTCGAAATAAGGCCGGATATCCCTGCAGTGACTTGAATGCAGGCTCGTCTTGAACCCATGACGAAAGTATATCTGAATCCCCTGTGGAGACCACAGAGAAACACCTAGTTCCCCTGCTCATCGCGACCGGAGGCCTCACATCCTTTGAAAATTCCAGAGGTACGCGGAGATCAGTGTCTCCAAAGGAGACGATGCCTGACTCCTCGTGAAATTTAATAAAAGTCCCAGGATTCCTGTGACACGTGGAAAGGGACACTTGGTCTCCCGCCTCAGCTGGAGAGGCGTCCCAATTGCCCTGCTAAGCCTCGAGGAGAACCCCGAGTTGTCCCTCGCAACTAGGCAGGAGTCCTGACGTCACTGAACAAACACGAGGGTGGAAGGGCCATCCCCGTCGTAACTCGAGAATATACCCCAGGTTCCCGCTGCAACTCGAGAAAAACCATGAGACTTCCCCCTCGTCGCGAGATGAGGCCCGATTCCTCTGCACTGCATGCTGAGCAATTCCGTGTTGCACATCACACATGAAAGGAGCCTTGATTTCCTTGATGGCACTCGAGAGAATCCCCAAGAACACTGTTTCAAGGCTAGAGGAAACCTGAGGTCACTGTAGCAACACGAAAGAGCTCCGTGGACCAAAAATCAACTCGAGATGAGAGGTTAGTCCCTGGCTTCGACTCCAGAGGAATACCACCTTACCACAAGTACCTCAAGAGGAGGCTTCTCTCAGCTCTAGGTATGTGAGAGGGACCCTGAATTTGCGGCCTCAAGTGGAATGGACACCGCGATGCCCTGACTCGAAATAAGGCCGGATATCCCTGCAGTGACTTGAATGCAGGCTCATCTTGCATCTCCCATGACGAAAGGATGTCTGTATCCCCTGTGGAGACCACAGAGAAAGACCTAGTTCCCCACCTCATCGCGACCGGAAGCCTCACATCCTTTGAAAACTCCAGAGGTACGCGGAGATCAGTGCCTCCAAAGGAGACGATGCCTGACACCTCGTGAAACTTGATAGGAGTCACAGGATTCCTGTGCACGTGGAAAGGGACACTTGGTCTCCCGCCTCAGCTGGAGAGGCGTCCCAATTGCTCTGCCAAGCCTCGAGAAGAATCCCGAGTTGTCCCTCGCAACTAGGCAGGAGTCCTGACGTCGCTGAAGAAACACGTGGGTGGAAGGGCCATCCCAGTCGTAACTCGAGAATATACCCCAGGTTCCCGCCGCAACTCGACAAAAACCATGAGACTTCCCCCTCGCCGCGAGATGAGGCCCGATTCCCCTGCACTGCGTGCAGAGCAATTCCGTGTTGCACATCACACATGAAAGGAGCCTTGATTTCCTTGATGGCACTCCAGAGAAACCCAAAGAACACTGTTTTAAGGCTAGAGGGATCCTGAGGTCACTGTAGCAACACGAAAGAGCTCCGTGGACCAAGAATCTACTCGAGATGAAAAGTTAGTCCCTGGCTTCGACTTCAGAGGAATACCTCCTTACCACAAGCACCTCAAGAAGAGGCTTCTCTCAGCTCTAGGTATGTGAGAGGGACCCTGAGTTTGCGGCTTAAAGTGGAATGGACACCGCGATGCCCTGACTCGAAATAAGGCCGGATATCCCTGCAGTGACTTGAATGCAGGCTCGTCTTGCATCTCCCATGACCAAAGTATATCTGAATACCCTATGGAGACCACAGAGAAAGTCCTAGTTCCCCACCTCATCGCCACCGGAAGTCTCACATCCTTTGAAAACTTCAGAGGTACGCGGAGATCAGTGCCTCCAAAGGAGACGATGTCTGACTCCTCGTGAAACTTGATAGGAGTCCCAGAATGCCTGTGACACCTGGAAAGTGACACTTAGTCTCCTGCCTCAGCTCGAAAGGCGTCCCAATTGCCCTGCCAAGCCTCGAGGAGAATCCCGAGTTGTCCCTCGCAACTAGGCAGGAGTCCTGACGTCGCTGAACAAACACGTGGGTGGAAGGGCCATCCCCGTCGTAACTCGAGAATATACCCCAGGTTCCCGCCGCAACTCGAGAAAAACCATGAGACTTCCCCTCGCCGCGAGATTAGGCTCGATTCCCCTGCACTGCGTGCAGAGCAATTCCGTGTGGCCCATCACACATGAAAGGAGCCTTGATTTCCTTAATGGCACTCCAGAGAAACCCCAAGATCACTGTTTCAAGGCTAGAGGAAACCTGAGGTCACTGTAGCAACACGAAAGAGCTCCGTGGACCAAAAATCAACTCGAGATGAGAGGTTAGTCCCTGGCTTCGACTCCAGAGGAATACCACCTTACCACAAGCACCTCAAGAGGAGGCTTCTCTCAGCTCTAGGTATGTGAGAGGGACCCTGAGTTTGCGGCCTCATGTGGAATGGACACCACGATGCCCTGACTCGAAATAAGGCAGGATATCCCTGCAGTGACTTGAATGAAGGCTCGTCTTGCATCTCCCAAGACGAAAGGATGTCTGAATCCCCTGTGGAGACCACAGAGAAAGACCTAGTTCCCCTCCTCATCGCGACTGGAAGCCTCACATCCTTTGAAAACTCCAGAGGTACGCGGAGATCAGTGCCTCCAAAGGAGACGATGCCTGACTCATCGTGAAACTTGATAGGAGTCCAGGATTCCTGTGGCACGTGGAAAGGGACCCTTGTTCTCCCGCCTCAGCTGGAGAGGCGTCCCAATTGCCCTGCCAAGCCTCGAGGAGAATCCCGAGTTGTCCCTCCCAACTAGGCAGGAGTCCTGACGTCGCTGAACAAACACGTGGGTGGAAGGGCCATCCCCGTCTTAACTCGAGAATATACCCCAGGTTCCCGCCGCAACTCGACAAAAACCATGAGACTTCCCCCTCGCCGCGAGATGAGGCCCGATTCCCCTGCACTGCGTGCAGAGCAATTCCGTGTGGCCCATCACACATGAAAGGAGCCTTGATTTCCTTGATGGCACTCCAGAGAAACACCAAGAACACTGTTTCAAGGCTAGAGGGATCCTGAGGTCACTGCACCGACACCAAAGAGCTCCTTGGACCAAGAATCAACTCGAGATGAGAGGTTAGTCCCTGGCTGCGACTCCAGAGGAATACCACCTTACCACAAGCACCTCAAGAGGAGGCTTCTCTCAGTTCTAGGTATGTGAGAGGGACCCTGAGTTTGCGGCTTAAAGTGCAATGGACACCGCGATGCCCTGACTCAAAATAAGGCAGGATATCCCTGCAGTGACTTGAATGCAGGCTCGTCTTGCATCTCCCATGACGAAAGGATGTCTGAATCCCCTGTGGAGACCACAGAGAAAGACCTAGTTACACACCTCATCGCGACCGGAGGCCTCACATCCTTTGAAAATTCCAGAGGTACGTGGAGATCAGTGCCTCCAAAGGAGACGATGCCTGACTCCTCGTGAAACTTGATAGGAGTCCCAGGATTCCTGTGGCACGTGGAAAGGGACCCTTGGTCTCCCGCCTCAGCTGGAGATGCGTCCCAATTGCCCTGCCAAGCCTCGAAGAGAATCCCGAGTTGTCCCTCGCAACTAGGCAGGAGTCCTGACGTCGCTGAAGAAACACGTGGGTGGAAGGGCCATCCCCGTCGTAACTCGAGAATATACCCCAGTTTCCCGCCGCAACTCGACAAAAACCATGAGACTTCCCCCTCGCCGAGAGATGAGGCCCGATTTCCCGGCACTGCGTGCAGAGCAATTCCGTGTTGCACATCACACATGAAAGGAGCCATCATTTCCCTGATGGCACTCCAGAGAAACCCCAAGAACACTGTTTCAAGGCTAGAGGGATCCTGAGGTCACTGTAGCAACACGAAAGAGCTCCGTGGACCAAGAATCAACTCGAGATGAAAAGTTAGTCCCTGGCTTCGACTCCAGAGGAATACCACCTTACCACAAGCACCTCAAGAGGAGGCTTCTCTCAGCTCTAGGTATGTGAGAGGGACCCTGAGTTTTCAGCCTCAAGTGGAATGGACACCGCGATGCCCTGACTCGAAATAAGGCCGGATATCCCTGCAGTGACATGAATGCAGGCTCGTCTTGCATCTCCCATGATGAAAGGATGTCTGAATCCCCTGTGGAGACCACAGAGAAAGACCTAGTTCCCCACCTCATCGCGACCGGAGGCCTCACATCCTTTGAAAACTCCAGAGGTACCCGGAGATCAGTGCCTCCAAAGGAGACTAAGCCTGACTCCACGTGAAACTTGATAGGAGTCCCAGAATGCCTGTGACACGTGGAAAGGGACCCTTAGTCTCCCGCCTCAGCTGGAGAGGCGTCCCAATTGCCCTGCCAAGCCTCGAGGAGAATCCCGAGTTGTCCCTCGCAACTAGGCAGGATTCCTGACGTCGCTGAACAAACACGTGGGTGGAAGGGCCATCCCCGTCTTAACTCGAGAATATTCGCCTGGTTCCCGCCGCAACTCGAGAAAAACCATGAGACTTCCCCCTCGCCGCGAGATGAAACCCGATTCCCCTGCACTGCGTGCAGAGCAATTCCGTGTGGCCCTTCACACATGAAAGGAGCCTTGATTTCCTTGATGGCACTCCAGAGAAACCCCAAGAACACTGTTTCAAGGCTAGAGGAAACCTGAGGTCACTGTAGCAACACGAAAGAGCTCCGTGGACCAAAAATCAACTCAAGATGAGAGGTTAGTCCCTGGCTTCGATTCCAGAGGAATACCACCTTACCACAAACACCTCAAGACTAGGATTCTCTCAGCTCTAAGTATGTGAGAGGGACCCTGAATTTGCAGCCTCAAGTGGAATGGACACCGCGAAGCCCTGACTCGAAATAAGGTCGGATATCCCTGCAGTGACTTAAATGCAGGCTCGTCTTGCATCTCCCAAGATGAAAAGATGTCTGAATCCCCTGTGGAGACCACAGAGAAAGACCTAGTTCCTCACCTCATCGCGACCGGAGGCCTCACATCCTTTGAAAACTCCAGAGGAACGCCGAGATTAGTGCCTCCAAAGAAGACGATGCCTGACTCCTCGTGAAACTTGATAGGAGTCCCAGGATTCCTGTGGCACGTGGATAGGGACCCTTGGTCTCCCGCCTCAGCTGGAGAGGCGTCCCAATTGCCCTGCCAAGCCTCGAGGAGAATCCCGAGTTGTCCCTCGCAACTAGGCAGGAGTCCTGACATCGCTGAAGCAACACGTGGGTGGAAGGGCCATCCCCGTCGTAACTCGAGAATATACACCAGGTTCCTGCCGCAACTCGAGAAAAACCATGAGACTTCCCCCTCACCACGAGATTAGGCCCGATTCCCCTGCACTGCGTGCAGAGCAATTCCGTGTTGCCCATCACAAATGAAAGGAGCCTTGATTTCCTTGATGGCACTCCAGAGAAACACCAAGAACTCTGTTTCAAGGCTAGAAGAAACCTGAGGTCACTGTAGCAACACGAAAGAGCTCCGTGGACCAAAAATCAAGTCGAGATGAGAGGTTATACCCTGGCTTCGACTCCAGAGGAATACCACCTTACCACAAGCACCTCAAGAGGAGGCTTCTCTCAGCTCTAGGTATGTGAGAGGGACCCTGAATTTGCGGCCTCAAGTGGAATGGACACCACGATGCCCTGAGTCGAAATAAGCTCGGATATCCCTGCAGTGACTTGAATGCAGGCTCGTCTTGAATCTCCAAAGATGAAAGGATGTCTGAATCCCCTCTGGAGACCTCAGAGAAAGACCTAGTTCCCCACCTCATCGCGACCGGGGTCTCACATCCTTTCAAAACTCCAGAGGTACGCGGAGATCACTGCCCCCAAAGGAGACGATGCCTGACTCCTCGTGAAACTTGATAGGAGTTCCACGATTCCTGTGGCATGTGGATAGGGACTCTTGGTCTCCCGCCTCACCTGGAGAGGCGTCCCAATTGCCCTGCCAGGCCTCGAGGAGAATCCCGAGTTGTCCCTTGCAACTAGGCAGGAGTCCTGACGTCGCTGAACAAACACGTGGGTGGAAGGGCCATCCCCGTCGTAACTCTAGAATATACCCCAGGTTCCCTCCGCAACTCGAGGAAAACCATGAGACTTCCCCCTCGCCGCAATATGAGGCCCGATTCCCCTGCACTGCGTGCAGAGCAATTCCGTCTTGCACATCACACATGAAAGGAGCCTTGATTTCCTTGATGGCACTCCACAGAAACACCAAGAACACTGTTTCAAGGCTAGAGGGATCCTGAGGTCACTGTAGCAACACGAAAGAGGTCCGTGGACCAAGAATCAACTCGAGATGAGAGCTTAGTCCCTGGCTTCGACTCCAGAGGAATACCACCTTACCACTAGCACCTCAAGAGGAGGCTTCTCTGAGCTCTAGGTATGTGAGAGGGACCCTGAGCTTGCGGCCTCATGTGGAATGGACACCGCGATGCCCTAGTTCGAAATAAGGCCGGATATCCCTGCAGTGACATGAATGCAGGCTCGTCTTGCATCTCCTAAGACGAAAGGATGTCTGAGTCCCCTGTGCAGACCACAGAGAAAGACCTCGTTCCCCACATCATCGCGACCGGAGGCCTCACATCCTTGGAAACTCCAGAGGTACGCGGAGATCAGTGCCTCCAAAGGAGACGATGCCTGACTCCTCGTGAAACTTGATAGGAGTCCCAGGATACCTGTGGCACGTGGAAAGGGACCCGTGGTCTCCCGCCTCAGCTTGAGAGGCGTCCCAATAATTTGACAAGCCTCGAAGAGAATCCCGAGTTGTCCCTCGCAACTAGGCAGGAGTCCTGACGTCGCTGAACAAACACGTGGGTGGAAGGGCCATCCTCGTCGTAACTCGAGAATATGCCCCAGGTTCCCACCGCAACTCGAGAAAAGCCATGAGACTTCCCCCTCGCCGCGAGATGAGGCCCGATTCCCCAGCACTGCATGCTGAGCAATTCCGTGTTGCACATCACACATGTAAGGAGCCTTGATTTCCTTGATGGCACCCCAGACAAACCCCAAGAACACTGTTTCAAGTCTAGAGGGATCCTGAGGACACTGTAGGAACACGAAAGAGCTCCGTGGACCAAGAATCAACTCGAAATGAGAGGTTAGTCCCTGGCTTCGACTCCAGAGGAATACCACCTTACCACAAGCACCTCAAGAGGAGGCTTCTCTCAGCTCTAGGTATGTGAGAGGGACACTGAATTTGCGGCCTCAAGTGGAATGGACAGCGCGATGCCCTGACACGAAATAAGGCCGGATATCCCTGCAGTGACTTGAATGCAGGCTCGTCTTGCCTCTCCCAAGATGATAGGATGTCTGAATCCACTGTGGAGTCCACAGAGAAATACCTAGTTCCCCACATCATCGCGACCGGAGGCCTCACATCCTTTGAAAACTCCAGAGGTACGCCGAGATCAGTGCCTCCAAAGGAGACGATGCCTGACTCCTCGTGAAACTTGATAGGAGTCCCAGGATTCCTGTGGCACGTGGAAAGGGACCCTTGGTCTCCCGCCTCAGCTGGAGAGGCGTCCCAATTGCCCAGCCAAGTCTGGAGGAGAATCCCGAGGTGTCCCTCGCAACTAGGCAGGAGTCCTGACGTCGCTGAACAAACACGTGGGTGGAAGGGCCATCCCCGTCGTAACTCGAGAATATACCCCAGGTTCCCGCCGCAACTCGAGAAAAACCATGAGACTTCCCCCTCGCCGCGAGATGAGGCCCGATTCCCCTGCACTGCGTGCAGAGCAATTCCGTGTTTCACATCACACATTAAAGGAGCCTTGATTTCCGTGATGGCACTTCACATAAACCCAAGAACACTGTTTCAAGGCTAGAGGGATCCTGAGGTCACTGTAGCAACATGAAAGAGCTCCGTGGACCAAAAATCAACTCGAGATGAGAGGTTAGTCCCTGGCTTCGACTCCAGAGGAACACCACCTTACCACAAGCACCTCAAGAGGAGGTTTCTCTCAGCTCTAGGTATGTGAGAGGGACCCTGAGTTTTCAGCCTCAAGTGGAATGGACACCACGATGCCCTGACACGAAATAAGGCCGGATATCCCTGCAGTGACTTGAATGCAGGCTCGTCTTGAATCTCCCATGACGAAAGTATATCTGAATCCCCTATGGAGACCACAGAGAAAGACCTAGTTCCTCACCTCATCGCGACCGGAGGCCTCACATCCTTTGAAAACTCCAGAGGTACGCGGAGATCAGTGCCTCCAAAGGAGACGATGCCTGAGTCCTCGTGAAACTTGATAGGAGTCCCAGGATGCCTGTGGCACGTGGAAAGGGACCCTTGGTCTCCCGCCTCAGCTGGAGAGGCGTCCCAATTGCCCTGCCAAGCCTCGAGGAGAATCCCGAGTTGTCCCTCGCAACTAGGCAGGATTCCTGACGTCGCTGAACAAACACGTGGGTGGAAGGGCCATCCCCGTCGTAACTCGAGAATATACACCAGGATCCCGCCGCAACTCGAGAAAAACCATGAGACTTCCCCCTCACCACGAGATTAGGCCCGATTCCCCTGCACTGCGTGCAGAGCAATTCCGTGTTGCCCATCACAAATGAAAGGAGCCTTGATTTCCTTGATGGCACTCCAGAGAAACCCCAAGAACACTGTTTCAAGGCTAGAGGAAACCTGAGGTCACTGTAGCAACACGAAAGAGCTCCGTGGACCAAAAATCAAGTCGAGATGAGAGGTTATACCCTGGCTTCGACTCCAGAGGAATACCACCTTACCACAAGCACCTCAAGAGGAGGCTTCTCTCAGCTCTAGGTATGTGAGAGGGACCCTGAATTTGCGGCCTCAAGTGGAATGGACACCACGATGCCCTGACTCGAAATAAGCTCGGATATCCCTGCAGTGACTTGAATGCAGGCTCGTCTTGAATCTCCAAAGATGAAAGGATGTCTGAATCCCCTCTGGAGACCGCAGAGAAAGACCTAGTTCCCCACCTCATCGCGACCGGGGTCTCACATCCTTTCAAAACTCCAGAGGTACGCGGAGATCACTGCCTCCAAAGGAGACGATGCCTGACTCCTCGTGAAACTTGATAGGAGATCCACGATTCCTGTGGCATGTGGATAGGGATTCTTGGTCTCCCGCCTCACCTAGAGAGGCGTCCCAATTGCCCTGCCAGGCCTCGAGGATAATACCGAGTTGTCCCTTACAACTAGGCAGGAGTCCTGACGTCGCTGAAGAAACACGTGGGTGGAAGGGCCATCCCCCTCTTAACTCGAGAATATACCCCAGGTTCCCGCCGCAACTCGAGAAAAACCATGAGACTTCCCCCTCGCCGCGAGATGAGGCCCGATTCCCCTGCACTGCGTGCAGAGCAATTCCGTGTTGCACATCACACATGAAAGGAGCCTTGATTTCCTTGATGGCACTTCACATAAACCCAAGAACACTGTTTCAAGGCTAGAGGGATCCTGAGGTCACTGTAGCAACGTGAAAGAGCTCCGTGGACCAAAAATCAACTCGAGATGAGAGGTGAGTCCCTGGCTTCGACTCCAGAGGAACACCACCTTACCACAAGCACCTCAAGAGGAGGCTTCTCTCAGCTCTAGTTATGTGAGAGGGACCCTGAGTTTTCAGCCACAAGTGAAATGGACACCGCGATGCCCTGACACGAAATAAGGCCGGATATCCCTGCAGTGACTTGAATGCAGGCTCGTCTTGAATCTCCCATGACGAAAGTATATCTGAATCCCCTATGGAGACCACAGAGAAAGACCTAGTTCCCCACCTCATCGCGAACGGAGGCCTCACATCCTTTGAAAACTCCAGAGGTACGCGGAGATCAGTGCCTCCAAAGGAGACGATGCCTGAGACCTCGTGAAACTTGATAGGAGTCCCAGGATTCCTGTGGTACATGGAAAGGGACCCTTGGTCTCCCACCTCAGCTGGAGAGGCGTCCCAATTGCCCTGCCAAGCCTCGAGGAGAATCCCGAGTTGTCCCTCGCAACTAGGCAGGAGTCCTGACGTCGCTGAACAAACACATGTGAGGAAGGGCCATCCCCGTCGTAACTCGAGAATATACCCCAGGTTCCCGCCGCAACTCGAGAAAAACCATGAGACTTCCCCCTCGCCGCGAGATGAGGCCCGATTCCCCTGCACTGCGTGCAGAGCAATTCCGTGTGGCCCATCACACATGAAAGGAGCCTTGATTTCCTTGATGGCACTCCAGAGAAACACCAAGAACACTGTTTCAAGGCTAGAGGGATCCTGAGGTCACTGCACCAACACCAAACAGCTCCGTGGACCAAGAATCAACTCGAGATGAGAGGTTAGTCCCTGGCTTCGACTCCAGAGGAATACCTACTTACCACAAGCACCTCAAGAGGAGGCTTCTCTCAGTTCTAGGTATGTGAGAGGGACCCTGAGTTTGCGGCCTCAAGTGGAATGGACACCGCGATGCCCTGACTCGAAATAAGGCCAGATATACCTGCAGTGACTTGAATGCAGGCTCGTCTTGCATCTCCCATGACGAAAGGATGTCTGAATCCCCTGTGGAGACCACAGAGAAAGACCTAGTTCCCCACATCATCGCGACCGGAGGCCTCACATCCTTTGAAAAGTCCAGAGGTACGCGGAGATCAGTGCCTCCAAAGGGGACGATGCCTGACTCCTCGTGAAAATTGATAGGAGTCCCAGGATTCCTGTGGCACGTGGAAAGGGACCCTTGGTCTCCCGCCTCAGCTGGAGAGGCTTCCCAATTGCCCTGCCAAGCCTCGAGGAGAATCCCGAGTTGTCCCTCGCAACTAGGCAGGAGTCCTGACGTCGCTGAAGAAACATGTGTGTGGAAGGGCCATTCCAGTCGTAACTCGAGAATATATCACAGGTTCCCGCCGCAACTCGAGAGAAACCATGAGACTTCCCCCTCGCCGCGAGATGAGGACCGATTACCCTGCTCTGCGTGCAGAGCAATTCCGTGTGGCCCATCACACATGAAAGGAGCCTTGATTTCCTTGATGGCACTCCAGAGAAACCCCAAGAACACTGTATCAAGGCTAGAGGAAACCTGAGGTCACTGTAGCAAGACGAAAGAGCTCCGTGGACCAAGAATCAACTCGAGATGAGAGGTTAGTCCCTGGCTTCGACTCCAGAGGAATACCACCTTACCACAAGCACCTCAAGAGGAGGCTTCTCTCAGCTCTAGGTATGTGAGACGGACCCTGAATTTGCGGCCTCAAGTGGAATGGACACCACGATGCCCTGACTCGAAATAAGGCCGGATATCCCTGCAGTGACTTGAATGCAGGCTCGTCTTGAATCTCTAAAGTTGAAAGGATGTCTGAATCCCCTGTGGAGACCACAGAGAAAGACCTAGTTCCCCACCTCATCGCGACCGGGGCCTCACATCCTTTGAAAACTCCAGAGGTATGTGGAGATCAGTGCCTCCAAAGGAGACGATGCCTGACTCCTCGTGAAACTTGATAGGAGTCCCACGATTCCTGTGGCACGTGAATAGGGACCCTTGGTCTCCCGCCTCAGCTGGAGAGGCGTCCCAATTGCCCTGCCAGGCCTCGAGGAGAATCCCGAGTTGTCCCTCGGAACTAGGCAGGAGTCCTGACGTCGCTGAACAAACACGTGGGTGGAAGGGCCATCCCCGTCGTAACTCGAGAATATACCACAGGTTCCCGCCGCAACTCGAGAAAAACCATGAGACTTCCCCCTCGCCGCGATATGAGGCCCGATTCCCCTGCACTGCGTGCAGAGCAATTCCGTCTTGTACATCACACATGAAAGGAGCCTTGATTTCCTTGATGACACTCCAGAGAAACCCCAAGAACACTGTTTCAAGGCTAGAGGCATCCTGAGGTCACTGTAGCAACACGAAAGAGCTCTGTGGACCAAGAATCAACTCGAGATGAGAGGTTAGTCCCTGGCTTCGACTCCAGAGGAATACCACCTTACCACAAGCACCTCAAGAGGAAGCTTCTCTCAGCTCTAGGTATGTGAGAGGGACCCTGAGGTTGCGGCCTCATGTGGAATGGAAACCGTGATGCCCTGATTCGAAATAATGCCGGATATCCCTGCAGTGACTTGAATGCAGGCTCGTCTTGCATCTCCCAAGACGAAAGGATGTCTGAATCCCCTGTGGAGACCACAGAGAAAGACCTAGTTCCCCTCCTCATCGCGACCGGAGGCCTCACATCCTTTGAAAACTCCAGAGGTACGCGGAGATCAGTGCCTCCAAAGGAGACGATGCCTGACTCCTCGTGAAACTTGATAGGAGTCCCAGGATTCCTGTGGCACGTGGAAAGGGACCCTTGGTCTCCCGCCTCAGCTGGAGAGGCGTCCCAATTGCCCTGCCAAGCCTCGAGGAGAATCCCGAGTTGTCCCTCGCAACTAGGCAGGAGTCCTGACGTCGCTGAACAAACACGTGGGTGGAAGGGCCATCCCGGTCGTAACTCAAGAATATACCCCAGGTTCCCGCCGCAACTAGCGAAAAACCATGAGACTTCCCCCTCGCCGCGAGATGAGGCCCGATTCCCCTGCACTGCGTGCAGAGCAATTCCGTGTTGCACATCACACATGAAAGGAGACTTGATTTCCTTGATGGCACTTCACATAAACCCAAGAACACTGTTTCAAGACTAGAGGGATCCTGAGGTCACTGCACCAACACCAAAGAGCTCCGTGGACCAAGAATCAACTCGAAATGAGAGGTTAGTCTCTGGCTTCGACTCCAGAGGAATACCACCTTACCACAAGCACCTCAAGAGGAGGCTTCTCTCAGTTCTAGGTATGTGAGAGGGACCCTGAGTTTGCGGCTTAAAGTGGAATGGACACCGCGATGCCCTGACTCGAAATAAGGCCGGATATCCCTGCAGTGACTTGAATGCAGGCTCGTCTTGCATCTCCCATGACGAAAGGATGTCTGAATCCCCTGTGGAGACCACAGAGAAAGACCCAGTTCCCCCCCTCATCGCGACCGGAGGCCTCACATCCTTTGAAAATTCCAGAGGTACGTGGAGATCAGTGCCTCCAAAGGAGACGATGACTGAGTCCTCGTGAAACTTGATAGGAGTCCCTGGATTCCTGTGGCACGTGGAAAGGGACCCTTGGTCTCCCGCCTCAGCTGGAGAGGCGTCCCAGTTGCCCTGCCAAGCCTCGAGGAGAATCCCGAGTTGTCCCTCCCAACTAGGCAGGAGTCCTGACGTCGCTGAAGAAACACGTGGTTGGAAGGGCCATCCCCGTCATAACTCGAGAATATACCCCAGTTTCCCGCCGCAACTCGACAAAAACCATGAGACTTCCCTCTCGCCGAGAGATGAGGCCCGATTTCCCGGCACTGCGTGCAGAGCAATTCCGTGTTGCACATCACACATGAAAGGAGCCTTGATTTCCTTGATGGCACTCCAGAGAAACCCCAAGAACACTGTTTCAAGGCTAGAGGGATCCTGAGGTCACTGTAGCAACACGAAAGAGCTCCGTGGACCAAAAATCAACTCGAGATGAGAGGTTAGTCCCTGGCTTCGATTCCAGAGGTATACCACCTTACCACAAACACCTCAAGAGGAGGATTCTCTCAGCTCTAAGTATGTGACAGGGACCCTGAATTTGCGGCCTCAAGTGGAATAGACACCGCGAAGCCCTGACTCGAAATAAGGCCGGATATCCCTGCAGTGACTTGAATGCATGCTCGTCTTTCATCTCCCATGACGAAAGGATGTCTGTATCCCCTGTGGAGACCACAGAGAAAGACCTAGTTCCCCACCTCATCGCGACCGGAAGGCTCACATCCTTTGAAAACTCCAGAGGCACGCGGAGATCAGTGCCTCCAAAGGAGACGATGCCTGACTCCTCGTGAAACTTGATAGGAGTCACAGGATTCCTGTGCACGTGGAAAGGGACACTTGGTCTCCCGCCTCAGCTGGAGAGGCGTCCCAATTGCTCTGCCAAGCCTCAAGGAGAATCCCGAGTTGTCCCTCGCAACTAGGCAGGAGTCCTGACGTCGCTGAAGAAACACGTGGGTGGAAGGGCCATCCCCGTCGTAACTCGAGAATATACCCCAGGTTCCCGCCGCAACTCGACAAAAACCATGAGACTTCCCCCTCGCCGCGAGATGAGGCCCGAATCCCCGGCACTGCGTGCAGAGCAATTGCGTGTTGCACATCACACATGAAAGGAGCCTTGATTTCCTTGATGGCACTCCAGAGAAACCCCAAGAACACTGTTTCAAGGCTAGAGGGATCCTGAGGTCACTGTAGCAACACGAAAGAGCTCCGTGGACCAAGAATCTACTCGAGATAAAAAGTTAGTCCCTGGCTTCGACTTCAGAGGAATACCTATTTACCACAAGCACCTCAAGAAGAGGCTTCTCTCAGCTCTAGGTATGTGAGAGGGACCCTGAGTTTGCGGCCGCAAGTGAAATGGACACCGCGATGCCCTGACTCGAAATAAGGCCGGATATCCCTGCAGTGACTTGAATGCAGGCTCGTCTTGCATCTCCCATGACCAAAGTATATCTGAATACCCTATGGAGACCACAGAGAAAGACCTAGTTCCCCACCTCATCGCCACCGGAGGTCTCACATCCTTTGAAAACTTCAGAGGTACGCGGAGATCAGTGCCTCCAAAGGAGACGATGCCTGACTCCTCGTGAAACTTGATAGGAGTCCCAGAATGCCTGTGACACCTGGAAAGGGACACTTAGTCTCCCGCCTCAGCTGGAGAGGCGTCCCAATTGCCCTGCCAAGCCTCGAGGAGAATCCCGAGTTGTCTCTCGCAACTAGGCAGGAGTCCTGACGTCGCTGAACAAACACGTGGGTGGAAGGGCCATCCCCGTCGTAACTCGAGAATATACGCCAGGTTCCCGCCGCAACTCGAGAAAAACCATGAGACTTCCCCCTCGCCGCGAGATTAGGCCCGATTCCCCTGCACTGCGTGCAGAGCAATTCCGTGTGGCCCATCACACATGAAAGGAGCCTTGATTTCCTTGATGGCACTCCAGAGAATCCCCAAGAACACTGTTTCAAGGCAAGAGGAAACCTGAGGTCACTGTAGCAACACGAAAGAGCTCCGTGGACCAAAAATCAACTCGAGATGAGAGGTTAGTCCCTGGCTTCGACTCCAGAGGAATACCACCTTACCACAAGTACCTCAAGAGGAGGCTTCTCTCAGCTCTAGGTATGTGAGAGGGACCCTGAGTTTGCGGCCTCATGTGGAATGGACACCGCCATGCCTTGATTCGAAATAAGGCCGGATATCCCTGCAGTGACTTGAATGAAGGCTCGTCTTGCATCTCCCAAGACGAAAGGATGTCTGAATCCCTTGTGGAGACCACAGAGAAGACCTAGTTCCCCTCCTCATCGCGACTGGAAGCCTCACATCCTTTGAAAACTCCAGAGGTACGCGGAGATCCGTGCCTCCAAAGGAGACGATGCCTGACTCATCGTGAAACTTGATAGGAATCCCAGGATTCCTGTGGCACGTGGAAAGGGACCCTTGGTCTCCCGCCTCAGCTGGAGAGGCGTCCCAATTGCCCTGCCAAGCCTCGAGGAGAATGCCGAGTTGTCCCTCCCAACTAGGCAGGAGTCCTGACGTCGCTGAACAAACACGTGTGTGGAAGGGCCATCCCCGTCTTAACTCGAGAATATACCCCAGGTTCCCGCCGCAACTCGAGAAAAACCATGAGACTTCCCCCTCGCCGCGAGATGAGGCCCGATTCCCCTGCACTGCGTGCAGAGCAATTCCGTGTGGCCCATCACACATGAAAGGAGACTTGATTTCCTTGATGGCACTCCAGAGAAACACTAAGAACACTTTTTCAAGGCTAGAGGGATCCTGAGGTCACTGCACCAACACCAAAGAGCTCCGTGGACCAAGAATCAACTCGAGATGAGAGGTTAGTCCCTGGCTTCGACTCCAGAGGAATACCACCTTACCACAAGCACCTCAAGAGGAGGCTTCTCTCAGTTCTAGGTATGTGAGAGGGACCCTGAGTTTGCGGCTTAAAGTGGAATGGACACCGCGATGCCCTGACTCGAAATAAGGCCGGATATCCCTGCAGTGACTTGAATGCAGGATCGTCTTGCATCTCCCATGACGAAAGGATGTCTGAATCCCCTGTGGAGACCACAGAGAAAGACCTAGTTCCCCACCTCATCGCGACCGGAGGCCTCACATCCTTTGAAAATTCCAGAGGTACGTGGAGATCAGTGCGTCCAAAGGAGACTATGCCTGAGTCCTCGTGAAACTTGATAGGAGTCCCTGGATTCCTGTGGCACGTGGAAAGGGACCCTTGGTCTCCCGCCTCAGCTGGAGAGGCGTCCCAATTGCCCTGCCAAGCCTCGAGGAGAATCCCGAGTTGTCCCTCGCAACTAGGCAGGAGTCCTGACGTCGCTGAAGAAACACGTGGGTGGAAGGGCCATCCCCGTCGTAACTCGAGAATATACCCCAGTTTCCCGCCGCAACTCGACAAAAACCATGAGACTTCCCTCTCTCCGAGAGATGAAGCCCGATTTCCCGGCACTGCGTGCAGAGCAATTCCGTGTTGCACATCACACATGAAAGGAGCCTTGATTTCCTTGATGGCACTCCAGAGAAACCCCAAGAACACTGTTTCAAGGCTAGAGGGATCCTGAGGTCACTGTAGCAACAAGAAAGAGCTCCGTGGACCAAGAATCAACTCGAGATGAAAAGTTAGTCCCTGGCTTCGAATCCAGAGGAATACCACCTTACCACAAGCACTTCAAGAGGAGGCTTCTCTAAGCTCTAGGTATGTGAGAGGGACCCTGAGTTTGCGGCCTCAAGTGGAATGGACACCGCGATGCCCTACCTCGAAATAAGGCCGGATATCCCTGCAGTGACATGAATGCAGGCTCGTCTTGCATCTCCCATGATGAAAGGATGTCTGAATCGCCTGTGGAGACCACAGAGAAAGACCTAGTTCCCCACCTCATGGCGACCGGAGGCCTCACATCCTTTGAAAACTCCAGAGGTACGCGGAGATCAGTGCCTCGAAAGGAGACGAAGCCTGACTCCACGTGAAACTTGATAGGAGTCCCAGAATGCCTGTGACACGTGGAAAGGGACACTTAGTCTCCCGCCTCAGCTGGAGAGGCGTCCCAATTGCCCTGCCAAGCCTCGAGGAGAATCCCGAGTTGTCCCTCGCAACTAGGCAGGAGTCCTGACGTCGCTGAACAAACACGTTGGTGGAAGGGCCGTCCCCGTCGTAACTCGAGAATATACGCCAGGTTCCCGCCGCAACTCGAGAAAAACCATGAGACTTCCCCCTCGCCGCGAGATTAGGCCCGATTCCCCTGCACTGCGTGCAGAGCAATTCCGTGTGGCCCATCACACATGAAAGGAGCCTTGATTTCCTTGATGGCACTCCAGAGAAACCCCAAGAACACTGTTTCAAGGCTAGAGGGATCCTGAGGTCACTGTAGCAACACGAAAGAGCTCCGTGGACCAAGAATCTACTCGAGATGAAAAGTTAGTCCCTGGCTTCGACTTCAGAGGAATACCTCCTTACCACAAGCACCTCAAGAAGAGGCTTCTCTCAGCTCTAGGTATGTGAGAGGGACCCTGAGATTGCGGCCTCAAGTGAAATGGACACCGCGATGCCCTGACTCGAAATAAGGCCGGATATCCCTGCAGTGACTTGAATGCAGGCTCGTCTTGCATCTCCCATGACCAAAGTATATCTGAATACCCTATGGAGACCACAGAGAAAGACCTAGTTCCCCACCTCATCGCCACCGGAGGTCTCACATCCTTTGAAAACTTCAGAGGTACGCGGAGATCAGTGCCTCCAAAGGAAACGATGCCTGACTCCTCGTGAAACTTGATAGGAGTCCCAGAATGCCTGTGACACCTGGAAAGTGACACTTAGTCTCCCGCCTCAGCTGGAGAGGCGTCCCAATTGCCCTGCCAAGCCTCGAGGAGAATCCCGAGTTGTCCCTCGCAACTAGGCAGGAGTCCTGACGTCGCTGAACAAACACGTGGGTGGAAGGGCCATCCCCGTCGTAACTCGAGAATATACCCCAGGTTCCCGCCGCAACTCGAGAAAAACCATGAGACTTCCCCCTCGCCGCGAGATGAGGCCCGATTCCCCTGCACTGCGTGCAGAGCAATTCCGTGTGGCCCATCACACATGAAAGGAGCCTTGATTTCCTTGATGGCACTCCAGAGAAACACTAAGAACACTGTTTCAAGGCTAGAGGGATCCTGAGGTCACTGCACCAACACCAAACAGCTCCGTGGACCAGGAATCAACTCGAGATGAGAGGTTAGTCCCTGGCTTCGACTCCAGAGGAATACCACCTTACCACAAGCACCTCAAGAGGAGGCTTCTCTCAGTTCTAGGTATGTGAGAGGGACCCTGAGTTTGCGGCTTAAAGTGGAATGGACACCGCGATGCCCTGACTCGAAATAAGGCCGGATATCCCTGCAGTAACTTGAATGCAGGCTCGTCTTGCATCTCCCAAGACGAAAGGATGTCTGAATCCCCTGTGGAGACCACAGAGAAAGACCTAGTTCCCCACCTCATCGCGACCGGAGGCCTCACATCCTTTGAAAATTCCAGAGGTACGTGGAGATCAGTGCCTCCAAAGGAGACGATGCCTGAGTCCTCGTGAAACTTGATAGGAGTCCCTGGATTCCTGTGGCACGTGGAAAGGGACCCTTGGTCTCCCGCCTCAGCTGGAGAGGCGTTCCAATTGCCCTGCCAAGCCTCGAGGAGAATCCCGAGTTGTCCCTCGCAACTAGGCAGGAGTCCTGACGTCGCTGAAGAAACACGTGGGTGGAAGGGCCATCCCCATCGTACCTCGAGAATATACCCCAGTTTCCCGCAGCAACTCGACAAAAACCATGAGACTTCCCTCTCGCCGAGAGATGAGGCCCGATTTCCCGGCACTGCGTGCAGAGCAATTCCGTGTGGCCCATCACACATGAAAGGAGCCTTGATTTCCTTGATGGCACTCCAGAGACACCCCAAGAACACTGTTTCAAGGCTAGAGGAAACCTGAGGTCACTGTAGCAACACGAAAGAGCTCCGTGGACCAAAAATCAAGTCGAGATGAGAGGTTAGTCCCTGGCTTCGACTCCAGAGGAATACCACCTTACCACAAGCACCTCAAGAGGAGGCTTCTCTCAGCTCTAGGTATGTGAGAGGGACCCTGAATTTGCGGCCTCAAGTGGAATGGACACCACGATGCCCTGACTCGAAATAAGCTCGGATATCCCTGCAGTGACTTGAATGCAGGCTCGTCTTGAATCTCCAAAGATGAAAGGATGTCTGAATCCCCTCTGGAGACCGCAGAGAAGGACCTAGTTCCCCACCTCATCGCGACCGGGGTCTCACATCCTTTCAAAACTCCAGAGGTACGCGGAGATCACTGCCTCCAAAGGAGACGATGCCTGACTCCTCGTGAAACTTGATAGAAGTTCCAGGATTCCTGTGGCATGTGGATAGGGACTCTTGGTCTCCCGCCTCACCTGGAGAGGCGTCCCAATTGCCCTACCAGGCCTCGAGGAGAATCCCGAGTTGTCCCTCGCAACTAGGCAGGAGTCCTGACGTCGCTGAACAAACACGTGGGTGGAAGGGCCATCCCCGTCGTAACTCTTGAATATACCCCAGGTTCCCTCCGCAACTCGAGAAAAACCATGAGACTTCCCCCTCGCCGCGATATGAGGCCCGATTCCCCTGCACTGCGTGCAGAGCAATTCCGTCTTGCACATCACACATGAAAGGAGCCTTGATTTCCTTGATGGCACTCCATAGAAACCGCAAGAACACTGTTTCAAGGATAGAGGGATCCTGAGGTCACTGTAGCAACACGAAAGAGGTCCGTGGACCAAGAATCAACTCGAGATGAGAGCTTAGTCCCTGGCTTCGACTCCAGAGGAATACCACCTTACCACTAGCACCTCAAGAGGAGGCTTCTCTGAGCTCTAGGTATGTGAGAGGGACCCTGAGTTTGCGGCCTCATGTGGAATGGACACCGCGATGCCCTGGTTCGAAATAAGGCCGGATATCCCTGCAGTGACATGAATGCAGGCTCGTCTTGCATCTCCCAAGACGAAAGGATGTCTGAGTCCCCTGTGCAGACCACAGAGAAAGACCTCGTTCCCCACATCATCGCGACCGGAGGCCTCACATCCTTGGAAACTCCAGAGGTACGCGGAGATCAGTGCCTCCAAAGGAGACGATGCCTGACTCCTCGTGAAACTTGATTTGAGTCCCAGGATACCTGTGGCACGTGGAAAGGGACCCTTGGTCTCCCGCCTCAGCTGGAGAGGCGTCCCAATAATTTGACAAGCCTCGAAGAGAATCCCGAGTTGTCCCTCGCAACTAGGCAGGAGTCCTGACGTCGCTGAACAAACACGTGGGTGGAAGGGCCATCCCCGTTGTAACTCGAGAATATACCCCAGGTTCCCACCGCAACTCGAGAAAAGCCATGAGACTTCCCCCTCGCCGCGAGATGAGGCCCGATTCCCCAGCACTGCATGCTGAGCAATTCCGTGTTGCACATCACACATGTAAGGAGCCTTGATTTCCTTGATGGCACTCCAGACAAACCCCAAGAACACTGTTTCAAGACTAGAGGGATTCTGAGGACACTGTAGGAACACGAAAGAGCTCCGTGGACCAAGAATCAACTCGAGATGAGAGGTTAGTCCCTGGCTTCGACTCCAGAGGAATACCACCTTACCACAAGTACCTCAAGAGGAGGCTTCTCTCAGCTCTAGGTATGTGAGAGGGACCCTGAATTTGCGGCCTCAAGTGGATGGACAGCGCGATTCCCTGACTCGAAATAAGGATGGATATCCATGCAGTGACTTGAATGCAGGCTTGTCTTGCCTCTCCCAAGATGATAGGATGTCTGAATCCCCTGTGGAGTCCACAGAGAAATACGTAGTTCCCCACATCATCGCGACCGGAGACCTCACATCCTTTGAAAACTCCAGAGGTACGCCGAGATCAGTGCCTCCAAAGGAGACGATGCCTGACCCCTCGTGAAACTTGATAGGAGTCCCAGGATTTCTGTGGCACGTGGAAAGGGACGCTTGGTCTCCCGCCTCAGCTGGAGAGGCGTCCCAATTGCCCTGCCAAGTCTGGAGGAGAATCCCGAGCTGTCCCTCGCAACTAGGCAGGAGTCCTGACGTCGCTGAACAAACACGTGGGTGGAAGGGCCATCTCCGTCGTAACTCGAGAATATACGCCAGGTTCCTGCCGCAACTCGAGAAAAACCATGAGACTTCCCCCTCGCCGCGAGATGAGGCCCGATTCCCCTGCACTGCGTGCAGAGCAATTCCGTGTGGCCCATCACACATGAAAGGAGCCTTGATTTCCTTGATGGCACTCCAGAGAAACACCAAGAACACTGTTTCAAGGCTAGAGGGATCCTGAGGTCACTGCACCAACACCAAAGAGCTCCGTGGACCAAGAATCAACTCGAGATGAGAGGTTAGTCCCTGGCTTCGACTCCAGAGGAATACCACCTTACCACAAGCACCTCAAGAGGAGGCTTTTCTCAGTTCTAGGTATGTGAGAGGGACCCTGAGTTTGCGGCTT
Source organism: Cervus elaphus (assembly GCF_910594005.1). Taxonomy (NCBI): domain Eukaryota; kingdom Metazoa; phylum Chordata; class Mammalia; order Artiodactyla; family Cervidae; genus Cervus; species Cervus elaphus. The sequence continues at coordinate 562,704 of NC_057845.1, read as the reverse complement.
AAAGTGGAATGGACACCGCGATGCCCTGACTCGAAATAAGGCCGAAATCCCTGCAGTGACTTGAATGCAGGCTCGTCTTGCATCTCCCATGACGAAAGGATGTCTGAATCCCCTGTGGAGACCACAGAGAAAGACCTAGTTCCCCACCTCATCGCGACCGGAGGCCTCACATCCTTTGAAAACTCCAGAGGTACGTGGAGATCAGTGCCTCCAAAGGAGACGATGCCTGACTCCTCGTGAAACTTGATAGGAGTCCCTGGATTCCTGTGGCACGTGGAAAGGGACCCTTGGTCTCCCGCCTCAGCTGGACAGGCATCCCAATTGCCCTGCCAAGCCTCGAGGAAAATCGCGAGTTGTCCCTCGCAACTAGGCAGGAGTCCTGACGTCGCTGAAGAAACACGTGGGAGGAAGGGCCATCCTCGTCGTAACTCGCGAATATACCCCAGTTTCCCGCCGCAACTCGACAAAAACCATGAGACTTCCCCCTCGCCGAGAGATGAGGCCCGATTTCCCGGCACTGCGTGCAGAGCAATTCCGTGTTGCACATCACACATGAAAGGAGCCTTGATTTCCTTGATGGCACTCCAGAGAAACCCCAAGAACACTGTTTCAAGGCTAGAGGGATCCTGAGGTCACTGCAGCAACACGAAAGAGCTCCATGGACCAAGAATCAACTCGAGATGAAAAGTTAGTCCCTGGCTTCGACTCCAGAGGAATACCACCTTACCACAAGCACCTCAAGAGGAGGCTTCTCTCAGCTCTAGGTATGTGAGAGGGCCCCTGAGTTTGCGGCCTCAAGTGGAATGGACACCGCGATGCCCTAACTCGAAATAAGGCCGGATATCCCTGCAGTGACATGAATGCAGGCTCGTCTTGCATCTCCCATGATGAAAGGATGTCTGAATCCCCTGTGGAGACCACAGAGAAAGACCTAGTTCCCCACATCATCGCGACCGGAGGCCTCACATCCTTTGAAAACTCCAGAGGTACGCGGAGATCAGTGCCTCCAAAGGAGACGAAGCCTGACTCCACGTGAAAATTGATAGGAGTCCCAGAATGCCTGTGACACGTGGAAAGGGACCCTTAGTCTCCCGCCTCAGCTGGAGAGGCGTCCCAATTGCCCTGCCAAGCCTCGAGGAGAATCCCGAGTTGTCCCTCGCAACTAGGCAGGAGTCCTGACGTCGCTGAACAAACACGTGGGTGGAAGGGCCATCCCCGTCTTAACTCGAGAATATTCGCCTGGTTCCCGCCGCAACTCGAGAAAAACCATGAGACTTCCCCCTCGCCGTGAGATTAGGCCCGATTCCCCAGCACTGCATGCTGAGCAATTCCGTGTTGCACATCACACATGTAAGGAGCCTTGATTTCCTTGACGGCACTCCAGACAAACCCCAAGAACACTGTTTCAAGGCTAGAGGGATCCTGAGGACACTGTAGGAACACGAAAGAGCTCCGTGGACCAAGAATCAACTCGAAATGAGAGGTTAGTCCCTGGCTTCGACTCCAGAGGAATACCACCTTACCACAAGTACCTCAAGAGGAGGCTTCTCTCAGCTCTAGGTATGTGAGAGGGACCCTGAATTTGCGGCATCAAGTGGAATGGACACCGCGATGCCCTGACTCAAAATAAGGACGGATATCCATGCAGTGACTTGAATGCAGGCTCGTCTTGCCTCTCCCAAGATGAAAGGATGTCTGAATACCCTCTGGAGACCACAGAGAAAGACCTAGTTCCCCACATCATCGCGACCGGGGCCTCACATCCTTTGAAAACTCCAGAGGTACGCGGAGATCAGTGCCTCCAAAGGAGACGATGCCTGACTCGTCGTGAAACTTGATAGGAGTCCCAGGATTCCTTTGGGATGTGGAAAGGGACCCTTGGTCTCCCGCCTCAGATGGAGAGGCGTCCCAATTGCCCTGCCAAGCCTCGAGGAGAATCCCGAGTTGTCCTTCGCAACTAGGCAGGAGTCCTGATCTGGCTGAACAAACACGTTGGTGGAAGGGCCATCCCCGTCGTAACTCGAGAAAATAGGCCAGGTTCCCGCCGCAACTCGAGAAAAACCATGAGACTTCCCCCTCGCCGCGAGATGAGGCCCGATTCCCCTGCACTGCGTGCAGAGCAATTCCGTGTTGCACATCACACATGAAAGGAGCCTTGATTTCCTTGATGGCAATCCAGAGAAACACCAAGAACACTATTTCAAGGCTAGAGGGATCCTGAGGTCGCTGTAGCAACACGAAAGAGCTTCGTGGCCAAGAATCAACCCGAGATGAGAGGTTAGTCCCTGGCATCGACTCCAGAGGAATACCACCTTACCACAAGCACCTCAAGAGGAGGCTTCTCTCAGCTCTAAGTATGTGAGAGGGACCCTGAGTTTACAGCCTCAAGGGGAATGGACATCGCGATGCCCTGACTCGAAATAAGGCCGGATATCCCTGCAGTGCCTTGAATGCAGGCTCGTCTTGCATCTCCCAAGATGAAAGGATGTCTGAATCCCCTGGGGAGACCACAGAGAAAGACCTAGTTCCCCACCTCATCACGACCGGAGACCTCACATCCTTTGAAAACTCCAGAGGAACGCGGAGAACAGTGCCTCCAAAGGAGACGATGCCTGACTCCTCGTGAAACTTGATAGGAGTCCCACGATTCCTGTGGCACGTGAATAGGGACCCTTGGTCTCCCTCCTCAGCTGGAGAGGCGTCCCAATTTCCCTGCCAAGCCTCGAGGAGAATCCCGAGTTGTCCCTCGCAACTAGGCAGGAGTCCTGACGTCACTGAACAAAAACGTGGGTGGAAGGGCCATCCCCGTCGTAACTCGAGAATATACCCCAGGTTCCCGCCGCAACTCGAGAAAAACCATGAGACTTCCCCCTCGCCACGAGATGAGGCCCGATTTCCCTGCACTGCGTGCAGAGCAATTCCGTGTTGCACATCACACAGGAAAGGAGCCTTGATTTCCTTGATGGCACTCCAGAGAAACCCCAAGAACACTGTTTCAAGGCTAGAGGAAACCTGAGGTCACTGTGGCAACACAAAAGAGCTCCGTGGACCAAAAATCAAATCGAGATGAGAGGTTAGTCCCTGGCTTCGACTCCAGAGGAATACCACCTTACCAGAAGCACCTCAAGAAGAGATTTCTCTCAGCTCTAGGTATGTGAGAGGGACCCTGAGTTTGCGGCCTCAAGTGGAATGGACACCGCGATGCCCTGACTCAAAATAAGGCCGGATATCCCTGCAGTGACTTGAATGCAGGCTCGTCTTGCATCTCCCAAGACGAAAGGAAGTCTGAATCCCCTGTGGAGACCACAGAGAAAGACCTAGTTCCCCACCTCATCGCGACCGGAGGCCTCACATCCTTTGAAAACTCCAGAGGTACGCGGAGATCAGTGCCTCCAAAGGGGACAATGCCTGACTCCTCGTGAAACTTGATAGGAGTCCCAGGATTCCTGTGGCACGTGGAAAGGGACCCTTGGTCTGCCGTCTCAGCTGGAGAGGCGTCCCAATTGCCCTGCCAAGACTCGAGGAGAATCCCGAGTTGTCCCTCGAAACTAGGCAGGAGTCCTGACGTCGCTGAAAAATCAACTGGGTGGAAGGGCCATCCCCGTCATAACTCGAGAATATACCCCAGGTTCCCGCCGCAACTCGAGAAAAACCATGAGACTTCCCACTCGCCACGAGATGCGGCCCGATTCCCCTGCACTGCGTGCAGAGCAATTCCGTGTTGCACATCACACATGAAAGGAACCTTGATTTCCTTGATGGCACTCCAGAGAAACCCCAAGAACACTGTTTCAAGGCTAGAGGGATCCTGAGGTCACTGTAGCCACACGAAAGAGCTCCGTGGACCAAAAATCAACTCGAGATGAGAGGTTAGTCCCTGGCTTCGACTCCAGAGGAATAGCAACTTACCACAAGCACCTCAAGAGGAGGCTTCTCTCAGTTCTAGGTATGTGAGAGGGACCCTGATTTTGTGGCCTCAAGTGGAATGGAAACCGCGATGCCCTGACTTGAAATAAGGCCGGATATCCCTGCAGTGACTTGAATGCAGGCTCGTCTTGCATCTCCCAAGATGAAAGGATGTCTGAATCCCCTCTGGAGACCACAGAGAAAGACCTAGTTCCCCATCTCATCGCGACCGGGGCCTCACATCCTTTGAAAACTCCAGAGGCACGCGGAGATCAGTGCCTCCAAAGGAGACGATGCCTGACTCGTCGTGAAACTTGATAGGAGTCCCAGGATTCCTTTGGCATGTGGAAAGGGACCCTTGGTCTCCCGCCTCAGCTGGAGAGGCATCCCAATTGCCCTGCCAAGCCTCGAGGAGAATCCCGAGTTGTCCCTCGCAACTAGGCAGGAGTCCTGATCTGGCTGAACAAACACGTGGGTGGAAGGGCCATCCCCGTCGTAACTCGAAAATATACCGCAGGTTCCCACCGCAACTCGAGAAAAACCATGAGACTTCCCTGTCGCCGCGAAATGAGGCCCGATTCCCCTGCACTGCGTGCAGAGCAATTCTGTGTTGCACATCACACAGGAAAGGAGCCTTGATTTCCTTGATGGCACTCCAGAGAAACACCAAGAACACTGTTTCAAGGCTAGAGGGATCCTGAGGTCACTGTAGCCACACGAAAGAGCTCCGTGGACCAAAAATCAACTCGAGATGAGAGGTTAGTCCCTGGCTTCGACTCCAGAGGAATACCAACTTACCACAAGCACCTCAAGAGGAGGCTTCTCTCAGTTCTAGGTATGTGAGAGGGACCCTGAGTTTGTGGCCTCAAGTGGAATGGAAACCGCGATGCCCTGACTGGAAATAAGGCCAGATATCCCTGCAGTGACTTGAATGCAGGCTCGTCTTGCATCTCCCAAGATGAAAGGATGTCTGAATACCCTCTGGAGACCACAGAGAAAGACCTAGTTCCCCACATCATCGCGACCGGGGCCTCACATCCTTTGAAAACTCCAGAGGTACGCGGAGATCAGTGCCACCAAAGGAGACGATGCCTGACTCGTCGTGAAACTTGATAGGAGTCCCAGGATTCCTTTGGGATGTGGAAAGGGACCCTTGGTCTAGCGCCTCAGCTGGAGAAGCGTCCCAATTGCCCTGCCAAGCCTCGAGGAGAATCCCGAGTTGTCCTTCGCAACTAGGCAGGAGTCCTGATCTGGCTGAACAAACACGTGGGTGGAAGGGCCATCCCCGTCGTAACTCGAGAATATAGGCCAGGTTCCCGCCGCAACTCGAGAAAAACCATGAGACTTCCCCCTCGCCGCGAGATGAGGCCCGATTCCCCTGCACTGCGTGCAGAGCAATTCCGTGTTGCACATCACACATGAAAGGAGCCTTGATTTCCTTGATGGCAATCCAGAGAAACACCAAGAACACTTTTTCAAGGCTAGAGGGATCCTGAGGTCACTGTAGCAACACGAAAGAGCTTCGTGGCCAAGAATCAACCCGAGATGAGAGGTTAGTCCCTGGCATCGACTCCAGAGGAATACCACCTTACCACAAGCACCTCAAGAGGAGGCTTCTCTCAGCTCTAAGTATGTGAGAGGGACCCTGAGTTTACAGCCTCAAGGGGAATGGACATCGCGATGCCCTGATTCGAAATAAGGCCGGATATCCCTGCAGTGCCTTGAATGCAGGCTCGTCTTGCATCTCCCAAGATGAAAGGATGTCTGAATCCCCTGTGGAGACCACAGAGAAAGACCTAGTTCCCCACCTCATCACGACCGGAGGCCTCACATCCTTTGAAAACTCCAGAGGTACGCGGAGAACAGTGCCTCCAAAGGAGACGATGCCTGACTCGTCGTGAAACTTGATAGGAGTCCCAGGATTCCTTTGGCATGTGGAAAGGGACCCTTGGTCTCCCTCCTCAGCTGGAGAGGCGTCCCAATTGCCCTGCCAAGCCTCGAGGAGAATCCCGAGTTGTCCCTCGCAACTAGGCAGGAGTCCTGATCTGGCTGAACAAACACGTGGGTGGAAGGGCCATCCCCGTCGTAACTCGAAAATATACCGCAGGTTCCCACCGCAACTCGAGAAAAACCATGAGACTTCCCTGTCGCCGCGAAATGAGGCCCGATTCCCCTGCACTGCGTGCAGAGCAATTCTGTGTTGCACATCACACATGAAAGGAGCCTTGATTTCCTTGATGGCAATCCAGAGAAACACCAAGAACACTTTTTCAAGGCTAGAGGGATCCTGAGGTCACTGTAGCAACACGAAAGAGCTCCGTGGACCAAGAATCAACCCGAGATGAGAGGTTAGTCCCTGGCATCGACTCCAGAGAAATACCACCTTACCACAAGCACCTCAAGAGGAGGCTTCTCTCAGCTCTAAGTATGTGAGAGGGACCCTGAATTTACAGCCTCAAGGGGAATGGACATCGCGATGCCCTGAGTCGAAATAAGGCCGGATATCCCTGCAGTGCCTTGAATACAGGCTCGTCTTGCATCTCCCAAGATGAAAGGATGTCTGAATCCCCTGTGGAGACCACAGAGAAAGAACTAGTTCCCCACCTCATCACGACCGGAGGCCTCACATCCTTTGAAAAATCCAGAGGTACGCGGAGAACAGTGCCTCCAAAGGAGACGATGCCTGACTCCTCGTGAAACTTGATAGGAGTCCCAGGATTCCTGTGGCACGTGGAAAGGCACACTTGGTCTCCCGCCTCAGCTGGAGAGGCGTCCCAATTGCCCTGCCAAGCCTCGAGGAGAATCCCGAGTTGTCCCTCGCAACTAGGCAGGAGTCCTGACGTCGCTGAACAAACACGTGGGTGGAAGGGCCATCCCCGTCGTAACTCGAGAATATACCACAGGTTCCCGCCGCAACTCGAGAAAAACCATGAGAATTCCCCCTCGCCACGAGATGAGGCCCGATTCCAATGCACTGCGTGCAGAGCAATTTCGTGTTGCACATCACACATGAGAGGAGCCTTGATTTCCTTGATGGCACTCCAGAGAAACCCCAAGAACACTGTGTCAAGGTTAGAGGGATCCTGAGGTCACTGTAGCAACACGAAAGAGCTCCGTGGACCAAGAATCAACTCGAGATGAGAGGTTCGTCCCTGGCTTCGACTCCAGAGGAATACCACCTTACCACAAGCACCTCAAGAGGAAGCTTCTCTCAGCTCTAGGTATGTGAGAGGGACCCTGAGTTTGCGGCCTCAAGTGGAATGGACAGCGCGATGTCCTGACTCGAAATAAGGCCGAATATCCCTGCAGTGACTTGAATGCAGGCTCGACTTGAATCTCCGAAGACGAAAGGATGTCTGAATCTCCTGTGGAGACCACAGAGAAAGACATAGTTCCCCACCTCATCGCGACTGGAGGCCTCAAATCCTTTGAAAATTCTAGAGGTATGCGGAGATCAGTGCCTCCAAACGGGACGATGCCTGACTCCTCGTCAAACTTCATAGGAGTCCCAGGATTCCTGTGGCACGTGGAAAATGACACTTGGTCTCCCGCCTCAGCTGGAGAGGCGTCCCAATTACCCTGCCAAGCCTCGAGGATAATCCCGAGTTGTCCCTCGAAACTAGGCAGGAGTCCTGACGTCGCTGAACAAACACGTGGGTGGAAGGGACATCCCCGTTGTAACTCGAGAATATACGCCAGTTTCCTGCCGCAACTCGAGAAAAACCACGAGAGTTCCCTCTCGCCGCGAGATGAGGCCCGATTCCCCTGCACTGCGTGCAGAGCAATTCCGTGTTGCACATCACACATGAAAGGAGCCTTGATTTCCTTGATGGCACTCCAGAGAAACCCCAAGAACACTGTTTCAAGGCTAGAGGAAACCTGAGGTCACTGTGGCAACACGAAAGAGCTCCGTGGACCAAAAATCAACTCAAGATGAGAGGTTAGTCCCTGGCTTCGACTCCAGAGGAATACCACCTTACCACAAGCACCTCAAGAATAGATTTCTCTCAGCTCTAGGTATGTGAGAGGGACCCTGAGTTTGCGGCCTCAAGTGGAATGGACACCGCGATGCCCTGACTCGAAATAAGGTAGGATATCCCTGCAGTGACTTGAATGGACGCTCGTCTTGCATCTCCCATGACGAAAGTATAACTGAATCCCCTATGGAGACCAGAGGGAAAGACCTAGTTCCCCACCTCATCGCGACCGGAGGCCTCACATCCTTTGAAAACTCCAGAGGTACCAGGAGATCAGTGCCTCCAAAGGAGACGATGCCTGACTCCTCGTGAAACTTAATAAGAGTCCCAGGATTGCTGTGGCACGTGGAAAGAGACACTTGGTCTCCCGACTCAGCTGGAGAGGCGCCCCAATTGCCCTGTCAAGCCTCGAGGAGAATCCCGAGTTGTCCCTCGCAACTAGGCAGGAGTCCTGCCGTAGCTGACCAAACACGTGGGTGGAAGGGCCATCCCCATCGTAACTCGAGAATATACCCCAGGTTCCCGCCTCAACTCGAGAAAAACCATGAGACTTCCCCCTCGCTGCGAGATGAGGCCCGATTCCCCTGCACTGCGTGCAGAGCAATTCCGTGTTGCTCATCACACATGAAAGGAGCCTTGATTTCCTTGATGGCACTCCAGAGAAACCCCAAGAACACTGTTTCAAGGCTAGAGGGATCCTGAGGTCACTGTAGCAACATGAAAGAGCTCCGTGGACCAAAAATCAACTCAAGATGAGAGGTTATTCCCTGGCTTCAAATCCAGAGGAATACCACCTTACCACAAGCACCTCAAGAGGAGGCTTCTCTCAGTTCTAGGTATGTGAGAGGGACCCTGAGTTTGCGGCCTCAAGTGGAATGGACACCACGATGCCCTGGCTCGAAATAAGGCCGGATATCCCTGCAGTGACTTGAATGCAGGCTCGTCTTGCATCTCCAAAGACGAAAGGATGTCTGAATCCCCTGTGGAGTCCAGAGAGAAAGACCTAGTAGCCCACCTCATCGCGACCGGCGAACTCACATCCTTTGAAAACTCCAGAGGTACGCGGAGATCCGTGCCTCCATAGGAGACGATGCCTGACTCCTCGTGAAACTTGATAGGAGTCCCAGGATTCCTGTGGCACGTGGAAAGGGACCCTTGGTCTCCCGCCTCAGCTGGAGAGGCGTCCCAATTGCCCTGCCAAGCCTCGAGGAGAATCCCGAGTTGTCCCTCGCAACTAGGCAGGAGTCCTGACGTCGTTGAAGAAACACGTGTGTGGAAGGGCCATCCCCGTCGTCACTCGAGAATATACTGCAGGTTCTCGCCGCAACTCGAGAAAAATCTGTGACTTCCCCCTCGCCGCGAGATGAGGCCCGATTCCCCGGCACTGCGTGCAGAGCAATTACGTGTTGCACATCACACATGAAAGGAGACTTGATTTCCTTGATGGCACTCCAGAGAAACCCCAAGAACACTGTTTCAAGGCTAGAGGGATCCTGAGGTCACCGTAGCAAAATAAAAGAGCTCCGTGGACTAAGAATCAACTGGAGATGAGAAGTTAGTCCCTGGCTTCGACTCCAGAGGAATACCACCTTTCCGAAGCACAACAAGCGGAGGCTTCTCTCAGCTCTAGGTATGTGAGAGGGACCCTGAGTTTGCGGCCTCAAGTGGAATGGACACCGCGATGCCCTGATTCGAAATAAGGCCGGATATCCCTTCAGTGACTTGAATGCAGGCTCGTCTTGCATCTCCCATGACGAAAGTTTATCTGAATCCCCTATGGACACCACAGAGAAAGACCTAGTTCCCCACCTCATCGCGACCGGAGGCCTCACATCCTTTGAAAACTCCAGAGGTACGCGGAGATCAGTGCCTCCAAAGGAGACGATGCCTGAGTCCTCGTGAAACTTGATTGGAGTCCCAGGATTCCTGTGGCACGTGGAAAGGGACCCTTGGTCTCCCGCCTCAGCTGGAGAGGCGTCCCAATTGCCCTGCCAAGCCTCGAGGAGAATCCCGAGTTGTCCCTCGCAACTAGGCAGGAGTCCTGACGTCGCTGAACAAACACGTGGGTGGAAGGGCCATCCCCGTCGTAACTCGAGAATATACCCCAGGTTCCCGCCGCAACTCGAGAAAAACCATGAGACTTCCCCCTCGCCGCGAGATGAGGCCAGATTCCCCTGCACTGCGTGCAGAGCAATTCCGTGTTGCACATCACACAGGAAAGGAGCCTTGATTTCCTTGATGGCACTCCAGAGAAACCCCAAGAACACTGTTTCAAGGCTAGAGGGATCCTGAGGTCACTGTAGCAACACGAAAGAGCACCATGGACCAAAAATCAACTCGAGATGAGAGGTTAGTCCCTGGCTTCGACTCCAGAGGAATACCACCTTACCACAAGCACCTCAAGAAGAGATTTCTCTCAGCTCTAGGTATGTGAGAGGGACCCTGAGTTTGCGGCCTCAAGTGGAATGGACACCGCGATGCCCTGACTCAAAATAAGGCCGGATATCCCTGCAGTGACTTGAATGCAGGCTCGTCTTGCATCTCCCAAGACGAAAGGATGTCTGAATCCCCTGTGGAGACCACAGAGAAAGACCTAGTTCCCCACCTCATCGCGACCGGAGGCCTCACATCCTTTGAAAACTCCAGAGGTACGCGGAGATCAGTGCCTCCAAAGGAGACGATGCCTGACTCCTCGTGAAACTTGATAGGAGTCCAAGGATTCCTGTGGCACGTGGAAAGGAACCCTTGGTCTCCCGCCTCACTGGAGAGGCGTCCAAATTGCCCTGCCAAGCCTCGAGGAGAATCCCGAATTGTCCGTCGAAACTAGGCAGGAGTCCTGACGTCGCTGAACAATCACCTGGGTGGAAGGGCCATCCCCGTCGTAACTCGAGAATATACCCCAGGTTCCCGCCGCAACTCGAGAAAAACCATGAGACTTCCCCCTCGCCACGAGATGCGGCCCGATTCCCCTGCACTGTGTGCAGAGCAATTCCGTGTTGCACATCACACAGGAAAGGAGCCTTGATTTCCTTGATGGCACTCCAGAGAAACCCCAAGAACACTGTTTCAAGGCTAGAGGAAACCTGAGGTCACTGTGGCAACACGAAAGAGCTCCGTGGACGAAAAATCACTCGAGATGAGAGGTTAGTCCCTGGCTTCGACTCCAGAGGAATACCACCTTACCACATCACCTCAAGAGGAGGCGTCTCTCAGCTCTAGGTATGTGAAAGGGACCCTGAGTTTGCAGCCTCAAGTGGAATGGACACCACGATGCCCTGACTCGAAATAAGGCCGGATATCCCTGCAGTGACTTGAATGGACGCTCGTCTTGCATCTCCCATGACGAAAGTATAACTGAATCCCCTATGGAGACCAGAGAGAAAGACCTAGTTCCCCACCTCATCGCGACCGGAGGGCTCACATCCTTTGAAAACTCCAGAGGTACCCGGAGATCAGTGCCTCCAAAGGAGACGATGCCTGACTCCTCGTGAAACTTGATAGGAGTCCCAGGATTGCTGTGGCACGTGGAAAGAGACACTTGGTCTCCCGACTCAGCTGGAGAGGCGCCCCAATTGCCCTGTCAAGCCTCGAGGAGAATCCTGAGTTGTCCCTCGCAACTAGGCAGGAGTCCTGACGTAGCTGACCAAACACGTGGGTGGAAGGGCCATCCCCGTCGTAACTCGAGAATATACCCCAGGTTCCCGCCTCAACTCGAGAAAAACCATGAGACTTCCCCCTCGCTGCGAGATGAGGCCCGATTCCCCTGCACTGCGTGCAGAGCAATTCCGTGTTGCTCATCACACATGAAAGGAGCCTTGATTTCCTTGATGGCACTCCAGAGAAACCCCAAGAACACTGTTTCAAGGCTAGAGGGATCCTGAGGTCACTGTAGCAACATGAAAGAGCTCCGTGGACCAAAAATCAACTCAAGATGAGAGGTTATTCCCTGGCTTCAAATCCAGAGGAATACCACCTTACCACAAGCACCTCAAGAGGAGGCTTCTCTCAGTTCTAGGTATGTGAGAGGGACCCTGAGTTTGCGGCCTCAAGTGGAATGGACACCACGATGCCCTGGCTCGAAATAAGGCCGGATATCCCTGCAGTGACTTGAATGCAGGCTCGTCTTGCATCTCCGAAGACGAAAGGATGTCTGAATCCCCTGTGGAGTCCACAGAGAAAGACCTAGTAGCCCACCTCATCGCGACCGGCGAACTCACATCCTTTGAAAACTCCAGAGGTACGCGGAGATCCGTGCCTCCATAGGAGACGAGGCCTGACTCCTCGTGAAACTTGATAGGAGTCCCAGGATTCCTGTGGCACGTGGAAAGGGACCCTTGGTCTCCCGCCTCAGCTGGAGAGGCGTCCCAATTGCCCTGCCAAGCCTCGAGGAGAATCCCGAGATGTCCCTCGCAACTAGGCAGGAGTCCTGACGTCGTTGAGGAAACACGTGTGTGGAAGGGCCATCCCCGTCGTCACTCGAGAATATACCCCAGGTTCTCGCCGCAACTCGAGAAAAATCTGTGACTTCCCCCTCGCCGCGGTATGAGGCCCGATTCCCCGGCACTGCGTGCAGAGCAATTCCGTGTTGCACATCACACATGAAAGGAGCCTTGATTTCCTTGATGGCACTCCAGAGAAACCCCAAGATCACTGTTTCAAGGCTAGAGGGATCCTGAGGTCACTGTAGCAAAATAAAAGAGCTCCGTGGACTAAGAATCAACTGGAGATGAGAAGTTAGTCCCTGGCTTCGACTCCAGAGGAATACTACCTTTCCGAAGCACAACAAGCGGAGGCTTCTCTCAGCTCTAGGTATGTGAGAGGGACCGTGAGTTTGCGGCCTCAAGTGGAATGGACACCGCGATGCCCTGATTCGAAATAAGGCCGGATATCCCTTCAGTGACTTGAATGCAGGCTCGTCTTGCATCTCCCATGACGAAAGTTTATCTGAATCCCCTATGGACACCACAGAGAAAGACCTAGTTCCCCACCTCATCGCGACCGGAGGCCTCACATCCTTTGAAAACTCCAGAGGTACGCGGAGATCAGTGCCTCCAAAGGAGACGATGCCTGAGTCCTCGTGAAACTTGATAGGAGTCCCAGGATTCCTGTGGCACGTGGAAAGGGACCCTTGGTCTCCCGCCTCAGCTGGAGAGGCGTCCCAATTGCCCTGCCAAGCCTCGAGGAGAATCCCGAGTTGTCCCTCGCAACTAGGCAGGAGTCCTGACGTCGCTGAACAAACACGTGGGTGGAAGGGCCATCCCCGTCGTAACTCGAGAATATACCCCAGGTTCCCGCCGCAACTCGAGAAAAACCATGAGACTTGCCCCTCGCCGCGAGATGAGGCCAGATTCCCCTGCACTGCGTGCAGAGCAATTCCGTGTTGCACATCACACAGGAAAGGAGCCTTGATTTCCTTGATGGCACTCCAGAGAAACCCCAAGAACACTGTTTCAAGGCTAGAGGGATCCTGAGGTCACTGTAGCAACACGAAAGAGCACCGTGGACCAAAAATCAACTCGAGATGAGAGGTTAGTACCTGGCTTCGACTCCAGAGGAATACCACCTTACCACAAGCACCTCAAGAAGAGGCTTCTCTCAGCTCTAGGTATGTGAGAGGGACCCTGAGTTTGCTGCCTCAAGTGGAATGGACACCGCGATGCCCTGACTCAAAATAAGGCCGGATATCCCTGCAGTGACTTGAATGCAGGCTCGTCTTGCATCTCCCAAGACGAAAGGATGTCTGAATCCCCTGTGGAGACCACAGAGAAAGACCTAGTTCCCCACCTCATCGCGACCGGAGGCCTCACATCCTTTGAAAACTCCAGAGGTATGCGGAGATCAGTGCCTGCAAAGGAGACGATGCCTGACTCCTCGTGAAACTTGATAGGAGTCCCAGGATTCCTGTGGCACGTGGAAAGGGACCCTTGGTCTCCCGCCTCACTGGAGAGGCGTCCAAATTGCCCTGCCAAGCCTCGAGGAGAATCCCGAGTTGTCCGTCGAAACTAGGCAGGAGTCCTGACGTCGCTGAACAATCACCTGGGTGGAAGGGCCATCCCCGTCGTAACTCGAGAATATACCCCAGGTTCCCGCCGCAACTCGAGAAAAACCATGAGACTTCCCCCTCGCCACGAGATGCGGCCCGATTCCCCTGCACTGTGTGCAGAGCAATTCCGTGTTGCACATCACACAGGAAAGGAGCCTTGATTTCCTTGATGGCACTCCAGAGAAACCCCAAGAACACTGTTTCAAGGCTAGAGGAAACCTGAGGTCACTGTGGCAACACGAAAGAGCTCCGTAGACCAAAAATCAACTCGAGATGAGAGGTTAGTCCCTGGCTTCGACTCCAGAGGAATACCACCTTACCACAAGCACCTCAAGAGGAGGCTTCTCTCAGCTCTAAGTATGTGAAGGAACCCTGAGTTTACAGCCTCAAGGGGAATGGACAGCGCCATGCCCTGACTCGAAATAAGGCCGGATATCCCTGCAGTGCCTTGAATGCAGGCTCGTCTTGCGTCTCCCAAGATGAAAGGATGTCTGAATCCCCTGTGGAGACCACAGAGATAGACCTAGTTCCCCACCTCATCGCGCCTGGAGGCCTCAAATCCTTTGAAAATTCTAGAGGTATGCGGAGATCAGTGCCTCCAAACGGGACGATGCCTGACTCCTCGTCAAACTTGATACGAGTCCCAGGATTCCTGTGGCAAGTGGAAAGGGACACTTGGTCTCCCGCCTCAGCTGGAGAGGCGTCCCAATTACCCTGCCAAGCCTCGAGGAGAATCCCGAGTTGTCCCTCGAAACTAGGCAGGAGTCCTGACGTCGCTAAACAAACACGTGGGTGGAAGGGCCATCCCCGTCGTAACTCGAGAATATACGCCAGGTTCCTGCCGCAACTCGTGAAAAACCACGAGAGTTCCCCCTCGCCGCGAGATGAGGCCCGATTCCCCTGCACTGCGTGCAGAGGAATTCCGTGTTGCACATCACACATGAAAGGAGCCTTGATTTCCTTGATGGTACTCCAGAGAAACCAAAAGAACACTGTTTCAAGGCTAGAGGGATCCTGAGGTCACTGTAGCAACACGAAAGATCTCTGTGAACCAAGAATCAACTCGAGATGAGAGGTTAGTCCCTGGCTTCGACTCCAGAGGAATACCACCTTACCACAAGCACCTCAAGAGGAGGCTTCACTCAGCTCTAGGTATGTGAAAGGGACCCTGAGTTTACAGCCTCAAGTGGAATGGACACCACGATGCCCTGACTCGAAATAAGGCCGGATATCCCTGCAGTGACTTGAATGGACGCTCGTCTTGCATCTCCCATGACGAAAGTATAACTGAATCCCCTATGGAGACCAGAGAGAAAGACCTAGTTCCCCACCTCATCGCGACCGGAGGCCTCACATCCTTTGAAAACTCCAGAGGTACCCGGAGATCAGTGCCTCCAAAGGAGACGATGCCTGACTCCTCGTGAAACTTAATAAGAGTCCCAGGATTGCTGTGGCACGTGGAAAGAGACACTTGGTCTCCCGACTCAGCTGGAGAGGCGCCCCAATTGCCCTGTCAAGCCTCGAGGAGAATCCCGAGTTGTCCCTCACAACTAGGCAGGAGTCCTGACGTAGCTGACCAAACACGTGCGTGGAAGGGCCATCCCCGTCGTAACTCGAGAATATACCCCAGGTTCCCGCCTCAACTCGAGAAAAACCATGAGACTTCCCCAAGCCGTGAGATGAGGCCCGATTCCCCGGCACTGCGTGCAGAGCAATTCCGTGTTGCACATCACACATGAAAGGAGCCTTGATTCCCTTGTTGGCACTCCAGAGAAACCCCAAGAACACTGTTTCAAGGCTAGAGGGATCCGCAGCTCACTGTAGCAACACGAAAGTGCTCCGTGGACCCAACATCAACTCGAGATGAGAGGTTATTCCCTGGCTTCGACTCCAGAGAAATACCACCTTACCACAAGCACCTCAAGAGGAGGCTTCTCTCAGCTCTATGTATGTGAGAGGGACCCTGAATTTGCAGCTTTAAGTGGAATGGACACCGCGATGCCCTGACTCGAAATAAGACCAGATATCCCTGCAGTGACTTGAATGCAAGCTCGTCTTGCTTCTCCAAAGATGAAAGGATGCCTGAATCCCCTGTGGAGACCACAGAGAAACACCTAGTTCCCCACCTCATCGCGACCAGAGGCCTCACATCCTTTGAAAACTCCAGAGGTACTCAGAGATCAGTGCCTCCAAAGGAGACGATGCCTGACTCCTCGTGAAACTTGATAGGAGTCCCAGGATTCCTGTGGCATGTGGATAGGGACACTTGGTCTCCAGCCTCAGCTGGAGAGGCGTCCCAATTGCCCTGCCAAGCCTCGAGGAGAATCCCGAGTTGTCCCTCGCAACTAGGCAGGAGTCCTGACGTCGCTGAACAAACACGTGGGTGGAAGGGCCATCCCCGTCGTAACTCGAGAATATACCCCAGGTTCCCGCCGCAACTCGAGAAAAACCATGAGACTTCCCGCTCGCCGCGAGATGTGGCCAGATTCACCTGCACTGCATGCTGAGCAATTCCGTGTTGCACATCACACAAGAAAGGAGCCTTGATTTCCTTAAGGGCAATCCAGAGAAACCCCACGAACACTGTTTCCATGCTAAAGGGATCCTGAGGTCACTGTAGCAACGCGAAAGAGCTCCGTGGACCAAATATCAACTCGAGATGAGAGGTAATTCTTTGGCTTCGACTCCAGAGAAATACCCACTTACCACAAGCACCTCAAGAGGAGGCTTCTCTCAGCTCTAGGTATGTGAGAGGGACCCTGAGTTTGCGGCCTCAAGTGGAATGGACACCGCGATGCCCTGACTCGAAATAAGGCCGGATATCCCTGCAGTGACTTGAATGCAGACTCGTCTTGCATCTCCCATGACGAAAGGTGTCTGAATCCCCTGTGGAGACCACAGAGAAAGACCTAGTTCCCCACCTCATCGTGACCGGAGGCCTCACATTCTTTGAAAACTCCAGAGGTACGCGGAGATCAGTGCCTCCAAAGAGACGATGCCTGACCCCTGTGAACCTTGATAGGATTCCCAGGATTCCTGTGGCACGTGGAAAGGGACCCATGGTCTCCCGCCTCAGCTGGAGAGGCGTCCCAATTGCCCTGCCAAGCCTCGAGGAGAATCCCGAGTTGTCCCTCGCAACTAGGCAGGTGTCCTGACGTGGCTGAACAAACACGTGGTTGGAAGGGCCATCCCCATCCTAACTCTAGAATATACCCCAGGTTCCCGCCGCAACTCGAGAAAAACCATGAGACTTCCCCCTCGCCGCGAGATGAGTCCCAATTCCCCAGCACTGCGTGCAGAGCAATTCCGTGTTGCACATCACACATGAAAGGAGCCTTGATTTCCTTGATGGCACTCCAGAGAATCCCCAAGAACACTGTTTCTAGGCTAGAGGGATCCTGAGGTCACTGTAGCAACATGAAAGAGCTCCGTGGACCAAAAATCAACTCAAGATGAGAGGTTATTCCCGGGCTTCGACTCCAGAGGAATACCACCTTACCACAAGCACCTCAAGAGGAGGCTTCTCTCAGTTCTAGGTATGTGAGTGGGACCCTGAGTTTGCGGCCTCAAGTGGAATGGACACCGCGATGCCCTGACTCGAAATAAGGCCGGATATCCCTGCAGTGACTTGAATGCAGGCTCGTCTTGCATCTCCCAAGACGAAAGGATGTCTGAATCCCCTGTGGAGACCACAGAGAAAGACCTAGTTCCCCACATCATCGCGACCGGAGACCTCACATCCTTTGAAAACTCCAGAGGTACGTGGAGATCAGTGCCTCCAATGGAGACGATGCCTGACTCCTCGTGAAACTTGATAGGACTCCCAGGATTCCTGTGGCACGTAGAAAGCGACCCTTGGTCTCCCGCCTCAGCTGGAGAGGCGTCCCAATTGCCCTGCCAAGCCTCGAGGAGAATCCCGAGTTGTCCCTCGCAAGTAGGCAGGAGTCCTGACGTCACTGTAGAAACATGTGTTTGGAAGGGCCATCCCCGTCGTAACTCGAGAATATACCCCAGGTTCCCCCCTCAACTCGAGAAAAATGTGAGACTTCCCCTCGCCGCGAGATGAGGCCCGATTCCCCGGCACTGCGTGCAGAGCAATTCCGTGTTGCACATCACATGAAAGGAGCCATGATTTCCTTGATGGCACTCCAGAGAAACACCAAGAGCACTGTTTCAAGGCTAGAGGGATCCTGAGGGCACTGTAGCAACACGAAAGAGCTCCGTGGACCAAATATCAACTCGACATGAGAGGTTATTCCCTGGCTTCGACTCCAGAGGAATACCCCCTTACCACAAGCACCTCAAGAGGAGGCTTCTCGCAGCTCTAGGTTTGTGAGAGGGACCCTGAATTTGCGGCCTCAAGTGGAATGGACACCGCGATGCCCTGACTCGAAATAAGGCCGGATATTCCTGCAGTGACTTGAATGCAGGCTCGTCTTTCATCTCCCATGATGAAAGGTGTCTGAATCCCCTGTGGAGACCACAGAGAAAGAACTAGTTCCCCACCTCATCGTGACCGGAGGCCTCACATCCTTTGAAAACTCCAGAGGTAAGCGGAGATCAGTGCCTCCAAAGGAGACGATGCCTGACTCCTCGTGAAACTTGATAGGAGTCCCAGGATTCCTGGGGCACGTGGAAATGGACCCTTGGTCTCGCGCCTCAGCTGGAGAGGCGTCCCAATTGCCCTGCCAAGCCTCGAGGAGAATCCCGAGTTGTCCCTCGAAACTAGGCAGGAGTCCTGACGTCACTAAAGAAACATGTGTGTGGAAGGGCCATCCCCATCGTAACTCGAGAATACACCCCAGGTTTCCCCCGCAACTCGAGAAAAACGTCAGACTTCCCCTCGCCGCGAGATGAGGCCCGATTCCCCGGCACTGCGTGCAGAGCAATTCCGTGTTGCACATCACATATGAAAGGAGCCTTGATTTCCTTGATGGCACTCCAGAGAAACCCCAAGAGCACTGTTTCACGTCTAGAGGGATCCGGAGGACACTGTAGCAACACGAAAGAGCTCCGTGGACCAAGAATCAACTCGAGATGAGAAGTTAGTCCCTGGCTTTGACTCCAGAGGAATACCACCTTACCACAAGCACCTCTAGAGGAGGCTTCTCTCAGCTCTAGGTATGTGAGAGGGACCCTGAGTTTGCGGCCTCAAGTTGATGGACACCGCGATGCCCTGACTCGAAATAAGGCCGGATATCCCTGCAGTGACTTGAATGCAGGCTCGTCTTGCATCTCCCAAGACGAAAGGATGTCTGAATCCCCTGTGGAGACCACAGAGAAAGACCTAGTTCCCCACCTCATCGCGACCGGAGGCCTCACATCCTTTGAAAACTCCAGAGGTACGCGGAGATCAGTGCCTCCCAAGCAGACGATGCCTGACTCCTCGTGAAACTTAATAAGAGTCCCAGGATTCCTGTGGCACGTGGAAAGGGAATCTTGGTCTCCCGCCTTAGCTGGAGAGGCGTCCCAATTGCCCTGCCAAGCCTCGAGGAGAATCCCGAGTTGTCCCTCGCAACTAGGCAGGAGTCCTGACGTCGCTGAACAAACACGTGGGTGGAAGGGCCATCCCCGTCGTAACTCGAGAATATACCCCAGGTTCCCGCCACAACCCGAGAAAAACCATGAGACCTTCCCCTCGCCGCGAGATGAGGAACGATTCCCGGGCACTGCGTGCAGTGCAATTCCGTGTTGCACATCACACATGAAAGGAGCCTTGATTTCCTTGATGGCACTCCAGAGAAACCCCAAGAACACTGTTTCAAGGCTAGAGTGATCCTGAGGTCACTGTAGCAACACAAAAGAGCTCCGTGGACCAAGAATCAACTCGAGATGAGAGGTTAGTCCCTGGCTTCGACTCCAGAGGAATACCACCTTACCAGAAGCACCTCAAGAGGAGGCTTCTCTCAGCTCTAGGTATGTGAGAGGGACCCTGAGTTTGCGGCCTCAAGTGGAATGGACACCGCGATGCCCGGATTCGAAATAAGGCCGGATATCCCTGCAGTGACTTGAATGCAGGCTCGTCTTGAATCTCCAAAGATGAAAGGATGTCTGAATCCCCTGTGGAGACCACAGAGAAAGACCTAGTTCCCCACCTCATCGCGACCGGGGCCTCACATCCTTTGAAAACTCCAGAGGTACGTGGAGATCACTGCCTCCAAAGGAGACGATGCCTGACTCCCCGAGACACTTGATAGGATTCCCAGGATTCTTGTGGCACGTGGAAACGGACCCTTGGTCTCCCGCCTCAGCTGGAGAGGGGTCCCAATTGCCCTGCCAAGCCTCGAGGAGAATCCCGAGTTGTCCCTCGCAACTAGGCAGGAGTCTTTACGTCGCTGAACAAACACGTGGGTGGAAGGGCCATCCCCGTCCTAACTCGAGAATATACCCCAGGATCCCGCCGCAACTCGAGAAAAACCATGAAACTTCCCCCTCGCCGCGAGATGAGGCCCGATTCCTCTGCACGGCGTGCAGAGCAATTCCGTCATGCACATCACATATGAAAGGAGCCTTGATTTCCTTGATGGCACTTCAGAGAAACCTCAAGAACAATGTTTCAAGGCTAGAGGGATCCTGAGGTCACTGTAGCAACACGAAAGAGCTCCATGGACCAAGAATCAACTCGAGATGAGAGGTTATTCCCTGGCTTCCACTCCAGAGGAATACCACCTTACCACAAGCACCTCAAGAGGAGGCTTCTCTCAGCTCTATGTATGTGAGAGGGACCCTTAATTTGCAGCCTCAAGTGGAATGGACACCGCGATGCCCGGACTCGAAATAAGGCCAGATATCCCTGCAGTGACTTGAATGCAGGCTCGTCTTGAATCTCCAAAGATGAAAGGATGTCTGAATCCCCTCTGGAGAACACAGAGAAAGACCTAGTTCCCCACTTCATCGCGACCGGAGGCCTCACATCCTTTGAAAACTCCAGAGGTACGCAGAGATCAGTGCCTTCAAATGCCTGACTCCTCGTGAAACTTGATAGGAGTCCCAGGATTCCTGTGGCACGTGGATAGGGACCCTTGGTCTCCCGCCTCAGCTGGAGAGGAGTCCCAATTGCCCTGCCAAACCTCGAGGAGAATCCCGAGTTGTCCCTCACAACAAGGTAGGAGTCCTGATGTCGCTGAAGAAACACGTGGGTGGAAGGGCCATCCCCGTCGTAATTTGAGAATATACCCCAGGTTCCCGCCGCAACTCGAGAAAAACCATGAGACTTCCCCCTCGCCGCGAGATGAGGCCCGATTCCCCAGCACTGCATGCAGAGCAATTCCGTCTTGCACATCACACATGAAAGGAGCCTTGATTTCCTTGATGGCACTCCAGAGAAACCCGAAGAACACTGCTTCAAGGCTAGAGGAAACCTGAGGTCACCGTAGCAACACGAAAGAGCTCCATGGACCAAGAATCAACACGAGATGAGAGTTTAGTCCCTGGCTTCGACTCCAGAGGAACACCACCTTACCACAAGCACCTCAAGAGGAGGCTTCTCTCAGCTCTAGGTTTGTGAGAGGGACCCTGAGTTTGCGACCTCAAGTGGAATGGACACCGCGATGCCCTGATTCGAAATAAGGCCCGATATCCCTGCAGTGCCTTGAATGACGGCTCGTCTTGCATCTCCCAAGACGAAAGTATGTCTGAATCCCCTGTGCAGACCACAGAGAAAGACCTAGTTCCCAACATCATCGCGACCGGAGGCCTCACATCCTTTGAAAACTCCAGAGGTACGCGGTGATCAGTGCCTCCAAAGGAGACGATGCCTGACTCCTCGTGAAACTTAATCGGAGTCCCAGGATTCCTGTGGCACGTGGAAAGGGACCCTTGGTCTACCGCCTCAGCTGGAGAGGCGTCCCATTTGCCCTGCCAAACCTCGAAGAGAATCCCGAGTTGTCCCTCGCAACCTGGCAGGAGTCCTGACGTTGCTGAACAAACACGAGTGTGGAAGGGCCATCCCCGTCGTAACTCGAGAATATACCCCAGGCTTCCGCCGCAACTCGAGAAAAACCATGAGACTTCCCCCTCGCCGCGAGATGAGGCCTGATTCCCCTGCACTGCATGCACAGCAATTCCGTGTTGCCCATCACACATGAAAGGAGCCTTGATTTCATTGATGGCACTCCAGAGAAACCCCAAGAACACTGTTTCAAGGCTAGAGGGATCCTGAGGTCACTGTAGCAACACGAAAGAAATCCGTGGACCAAAAATCAACTCGAGATGAGAGGTTATTCCCTGGCTTCGACTCCAGAGGAATATCACCTTACCACAAGTACCTCAAGAGGAGGCTTCTCTAAGCTCTAGGTATGTGAGAGAGACCCTGAATTTGCTGCCTCAAGTGGAATGAACACCGCGATGCCCTGACTGGAAATAAGGCCAGATATACCTGCAATGACTTGAATGCAGGCTCGACTTGCATCTCCAAAGATGAAAGGATGTCTGAATCCCCTGTGGAGACCACAGAGAAAGACCTAGTTCCCGACCTCATCGCGACCGGAGGCCTCACATCCTTTAAAAACTCCAGAGGTACGCAGAGATAAGTGCCTCCAAAGGAGACGAAGCCTGACTCCTCGTGAAACTTGATAGGAGTCCCAGGATTCCTGTGGCACGTGGATAGGGACACTTGGTCTCTCGCCTCAGCTGGAGAGGCGTCCCAATTGCCCTGCCGAGCCTCGAGGAGAATCCCGAGTTGTTCCTGGCAACTAGGCAGGAGTCCTGATGTCGCTGAAGAAACACTTGGGTGGAAGGCCATCCCCGTCGTAACTCGAGAATATACCCCAGGTTCCCGCTGCAACTCGAGAAAATCCATGAGACGTCCCCCTCGCCAAGAGATGAGGCCAGATTCCCCTGCACTGCATGCTGAGCAATTCCGTGTTGCACATCACACATGAAAGGAGCCTTGATTTCCTTGATTACACTCCAGAGAAACCCCAAGAACACTGTTTCAAGGCTACAGGGATCCGGAGGACACTGTAGCAACACGAAAGAGCTCCGTGGACCAAGAATCAACTCGAAATGAGAGGTTCGTCCTTGGCTCGACTCCAGAGGAATACCACTTTACCACAAGCACCTCAAGAGAAGGCTTCTCTCAGCTCTAGGTATGTGAGAGGGACCCTGATTTTGCGGCCTCAAGTGGAATGGACACCGCGATGCCCTGACTCGAAATAAGGCCGGATATCCCTGAAGTGACTTGAATGCAGGCTCGTCTTGCATCTCCCAAGACGAAAGATGTCTGAATCCCCTGTGGAGAACACAGAGAAAGACCTAGTTCCCCACCTCATCGCGACCGGAGGACTCACATCCTTTGGAAACTCCAGAGGTACGCGCAGATCAGTGCCTCCAAAGGAGACGATGCCTGACTCCTCGTGAAACTTGATAGGAGTCCCAGGATTCCTGTGGCACGTGGAAAGGGACCCTTGGTCTCCCGCCTCAGCTGGAGAGGCGTCCCAATTGCCCTGCCAAGCCTCGAGGAGAATCCTGAGTTGTCCCTCGCAACTAGGCAGGAGTCCTGACGTCGTTGAACAAACAAGTGGGTGGAAGGGCCATCCCCGTCGTAACTCGAGAATATACCCCAGGTTCCCGCCGCAAATCGAGAAAAACCATGAGACTTCCCCCTCGCTGCGAGATGAGGCCCGATTCCCCTGCACTGCGTGCAGAGCAATTCCGTGTTGCACATCACACATGAAAGGAGCCTTGATTTCCTTGATGGCATTCCAGAGAAACCCCAAGAACAATGTTTCAAGGCTAGAGGGATCCTGAGGTCACTGTAGCAACACGAAAGAGCTCCGTGGACCAAGAATCAACTCGAGATGAGAAGTTATTTCCTGGCTTCGACTCCAGAGGAATACCAACTTACCACAAGCACCTCAAGAGGAGGCTTCTCTCAGCTCTATGTATGTGAGAGGTACCCTTACTTTGCAGCCTGGAGTTGAATGGACACCGCGATGCCCGGACTCGAAATAAGGCCAGATATCCCTGCAGTGACTTGAATGCAGGCTCGTCTTGAATCTCCAAAGGTGAAAGGATGTCTGAATCCCCTCTGGAGACCACAGAGAAAGACCTAGTTCCCCACTTCATGGCGACCAGAGGCCTCACATCCTTTGAAAACTCCAGAGGTACGCAGAGATCAGTGCCTTCAAATGCCTGACTCCTCGTGAAACTTGATAGGAGTCCCAGGATTCCTGTGGCACTTGGAAAGGGACCCTTGGTCTCCCGCCTCAGCTGGAGAGGCGTCCCAATTGCCCTGTCAAACCTCGAGGAGAATCCCGAGTTGTCCCTCGCAACAAGGCAGGAGTCCTGATGTCGCTGAAGAAACACGTGGGTGGAAGGGCCATCCCCGTCGTAATTTGAGAATATACCCCAGGTTCCTGCCGCAACTCGAGAAAAACCATGAGACTTCCCCCTCGCCGCGAGATGAGGCCCGATTCCCCAGCACTGCGTGCAGAGCAATTCCGTGTTGCACATCACACATGAAAGGAGCCTTGATTTCCTTGATGGCACTCCAGAGAAACCCCAAGAACACTGTTTCAAGGCTAGAGGGATCCTGAGGTCACTGTAGCAACACGAAAGAGCTCCGTGGACCAAGAATCAACTGGAGATGAGAGGTTATTTCCTGGCTTCCACTCCAGAGGAATACCACCTTACCACAAGCACCTCAAGAGGAGGCTTCTCTCAGCTCTATGTATGTGAGAGGGACCCTTAATTGGCAGCCTCAAGTGGAATGGACACTGCGATGCCCTGACTCGAAATAAGGCCAGATATCTCTGCAGTGACTTGAATGCAGGCTCGTCTTGAATCTCCAAAGATGAAATGATGTCTGAATCCCCTCTGGAGACCACAGAGAAAGACCTAGTTCCCCACCTCATCGCGACCGGGGCCTCACATCCTTTGAAAGCTCCAGAGGTACGCGGAGATCAGTGCCTCCAAAGGAGACGATGCCTGACTCCTCGTGAAACTTGATAGGAGTCCCAGGATTCCTGTGGCACGTGGAAAGGGACACTTGGTCTCCAGCCTCAGCTGGAGAGGCGTTCCAATAGCCCTGCCAGGCCTCGAGGAGAATCCCGAGTTGTCCCTCGCAACTAGGCAGGAGTCCTGATGTCGCTGAAGAAACACGTGGGTGGAAGGGCCATCCCCTTCGTAACTCGAGAATATACCCCAGGATCCCGCCGCAACTCGAGAAAAACCATGAGACTTCCCCCTCGCCGCGAGATGAGGCCAGATTCCCCTGCACTGCATGCTGAGCAATTCCGTGTTACACATCACACAAGAAAGGAGCCTTGATTTCCTTGATGGCACTCCAGAGAAACCCCAAGAACACTGTTTCAAGTCTAGAGGGATCCGGAGGACACTGTAACAACACAAAAGAGCTCCGTGGACCAAGAATCAACTCGAAATGAGAGGTTAGTCCCTGGCTTCGACTCCAGAGGAATACCACCTTACCACAAGCACCACAAGAAGAGGCTTCTCTCAGCTCTAGGTATGTGAGAGGGACCCTGAGTTTGCGGCCTCAAGTGGAATGGACACCGCGATGCCCTGACTCGAAATAAGGCCGGATATCCCTGCAGTGACTTGAATGCAGGCTCGTCTTGCATCTCCCAAGACGAAAGGATGTCTGAATCCCCTGTGGAGACCACAGAGAAAGACCTAGTTCCCCACCTCATCGCGACCGGAGGCCTCACATCATTTGAAAACTCCAGAGGTATGCGGAGATCAGTGCCTCCAAAGGAGACGGTGCCTGACTCCTCGTGAAACTTGATAGGAGTCCCAGGATTCCTGTGGCACGTGGAAAGGGACACTTGGTCTCCCGCCTCAGCTGGAGAGGCGTCCCAATTGCCCTGCCAAACCTCGAGGAGAATGCCGAGTTGTCCCTCGCAACTAGGCAGGAGTCCTGATGTCGCTGAAGAAACACGTGGGTGGAAGGGCCATCCCCGTCGTAACTCGAGAATATACCCCAGGTTCCCGCCGCAACTCTAGAAAAACCTTGAGACTTCCCCCTCGCCGGGAGATGAGGCCCGATTCCCGGGCACTGCGTGCAGTGTGATTCCGTGTTGCACATCACACATGAAAGGAGCATTTATATCCTTGATAGCACTCCAGAGAAACCCCAAGAACACTGTTTCAAGGCTAGAGGGATCCTGAGGTCACTGTAGCAACACGAAAGAGCTCCGTGGACCAAGAATCAACTCGAGATGAGAGGTTAGACCCTGGCTTCGACTCCAGAGGTATACCACCTTACCACAAGCACCTCAAGAGGAGGCTTCTCTCAGCTCTAGGTATGTGAGAGGGTCCCTGAGTTTGCGGCCTCAAGTGGAGTGGACACCGCGATGCCCTGACTCGAAATAGGGCCGGATATCCCTGCAGTGACTTGAATGCAGGCTCGTCTTGCATCTCCCATGATGAAAGGATGTCTGAATCCCCTGTTGAGACCACAGAGAAAGACCAAGTTCCCCACCTCATGGCGACGGGAGTCCTCACATCCTTTGAAAACTCCAGAGGTACGCGGAGATCAGTGCCTCCAAAGGAGACGATGCCTGACTCCTCCTGAAACTTGATAGGAGTCCCAGGATTCCTGTGGCATGTGGATAGGGACACTTGGTCTCCCGCCTGAGCTGGAGAGGCGTCCCAATTGCCCTGCCAAGCCTCGAGGATAATCCCGAGTTGTCCCTCGCAACTAGGCAGGAGTCCTGATGTCGCTGAAGAAACACTTCGGTGGAAGGGCCATCCCCGTCGTAACTCGAGAATATACCCCAGGTTTCCGCCGCAACTCGAGAAAAACCATGAGACTTCCCCCTCGCCGCGAGATGAGGCCAGATTCCCTTTCACTGTATGCTGAGTAATTCCGTGTTGCACATCACACATGAAAGGAGCCTTGATTTCATTGATGGCACTCCAGAGAAACCCCAAGAACACTGTTTCAAGGCTAGAGGGATCCTGAGGTCACAGTAGCAACACGAAAGAACTCCGTGGACCCAAAATCAACTCGAGATGAGAGGTTATTCCCTGGCTTCGACTCCAGAGGAATATCACCTTACCACAAGTACCTCAAGAGGAGGCTTCTCTAAGCTCTAGGTATGTGAGTGGGACCCTGATTTTGCGGCCTCAAGTGGAATGGACACCGCGATGCCCAGACTCGAAAGAAGGGCGGTATCCCTGCAGTGGCTTGAATGCAGGCTCGTCTTGCATCTCCTAAGATGAAAGGATGTCTGAATCCCCTGTGGAGACCACAGAGAAAGACCTAGTTCCCCACCTCATCGCGACCGGAGGCCTCACATCCTTTGAAAACTCCAGAGGTACGCGGAGATCAGTGCCTCCAAAGGAGACCATGCCTGACTAATCGTGAAACTTGATAGGAGTCCCAGGATTCCTGTGGCACGTGGATAGGGACACTTGGTCTCTCGCCTCAGCTGGAGAGGCGTCCCAATTGCCCTGCCAGGCCTCGAGGATAATCCCGAGTTGTCCCTCGCAACTAGGCAGGAGTCCTGATGTCGCTGAAGAAACACGTGTGTGGAAGGGCCATCCCCGTCGTAACTCGAGAATATACCCCAGGATCCCGCCGCAACTCGAGAGAAACCATGAGACTTCCCCCTCGCTGCGAGATGAGGCCCGATTCACCTGCACTGCTTTCAGAGCAATTCCGTGTTGCACATCACACATGAAAGGAGCCTTGATTTCCTTGATGGCATTCCAGAGAAACCCCAAGAACAATGTTTCAAGGCTAGAGGGATCCTGAGGTCACTGTAGCAACACGAAAGAGCTCCGTGGACCAAGAATCAACTCGAGATGAGAAGTTATTCCCTGGCTTCCACTCCAGAGGATTACCACCTTACCACAAGCACCTCAAGAGGAGGCTTCTCTCTGCTCTATGTATGTGAGAGGTACCCTTAATTTGCAGCCTCAAGTTGAATGGACACCGCGATGCCCGGACTCGAAATAAGGCCAGATATCCCTGCAGTGACTTGAATGCAGGCTCGTCTTGAATCTCCAAAGATGAAGGATGTCTGAATCCCCTCTGGAGACCACAGAGAAAGACCTAGTTCCCCACCTCATCGCGACCGGGGCCTCACATCCTTTGAAAGCTCCAGAGGTACGCGGAGATCAGTGCCTCCAAAGGAGACGATGCCTGACTCCTCGTGAAACTTGATAGGAGTCCCAGGATTCCTGTGGCACGTGGAAAGGGACACTTGGTCTCCCGCCTCAGCTGGAGAGGCGTCCCAATTGCCCTGCCAAACCTCGAGGAGAATGCCGAGTTGTCCCTCGCAACTAGGCAGGAGTCCTGATGTCGCTGAAGAAACACGTGGGTGGAAGGGCCATCCCCGTCGTAACTCGAGAATATACCCCAGGTTCCCGCCGCAACTCGAGAAAAACCGTGAGACTTCCCCCTCGCCGGGAGATGAGGCCCGATTCCCGGGCACTGCGTGCAGTGCAATTCCGTGTTGCACATCACACATGAAAGGAGCATTTATATCCTTGATAGCACTCCAGAGAAACCCCAAGAACACTGTTTCAAGGCTAGAGGGATCCTGAGGTCACTGTAGCAACACGAAAGAGCTCCGTGGACCAAGAATCAACTCGAGATGAGAGGTTAGACCCTGGCTTCGACTCCAGAGGAATACCACCTTACCACAAGCACCTCAAGAGGAGGCTTCTCTCAGCTCTAGGTATGTGAGAGGGACCCTGAGTTTGCGGCCTCAAGTGGAATGGACACCGCGATGCCCTGACTCGAAATAGGGCCGGATATCCCTGCAGTGACTTGAATGCAGGCTCGTCTTGCATCTCCCATGATGAAAGGATGTCTGAATCCCCTGTTGAGACCACAGAGAAAGACCAAGTTCCCCACCTCATGGCGACGGGAGGCCTCACATCCTTTGAAAACTCCAGAGGTACGCGGAGATCAGTGCCTCCAAAGGAGACGATGCCTGACTCCTCCTGAAACTTGATAGGAGTCCGAGGATTCCTGTGACATGTGGATAGGGACACTTGGTCTCCCGCCTCAGCTGGAGAGGCGTCCCAATTGCCCTGCCAAGCCTCGAGGATAATCCCGAGTTGTCCCTCGCAACTAGGCAGGAGTCCTGATGTCGCTGAAGAAACACTTCGGTGGAAGGGCCATCCCGGTCGTAACTCGAGAATATACCCCAGGATCCCGCCGCAACTCGAGAAAAACCATGAGACTTCCCCCTCGCCGCGAGATGAGGCCAGATTCCCTTTCACTGCATGCTGAGTAATTCCGTGTTGCACATCACACAAGAAAGGAGCCTTGATTTCCTTGATGGCACTCCAGAGAAACCCCAAGAACACTGTTTCAAGTCTAGAGGGATCCGGAGGACACTGTAGCAACACGAAAGAGCTCCGTGGACCAAGAATCAACTCGAAATGAGAGGTTAGTCCCTGGCTTCGACTCCAGAGGAATACCACCTTAGCACAAGCACCTCAAGAGGAGGCTTCTCTCAGCTCTAGGTATGTGAGAGGGACCCTGAGTTTGCGGCCTCAAGTGGAATGGACACCGCGATGCCCTGACTCGAAATAAGGCCGGATATCCCTACAGTGACTTGAATGCAGGCTCGTCTTGCATCTCCCAAGACGAAAGGATGTCTGAATCCCCTGTGGAGACCACAGAGAAAGACCTAGTTCCCCACCTCATCGCGACCGGAGGCCTCACATCCTTTGAAAACTCCAGAGGTATGCGGAGATCAGTGCCTCCAAAGAAGACGATGCCTGACTCCTCGTGAAACTTGATAGGAGTCCCAGGATTCCTGTGGCACGTGGAAAGGGACACTTGGTCTCCCGCCTCAGCTGGAGAGGCGTCCCAATTGCCCTGCCAAGCCTCGAGGAGAATCCCGAGTTGTCCCTCGCAACTAGGCAGGAGTCCTGACGTGGCTGAACAAACACGTGGTTGGAAGGGCCATCCCCGTCGTAACTCCAGAATATACCCCAGGTTCCCGCCGCAACTCGAGAAAAACCATGAGACTTCCCCCTCGCCGCGAGATGAGGCCCCATTCTTCTGCACTGCGTGCAGAGCAATTCCGTGTTGCACATCACACATGAAAGGAGCCTTGATTTCCTTGATGGCACTCCAGAGAAACCCCAAGAACACTGTTTCAAGGCTAGAGGGATCCTGAGGTCACTGTAGCAACACGAAAGAGCTCCGTGGACCATGAATCAACTCGAGATGAGAGGTTATTCCCTGGCTTCCACTCCAGAGGAATACCACCTTACCACAAGCACCTCAAGAGGAGGCTTCTCTCAGGTCTATGTATGTGAGAGGGACCCTGAATTTGCAGCCTCAAGTGGAATGGACACCGCGATGCCCTGACTCGAAATAAGGCCAGATATCCCTGCAGTGACTTGAATGCAGGCTCGTCTTGAATCTCCAAAGATGAAAGGATGTCTGAATCCCCTGTGGAGACCACAGAGAAAGACTAAGTTCCCCACCTCAGCGGGACCGGAGGCCTCACATCCTTTGAAAACTCCAGAGGTACGCGGAGATCAGTGCCTCCAAAGGCGACGATGCCTGACTCCTCGTGAAACTTGATAGGAGTCCCAGGATTCCTGTGGCACGTGGATAGGGACCCTTGGTCTCCCGCCTCAGCTGGAGAGGCGTCCCAATTGCCCTGCCAAGCCTCGAGGAGAATCCCGAGTTGTCCCTCGCAACTAGGCAGGAGTCCTGATGTCGCTGAACAAACACGTGGGTGGAAGGGCCTTCCCCGTCGTAACTCGAGAATATACCCCAGGTTCCTGCCGCAACTCGAGAAAAACCATGAGACTTCCCCTTCGCCCCGAGATGAGGTCGGATTCCCCTGCACTGCGTGCAGAGCAATTCAGTGTTGCACATCACACATGAAAGGAGCCTTGATTTCCTTGATGGCATTCCAGAGAAACCCCAAGAACACTGTTTCAAGGCTAGATTGATCCTGAGGTCACTGTAGCATCACGAAAGCACTCCATGGACCCAAAATCAACTCGAGATGAGAGGTTATTTCCTGGCCTCAACTCCAGAGAAGTACCACCTTACCACAAGCACCTCAAGAGAAGGCTTCTCTCAGCTCTAGGTATGTGAGAGGTACCCTGAATTTGCAGCCTCAAGTGGAATGGACACCGCGATGCCCTGACTCGAAATAAGACCAGATATACCTGCAGTGACTTGAATGCAGGCTCGTCTTGAATCTCCAAAGATGAAAGGATGTCTGAATCCCCTCTGGGGACCACAGAGAAAGACCTAGTTCCCCACCTCATCGCGACCGGAGGCCTCTCATCCTTTGAAAACTCCAGAGGTTCGCAGAGATCAGTGCCTCCAAAGGAGACGATGCCTGACTCCTCGTGAAACTTGATAGGAGTCCCAGGATTCCTGTGGCACGTGGACAGGGACACTTGGTCTCCCGACTCAGCTGGAGAGGCGTCCCTATTGCCCTGCCAAGCCTCGAGGAGAATCCTGAGTTGTCCCTCGCAACTAGGCAGGAGTCCTGATGTCGCTGAAGAAACACGTGGGTGGAAGGGCCATCCCCGTCCTAACTCGAGAATATACCCCAGGTTCCCGCCGCAAATCGAGAAAAACCATGAGACTTCCCCCTCGCCGCGAGATGAGGCCCGATTCCTCTGCACTGCGTGCAGAGCAATTCCGTCTTGCACATCACACATGAAAGGAGCCTTGATTTCCTTGATGGCACTCCAGAGAAACCTCAAGAACACTGTTTCAAGTCTAGAGGGATCCTGAGGTCACTGTAGCAACACGAAAGAGCTCCGTGGACCAAAAATCAACTCGAGATGAGAGGTTATTCCCTGTCTTCGACTCCAGAGGAATACCACATTACCACAAGCACCTCAAGAGGAGGCTTCTCTCAGCTCTATGTATGTGAGAGGGACCCTGAGTTTGCGGCCTCGAGTGGAATGGACACCGCGATGCCCTGACTCGAAATAAGGCCGGATATCCCTGCAGTGACTTGAATGCAGGCTCGTCTTGCATCTCCAAAGATGAAAGGATGTCTGAATCCCCTGTGGAGACCACAGAGAAAGACCTAGTTCCTCACCTCATCGCGACCGGAGGCCGCACATCCTTTGAAAATTCTAGAGGTACGCGGAGATCAGTGCCTCCAAAGGAGACGATGCCTGACTCCTCGTGAACCTTGATAGGAGTCCCAGGATTCCTGTGGCACGTGGATAGGGACCCTTGGTCTCCCGCCTCAGCTGGAGAGGTGTCCCAATTGCCCTGCCAAACCTCGAGGAGAATCCCGAGTTGTCCCTCGCAACTAGGCAGGAGTCCTGATGTCGCTGAAGAAACACGTGGGTGGAAGGGCCATCCCCGTCATAACTCGAGAATATACCCCAGGTTCCCGCCGCAACTCGAGAAAAACCATGAGACTTCCCCCTCGCCGCGAGA
This sequence comes from Cervus elaphus, assembly GCF_910594005.1. Taxonomy (NCBI): domain Eukaryota; kingdom Metazoa; phylum Chordata; class Mammalia; order Artiodactyla; family Cervidae; genus Cervus; species Cervus elaphus. Next base: position 530,417 of record NC_057845.1, on the reverse strand, counting down.
TGAGGCCCGATTCCCCGGCACTGCATGCTGAGCAATTCCGTGTTGCACATCACACAAGAAAGGAGCCTTGATTTCCTTGATGGCACTCCAGAGAAACCCCAAGAACACTGTTTCAAGTCTAGAGGGATCCGGAGGACATTGTAGCAACACGAAAGAGCTCCGTGGACCAAGAATCAACACGAAATGAGAGGTTAGTCCCTGGCTTCGACTCCAGAGGAATACCACCTTACCACAAGCACCTCAAGAGGAGGCTTCTCTCAGCTCTATGTATGTGAGAGGGACCCTGAGTTTGAGGCCTCAAGTGGAATGGACACCGCGATGCCCTGACTCGAAATAAGGCCGGATATCCCTGCAGTGACTTGAATGCAGGCTCGTCTTGCATCTCCCAAGACGAAAGGATGTCTGAATCCCCTGTGGAGACCACAGAGAAAGACCTAGTTCCCCACCTCATCGCGACCGGAGGCCTCACATCCTTTGAAAACTCCAGAGGTACGCGGAGATCAGTGCCTCCAAAGGAGACGATGCCTGACTCCTCGTGAAACTTAATAAGAGTCCCAGGATTCCTGTGGCACGTGGAAAGGGACTCTTGGTCTCCCGTCTTAGCTGGAGAGGCGTCCCAATTGCCCTGCCAAGCCTCGAGGAGAATCCCGAGTTGTCCCTAGCAACTAGGCAGGAGTCCTGACGTCGCTGAACACACACGTGTGTGGAAGGGCCATCCCCGTCGTAACTCGAGAATATACCCCAGGTTCCCGCCACAACCCGAGAAAAACCATGAGACTTTCCCCTCGCCGCGAGATGAGGCCCGATTCCTGGGCACTGCGTGCAGTGCAATTCCGTGTTGCACATCACACATGAAAGGAGCCTTGATTTCCTTGATGGCACTCCAGAGAAACCCCAAGAACACTGTTTCAAGGCTAGAGGGATCCTGAGGTCACTGTAGCAACACGAAAGAGCTCCGTGGACCAAGAATCAACTCGAGATGAGAGGTTAGTCCCTGGCTTCGACTCCAGAGGAATACCACCTTACCACAAGCACCTCAAGGGGAGGCTTCTCTCAGCTCTAGGTATGTGAGAGGGACCCTGAGTTTGCGGCCTCAAGTGGAGTGGACACCGCGATGCCCTGACTCGAAATAGGGCCGGATATCCCTACAGTGACTTGAATGCAGGCTCGTCTTGCATCTCCCATGATGAAAGGATGTCTGAATCCCCTGTGGAGACCACAGAGAAAGACCTAGTTCCCCACCTCATCGCGACCGGAGGCCTCTCATCCTTTGAAAACTCCAGAGGTTCGCAGAGATCAGTGCCTCCAAAGGAGACGATGCCTGACTCCTCGTGAACCTTGATAGGAGTCCCAGGATTCCTGTGGAACGTGGATAGGGACCCTTGGTCTCCCGCCTCAGCTGGAGAGGCGTCCCAATTGCCCTGCCAAGCCTCGAGGAGAATCCCGAGTTGTCCCTCGCAAATAGGCAGGAGTCCTGTTGTCGCTGAAGAAACACGTGGGTGGAAGGGCCATCCCCGTCGTAACTGGAGAATATACCCCAGGTTCCCGCCGCAACTCGAGAAAAACCATGAGACTTCCCCCTCGCCGCGAGATGAGGCCAGATTCCCCTGCACTGCGTGCTGAGCAATTCCGTGTTGCACATCACAGAAGAAAGGAGCCTTGATTTCCTTGATGGCACTCCAGAGTAAACCCAAGAACACTGTTTCAAGTCTAGAGGGATCCGGAGGACAATGTAGCAACACGAAAGAGCTCCGTGGACCAAGAATCAACTCGAGATGAGAGGTTAGTCCCTGGCTTCGACTCCAGAGGAATACCACCTTACCACAAGCACCTCAAGAGGACGTTTCTCTCAGCTCTAGGTATGTGAGAGGGACCCTGAGTTTGCGGCCTCAAGTGGAATAATCACCGCGATGCCCTGACTCGAAATAAGGCTGGATATCCCTGCAGTGATTTGAATGCAGGCTCGTCTTGCATCTCCCAAGACGAAAGGATGTCTGAATCCCCTGTGGAGACCACAGAGAAAGACCTAGTTCCCCACCTCATTGCGACCGGAGGCCCCACATCCTTTGAAAACTCCAGAGGTACGCGGAGATCAGTGCCTCCAAAGGAGACGATGCCTGACTCCTCGTGAAACTTGATAGGAGTCCCAGGATTCCTGTGGCACCTGGAAAGGGACCCATGGTTTCCCGCCTCAGCTGGAGAGGCGTCCCAATCGCCCTACCAAGCCTCGAGAAGAATCCTGAGTTGTCCCTCGCAACTAGGCAGGAGTCCTGACGTGGCTGAACAAACACGTGGTTGGAAGGGACATCCCCGTCCTAACTCGAGAATATACCCCAGGTTCCCACCGCAACTGGAGAAAAACCATGAGACTTCCCCCTCGCCGCGAGATGAGGCCAGATTCCCCTGCACTGCGTGCTGAGCAATTCCGTGTTGCACATCACACAAGAAAGGAGCCTTGATTTCCTTGATGGCACTCCAGAGAAACCCCAAGAACACTGTTTCAAGGCTAGAGGGATCCTGAGGTCACTGTAGCAACACGAAAGAGCTCCGTGGACCAAGAATCAACTCGAAATGAGAGGTTAGTCCCTGGCTTCGACTCCAGAGGAATACCACCTTACCACAAGCACCTCAAGAGGAGGCTTCTCTCAGCTCTAGGTATGTGAGAGGGACCCTGAGTTTGCGGCCTCAAGTGGAATGGACACCAAGATGCCCTGACTCGAAATAAGGCCGGATATCCCTGCAGTGACTTGAATGCAGGCTCGTCTTGCATCTCCCAAGACGAAAGGATGTCTGAATCCCCTGTGGAGACCACAGAGAAAGACCTAGTTCCTCACCTCATCGCGACCGGAGGCCCCACATCCTTTGAAAATTCTAGAGATACGCGGAGATCAGTGCCTCCAAAGGAGACGATGCCTGACTCCTCGTGAACCTTGATAGGAGTCCCAGGATTCCTGTGGCACGTGGATAGGGACCCTTGGTCTCCCGCCTCAGCTGGAGAGGTGTCCCAATTGCCCTGCCAAGCCTCGAGGAGAATCCCGAGTTGTCCCTCGCAACTAGGCAGGAGTCCTGATGTCGCTGAAGAAACACGTGGGTGGAAGGGCCATCCCCGTCATAACTCGAGAATATACCCCAGGTTCCCGCCGCAACTCGAGAAAAACCATGAGACTTCCCCCTCGCCGCGAGATGAGGCCAGATTCCCCGGCACTGCATGCTGAGCAATTCCGTGTTGCACATCACACAAGAAAGGAGCCTTGATTTCCTTGATGGCACTCCAGAGAAACCCCAAGAACACTGTTTCAAGTCTAGAGGGATCCGGAGGACATTGTAGCAACACGAAAGAGCTCCGTGGACCAAGAATCAACACGAAATGAGAGGTTAGTCCCTGGCTTCGACTCCAGAGGAATACCACCTTACCACAAGCACCTCAAGAGGAGGCTTCTCTCAGCTCTAGGTATGTGAGAGGGACCCTGAGTTTGAGGCCTCAAGTGGAATGGACACCGCGATGCCCTGACTCGAAATAAGGCCGGATATCCCTGCAGTGACTTGAATGCAGGCTCGTCTTGCATCTCCCAAGACGAAAGGATGTCTGAATCCCCTGTGGAGACTACAGAGAAAGACCTAGTTCCCCACCTCATCGCGACCGGAGGCCTCACATCATTTGAAAACTCCAGAGGTACGCGGAGATCAGTGCCTCCAAAGGAGACGATGCCTGACTCCTCGTGAAACTTAATAAGAGTCCCAGGATTCCTGTGGCACGTGGAAAGGGACTCTTGGTCTCCCGTCTTAGCTGGAGAGGCGTCCCAATTGCCCTGCCAAGCCTCGAGGAGAATCCCGAGTTGTCCCTCGCACCTAGGCAGGAGTCCTGACGTCGCTGAACACACACGTGTGTGGAAGGGCCATCCCCGTCGTAACTCGAGAATATACCCCAGGTTCCCGCCACAACCCGAGAAAAACCATGAGACTTTCCCCTCGCCGCGAGATGAGGCCCGATTCCTGGGCACTGCGTGCAGTGCAATTCCGTGTTGCACATCACACATGAAAGGAGCCTTGATTTCCTTGATGGCACTCCAGAGAAACCCCAAGAACACTGTTTCAAGGCTAGAGGGATCCTGAGGTCACTGTAGCAACACGAAAGAGCTCCGTGGACCAAGAATCAACTCGAGATGAGAGGTTAGTCCCTGGCTTCGACTCCAGAGGAATACCACCTTACCACAAGCACCTCAAGAGGAGGCTTCTCTCAGCTCTAGGTATGTGAGAGGGACCCTGAGTTTGCGGCCTCAAGTGGAATGGACACCGCGATGCCCTGACTCGAAATAGGGCCGGATATCCCTGCAGTGACTTGAATGCAGGCTCGTCTTGCATCTCCCATGATGAAAGGATGTCTGAATCCCCTGTGGAGACCACAGAGAAAGACCTAGTTCCCCACCTCATCGCGACCGGAGGCCTCTCATCCTTTGAAAACTCCAGAGGTTCGCAGAGATCAGTGCCTCCAAAGGAGACGATGCCTGACTCCTCGTGAACCTTGATAGGAGTCCCAGGATTCCTGTGGCACGTGGATAGGGACCCTTGGTCTCCCGCCTCAGCTGGAGAGGCGTCCCAATTGCCCTGCCAAGCCTCGAGGGGAATCCCGAGTTGTCCCTCGCAAATAGGCAGGAGTCCTGTTGTCGCTGAAGAAACACGTGGGTGGAAGGGCCATCCCCGTCGTAACTGGAGAAGATACCCCAGGTTCCCGCCGCAACTCGAGAAAAACCATGAGACTTCCCCCTCGCCGCGAGATGAGGCCAGATTCCCCTGCACTGCGTGCTGAGCAATTCCGTGTTGCACATCACAGAAGAAAGGAGCCTTGATTTCCTTGATGGCACTCCAGAGTAAACCCAAGAACACTGTTTCAAGTCTAGAGGGATCCGGAGGACACTGTAGCAACACGAAAGAGCTCCGTGGACCAAGAATCAACTCGAGATGAGAGGTTAGTCCCTGGCTTCGACTCCAGAGGAATACCACCTTACCACAAGCACCTCAAGAGGAGGTTTCTCTCAGCTCTAGGTATGTGAGAGGGACCCTGAGTTTGCGGCCTCAAGTGGAATGATCACCGCGATGCCCTGACTCGAAATAAGGCTGGATATCCCTGCAGTGACTTGAATGCAGGCTCGTCTTGCATCTCCCAAGACGAAAGGATGTCTGAATCCCCTGTGGAGACCACAGAGAAAGACCTAGTTCCCCACCTCATTGCGACCGGAGGCCCCACATCCTTTGAAAACTCCAGAGGTACGCGGAGATCAGTGCCTCCAAAGGAGACGATGCCTGACTCCTCGTGAAACTTGATAGGAGTCCCAGGATTCCTGTGGCACCTGGAAAGGGACCCATGGTTTCCCGCCTCAGCTGGAGAGGCGTCCCAATCGCCCTACCAAGCCTCGAGAAGAATCCTGAGTTGTCCCTCGCAACTAGGCAGGAGTCCTGACGTGGCTGAACAAACACGTGGTTGGTAGGGACATCCCCGTCCTAACTCGAGAATATACCCCAGGTTCCCACCGCAACTCGAGAAAAACCATGAGACTTCCCCCTCGCCGCGAGATGAGGCCAGATTCCCCTGCACTGCGTGCTGAGCAATTCCGTGTTGCACATCACACAAGAAAGGAGCCTTGATTTCCTTGATGGCACTCCAGAGAAACCCCAAGAACACTGTTTCAAGGCTAGAGGGATCCTGAGGTCACTGTAGCAACACGAAAGAGCTCCGTGGACCAAGAATCAACTCGAAATGAGAGGTTAGTCCCTGGCTTCGACTCCAGAGGAATACCACCTTACCACAAGCACCTCAAGAGGAGGCTTCTCTCAGCTCTAGGTATGTGAGAGGGACCCTGAGTTTGCGGCCTCAAGTGGAATGGACACCAAGATGCCCTGACTCGAAATAAGGCCGGATATCCCTGCAGTGACTTGAATGCAGGCTCGTCTTGCATCTCCCGAGACGAAAGGATGTCTGAATCCCCTGTGGAGACCACAGAGAAAGACTAGTTCCCCACTTCATTGCGACCGGAGGCCTCACATTCTTTGAAAACTCCAGAGGTACGCGGAGATCAGTGCCTCCAAAGGAGACGATGCCTGACTCCTCGTGAAACTTAATAAGAGTCCCAGGATTCCTGTGGCCCGTGGAAAGGGACTCTTGGTCTCCCGTCTCAGCTGGAGATGCGTCCCAATTGCCCTGCCAAGCCTCGAGGAGAATCCCGAGTTGTCCCTCGCAACTAGGCAGGAGTCCTGATGTCGCTGAAGAAACACTTCGGTGGAAGGGCCATCCCGGTCGTAACTCGAGAATATACCCCAGGTTCCCGCCGCAACTCGAGAAAAACCATGAGACTTCCCCCTCGCCGCGAGATGAGGCCAGATTCCCCGGCACTGCATGATGAGCAATTCCGTGTTGCACATCACACAAGAAAGGAGCCTTGATTTCCTTGATGGCACTCCAGAGAAACCCCAAGAACACTGTTTCAAGTCTAGAGGGATCCGGAGGACATTGTAGTAACACGAAAGAGCTCCGTGGACCAAGAATCAACACGAAATGAGAGGTTAGTCCCTGGCTTCGACTCCAGAGGAATACCACCTTACCACAAGCACCTCAAGAGGAGGCTTCTCTCAGCTCTATGTATGTGAGAGGGACCCTGAGTTTGCGGCCTCAAGTGGAATGGACACCGCGATGCCCTGACTCGAAATAAGGCCGGATATCCCTGCAGTGACTTGAATGCAGGCTCGTCTTGCATCTCCCAAGACGAAAGGATGTCTGAATCCCCTGTGGAGACCACAGAGAAAGACCTAGTTCCCCACCTCATCGCGACCGGAGGCCTCACATCCTTTGAAAACTCCAGAGGTACGCGGAGATCAGTGCCTCCAAAGGAGACGATGCCTCACTCCTCGTGAAACTTGATAGAAGTCCCAGGATTCCTGTGGCACGTGGAAAGGGACCCTTGGTCTCCCGCCTCAGCTGGAGAGGCGTCCCAATTGCCCTGCCAAGCCTCGAGGAGAATCCCGAGTTGTCCCTCGCAACTAGGCAGGAGTCCTGACGTCGCTGAACAAACACGTGGGTGGAAGGGCCATCCCCGTCGTAACTCGAGAATATACCCCAGCTTCCTGCCGCAACTCGAGAAAAACCATGAGACTTCCCCTTCGCCCCGAGATGAGGCCCGATTCCCCGGCACTGCGTGCAGAGCAATTCCGTGTTGCACATCACACATGAAAGGAGCCTTGATTTCCTTGATGGCACTCCAGAGAATCCCCAAGAACACTGTTTCAAGGCTAGAGGGATCCTGAGGTCACTGTAGCATCACGAAAGCACTCCGTGGACCCAAAATCAACTCGAGATGAGAGGTTATTCCCTGGCTTCGACTCCAGAGAAGTACCACCTTACCACAAGCACCTCAAGAGAAGGCTTCTCTCAGCTCTAGGTAAGTGAGAGGGACCCTGAATTTGCAGCCTCAAGTAGAATGGACACCGCGATGCCCTGACTCGAAATAAGGCCAGATATCCCTGCAGTGACTTGAATGCAGGCTCGTCTTGAATCTCCAAAGATGAAAGGATGTCTGAATCCACTCTGGGGACCACAGAGAAAGACCTAGTTCCCCACCTCATCGCGACCGGAGGCCTCTCATCCTTTGAAAACTCCAGAGGTTCGCAGAGATCAGTGCCTCCAAAGGAGACGATGCCTGACTCCTCGTGAACCTTGATAGGAGTCCCAGGATTCCTGTGGCACGTGGATAGGGAACCTTGGTCTCCCGCCTCAGCTGGAGAGGCGTCCCAATTGCCCTGCCAAGCCTCGAGGAGAATCCCGAGTTGTCACTCGCAACTAGGCAGGAGTCCTGATGTCGCTGAAGAAACACGTGGGTGGAAGGGCCATCCCCGTCGTAACTCGAGACTATACCCCAGGTTCCCGCCGCAACTCGAGAAAAACCATTAGAGTTCCCCCTCGCCGCGACATGAGGCCCGATTCCGCTGCACTGCGGGCAGTGCAATTCCGTGTTGCACATCACACATGAAAGGAGCCTTGATTTCCTTGATGGCACTCCAGAGAAACCCCAAGAACACTATTTCAAGGCTAGAGGAAACCTGAGGTCACTGTAGCAACACGAAATAGCTCCGTGGACCAAAAATCAACTCTAGATGAGAGGTTAGTCCCTGGCTTCGACTCGAGAGGAATACCACCTTACAACAAGTGCCTCAAGAGGAGGCTTCTTTCAGCTCTAGGTATGTGAGAGGGACCCTGAATTTGCAGCCTCAAGTGAAATGGACACCGCGATGCCCTGACTCGAAATAAGGCCAGATATCCCTGCAGTGACTTGAATGCAGGCTCGTCTTCCATCTCCCAAGACGAAAGGATGTCTGAATCCCCTGTGGAGACCACAGAGAAAGACCTAGTTCCCCACCTCATCGCGACCGGAGGCCTCACATCCTTTGAAAACTCCAGAGGTACGCGGAGATCAGTGCCTCCAAAGGAGACGATGCCTGACTCCTCGTGAAACTTGATAAGAGTCCCAGGATTCCTGTGGCACGTGGAAAGGGACTCTTGGTCTCCCGCCTCAGCTGGAGAGGCGTCCCAATTGCCCTGCCAAGCCTCGAGGAGAATCCCGAGTTGTCCCTCGCAACTAGGCAGGAGTCCTGACGTCGCTGAACAAACACGTGGGTGGAAGGGCCATCCCCGTCATTACTCGAGAATATACCCCAGGTACCTGCCGCCACTCGAGAAAAACAGTTAGAGTTCCCCCTCGCCGAGACATGAGGCCCGATTCCGCTGCACTGCGTGCAGTGCAATTCCGTGTTGCACGTCACACATGAAAGGAGCCTTGATTTCCTTGATGGCACTCCAGAGAATCCCCAAGAACACTGTTTCAAGGCTAGAGGAAACCTGAGGTCACTGTAGCAACACGAAAGAGCTCCGTGGACCAAAAATCAACTCTAGATGAGAGGTTAGTCCCTGGCTTCGACTCCAGAGGAATACCACCTTACCACAAGTACCTCAAGAGCAGGCTTCTCTCAGCTCTAGGTATGTGAGAGGGACCCTGAATTTGCGGCCTCAAGTGGAATGGACACCGCGATGCCCTGACTCGAAATAAGGCCGAATATCCCTGCAGTGACTTGAATGCAGGCTCGTCTTGCATCTCCCGAGATGAAAGGATGTCTGAATCCATTGTGGAGACCACAGAGAAAGACCTAGTTCCCCACCTCATCGCGAACGGAGGCCTCACATCCTTTGAAAACTCCAGAGGTACGCGGAGATCAGTGCCTCCAAAGGAGACGATGCCTGACTCCTCGTGAAATTGATAGGAGTCCCAGGATTCCTGTGGCACGTGGAAAGGGACCCTTGGTCTCCCGCCTCAGCTGGAGAGGAGTCCCAATTGCCTGCCAAGCCTCGAGGAGAATCCCGAGTTGTCCTTCGCAACTAGGCAGGAGTACTTATGTGGCTGAAAAAACATGTGGGTGGAAGGGCCATCCCCGTCGTAACTCGAGAATAGACCCCTGGTTCCCGCCGCAACTCGAGAAAAACCATGAGACTTCCCCCTCGCCGCGAGATGAGGCCCGATTCCACTGCACTGCATGCAGGGCAATTCCGTGTTGCACATCACACGTGAAAGGAGCCTTGATTTCCTTGATGGCACTCCAGAGAAACCCCAAGAACACTGTTTCAAGGCTAGAGGGATCCGGAGGACACTGTAGCAACACGAAAGAGCTCCGTGGACCAAGAATCAACTCGAAATGAGAGGTTAGTCCCTGGCTTCGACTCCAGAGGAATACCACCTTACCACAAGTACCTCAAGAGGAGGCTTCTCTCAGCTCTAGGTATGTGAGAGGGACCCTGAGTTTGCGGCCTTAAGTGGAATGGACACCAAGATGCCCTGATTCGAAATAAGGCCGGATATCCCTGCAGTGACTTGAATGCAGGCTCGTCTTGCATCTCCCAAGACGAAAGGATGTCTGAATCCCCTGTGGAGATCACAGAGAAAGACTAGTTCCCCACTTCATTGCGACCGGAGGCCTCACATCCTTTGAAAACTCCAGAGGTACGTGGAGATCAGTGCCTCCAAAGGAGACGATGCCTGACTCCTCGTGAAACTTAATAAGAGTCCCAGGATTCCTGTGGCACGTGGAAAGGGACTCTTGGTCTCCCGTCTTAGCTGGAGGGGCGTTCCAATTGCCCTGCCAAGCCTCGAGGAGAATCCCGAGTTGTCCCTTGCAACTAGGCAGGAGTCCTGACGTCGCTGAACACACACGTGTGTGGAAGGGCCATCCCCGTCGTAACTCGAGAATATACCCCAGGTTCCCGCCACAACCCGAGAAAAACCATGAGACTTTCCCCTCGCCGCGAGATGAGGCCCGATTCCTGGGCACTGCGTGCAGTGCAATTCCGTGTTGCACATCACACATGAAAGGAGCCTTGATTTCCTTGATGGCACTCCAGAGAAACCCCAAGAACACTGTTTCAAGGCTAGAGGGATCCTGAGGTCACTGTAGCAACACGAAAGAGCTCCGTGGACCAAGAATCAACTCGAGATGAGAGGTTAGTCCCTGGCTTCGACTCCAGAGAAATACCACCTTACCACAAGCACCACAAGAGGAGGCTTCTCTCAGCTCTAGGTATGTGAGAGGGACCCTGAGTTTGCGGCCTCAAGTGGAGTGGACACCGCGATGCCCTGACTCGAAATAGGGCCGGATATCCCTGCAGTGACTTGAATGCAGGCTCGTCTTGCATCTCCCATGATGAAAGGATGTCTGAATCCCCTGTGGAGACCACAGAGAAAGACCTAGTTCCCCACCTCATCGCGACCGGAGGCCTGACATCCTTTGAAAACTCCAGAGGTACGCGGAGATCAGTGCCTCCAAAGGAGACGATGCCTGACTCCTCGTGAAACTTGATAGGAGTCCCAGGATTCCTGTGGCACGTGGAAAGGGACCCTTGGTCTCCCGCCTCAGCTCGAGAGGCGTCCCAATTGCCCTGCCAAGCCTCGAGGAGAATCCCGAGTTGTCCCTCGCAACTAGGCAGGAGTCCTAATGTCGCTGAAGAAACACTTCGGTGGAAGGCCATCCCGGTCGTAACTCGAGAATATACCCCAGGTTCCCGCCGCAACTCGAGAAAAACCATGAGACTTCCCCCTCGCCGCGAGATGAGGCCAGATTCCCCGGCACTGCATGCTGAGCAATTCCGTGTTGCACATCACACAAGAAAGGAGCCTTGATTTCCTTGATGGCACTCCAGAGAAACCCCAAGAACACTGTTTCAAGTCTAGAGGGATCCGGAGGACATTGTAGCAACACGAAAGAGCTCCGTGGACCAAGAATCAACACGAAATGAGAGGTTAGTCCCTGGCTTCGACTCCAGAGGAATACCACCTTACCACAAGCACCTCAAGAGGAGGCTTCTCTCAGCTCTATGTATGTGAGAGGGACCCTGAGTTTGCGGCCTCAAGTGGAATGGACACCGCGATGCCCTGACTCGAAATAAGGCCGGATATCCCTGCAGTGACTTGAATGCAGGCTCGTCTTGCATCTCCCAAGACGAAAGGATGTCTGAATCCCCTGTGGAGACCACAGAGAAAGACCTAGTTCCCCACCTCATCGCGACCGGAGGCCTCACATCCTTTGAAAACTCCAGAGGTACGCGGAGATCAGTGCCTCCAAAGGAGACGATGCCTCACTCCTCGTGAAACTTGATAGGAGTCCCAGGATTCCTGTGGCACGTGGAAAGGGACCCTTGGTCTCCCGCCTCAGCTGGAGAGGCGTCCCAATTGCCCTGCCAAGCCTCGAGGAGAATCCCGAGTTGTCCCTCGCAACTAGGCAGGAGTCCTGACGTCGCTGAACAAACACGTGGGTGGAAGGGCCATCCCCGTCGTAACTCGAGAATATACCCCAGCTTCCTGCCGCAACTCGAGAAAAACCATGAGACTTCCCCTTCGCCCCGAGATGAGGCCCGATTCCCCGGCACTGCGTGCAGAGCAATTCCGTGTTGCACATCACACATGAAAGGAGCCTTGATTTCCTTGATGGCACTCCAGAGAATCCCCAAGAACACTGTTTCAAGGCTAGAGGGATCCTGAGGTCACTGTAGCATCACGAAAGCACTCCGTGGATCCAAAATCAACTCGAGATGAGAGGTTATTCCCTGGCTTCGACTCCAGAGAAGTACCAACTTACCACAAGCACCTCAAGAGAAGGCTTCTCTCAGCTCTAGGTATGTGAGAGGGACCCTGAATTTGCAGCCTCAAGTAGAATGGACACCGCGATGCCCTGACTCGAAATAAGGCCAGATATCCCTGCAGTGACTTGAATGCAGGCTCGTCTTGAATCTCCAAAGATGAAAGGATGTCTGAATCCACTCTGGGGACCACAGAGAAAGACCTAGTTCCCCACCTCATCGCGACCGGAGGCCTCTCATCCTTTGAAAACTCCAGAGGTTCGCAGAGATCAGTGCCTCCAAAGGAGACGATGCCTGACTCCTCGTGAACCTTGATAGGAGTCCCAGGATTCCTGTGGCACGTGGATAGGGACCCTTGGTCTCCCGCCTCAGCTGGAGAGGCGTCCCAATTGCCCTGCCAAGCCTCGAGGAGAATCCCGAGTTGTCCCTCGCAACTAGGCAGGAGTCCTGTTGTCGCTGAAGAAACACGTGGGTGGAAGGGCCATCCCCGTCGTAACTCGAGAATATACCCCAGGTTCCCGCCGCAACTCGAGAAAAACCATTAGAGTTCCCCCTCGCCGCGACATGAGGCCCGATTCCGCTGCACTGCGGGCAGTGCAATTCCGTGTTGCACATCACACATGAAAGGAGCCTTGATTTCCTTGATGGCACTCCAGAGAAACCCCAAGAACACTATTTCAAGGCTAGAGGAAACCTGAGGTCACTGTAGCAACACGAAATAGCTCCGTGGACCAAAAATCAACTCTAGATGAGAGGTTAGTCCCTGGCTTCGACTCGAGAGGAATACCACCTTACCACAAGTGCCTCAAGAGGAGGCTTCTTTCAGCTCTAGGTATGTGAGAGGGACCCTGAATTTGCAGCCTCAAGTGAAATGGACACCGCGATGCCCTGACTCGTAATAAGGCCAGATATCCCTGCAGTGACTTGAATGCAGGCTCGTCTTGCATCTCCCAAGACGAAAGGATGTCTGAATCCCCTGTGGAGACCACAGAGAAAGACCTAGTTCCCCACCTCATCGCGACCGGAGGCCTCACATCCTTTGAAAACTCCAGAGGTACGCGGAGATCAGTGCCTCCAAAGGAGACGATGCCTGACTCCTCGTGAAACTTGACAAGAGTCCCAGGATTCCTGTGGCACGTGGAAAGGGACTCTTGGTCTCCCGCCTCAGCTGGAGAGGCGTCCCAATTGCCCTGCCAAGCCTCGAGGAGAATCCCGAGTTGTCCCTCGCAACTAGGCAGGAGTCCTGACGTGGCTGAAGAAACACGTGGGTGGAAGGGCCATCCCCGTCGTAACTCGAGAATATACCCCAGGTACCTGCCGCCACTCGAGAAAAACAATTAGAGTTCCCCCTCGCCAAGACATGAGGCCCGATTCCGCTGCACTGCGTGCAGTGCAATTCCGTGTTGCACGTCACACATGAAAGGAGCCTTGATTTCCTTGATGGCACTCCAGAGAATCCCCAAGAACACTGTTTCAAGGCTAGAGGAAACCTGAGGTCACTGTAGCAACACGAAAGAGCTCCGTGGACCAAAAATCAACTCTAGATGAGAGGTTAGTCCCTGGCTTCGACTCCAGAGGAATACCACCTTACCACAAGCACCTCAAGAGGAGGCTTCTCTCAGCTCTAGGTATGTGAGAGGGACCCTGAGTTTGCGGCCTCAACTGGAAAGGACACCGCGATGCCCTGACTCGAAATAAGGCCGGATATCCCTGCAGTGACTTGAATCCAGACTCGTTTTGCATCTTCCAAGATGAAAGGATGTCTGAATCCCCTGTGGAGACCACAGAGAAAGACCTAGTTCCCCACCTCATCGCGACCGGAGGCCTCACATCCTTTGAAAACTCCAGAGGTACGCGGAGATCAGTGCCTCCAAAGGAGATGATGCCTGACTCCTCGAGAAACTTGATAGGAGTCCCAGGATTCCTGTGGCACTTGGAAAGGGACGCTTGGTCTCCCGCCTCAGCTGGAGAGGCGTCCCAATTTCCCTGCCAAGCCTCGAGGAGAATCCCGTGTTGTCCCTCGCAACTAGGCAAGAGTCCTGACGTCGCTGAACAAACACGTGGGTGGAAGGGCCATCCCCGTCGTAACTCGAGAATATACCCCAGGTTCCCGCCGCAACTCGAGAAAGCCATGAGACTTCCCCCTCGCCGCGAGATGAGGCCCCATTCCCCTGCACTGCGTGCAGAGCAATTCCGTGTTGCACATCACACATGAAAGGAGCCTTGATTTCCTTGATGGCACTCCAGAGAAACCCCAAGAACACTGTTTCAAGGCTAGAGGGATCCTGAGGTCACTGTAGCAACACGAAAGAGCTCCGTGGACCAAGAATCAACTCGAGATGAGAGGTTAGTCCCTGGCTTCGACTCCAAAAAATATCACCTAACCACAAGCACCTCAAGAGGAGGCTTCTCTCAGCTCTAGGTATGTGAGAGGGACCCTGAGTTTGCGGCCTCAAGTGGAATGGACACCGCGATGCCCTGACTCGAAATAAGGCCGGATATCCCTGCAGTGACTTGAATGCAGGCTCGTCTTGAATCTCCCAAGACGAAAGGATGTCTGAATCCCCAGTGGAGACCACAGAGAAAGACCTAGTTCCCCACCTCATCGCGACCGGAGGCCTCACATCCTTTGAAAACTCCAGAGGTACGCGGAGATCAGTGCCTCCAAAGGAGACGAGGCCTGATATCTCATGAAACTTGATAGGAGTCCCAGGATTCCTGTGGCACGTGGAAAGGGACACTTGGTCTCCCGCCTCAGCTGGAGAGGCGTCCCAATTGCCCTGCCAACCCTCGAGGATAATCCCGAGTTGTCCCTCGCAACTATGCAGGAGTCCTGACGTCGCTGAACAAACACGTGGGTGGACGGGCCATCCCCGTCGTAACTTGACAATATATCCCAGGTTCCCGCCGCAACTCGAGAAAAACCATGAGACTTCCCCCTCGCCGCGAGATGAGGCCCGATTCCCCTGCACTGCGTGCAGAGCAATTCCGTGTTGCACATCACACATGAAAGGAGCCTTGATTTCCTTGATGGCACTCCAGAGAAACCACAAGAACACTGTTTCAAGGCTAGAGGGATCCTGAGTTCACTTTAGCAACACGAAAGAGCTCCATGGACCAAAAATCAACTCGAGATGAGAGGTTAGTCCCTGGCTTCGACTCCAGAGGAATACCACCTTATCACAAGCACCTCAAGAGGAGGCTTCTCTCAGCTCTAGGTATGTGAGAGGGACCCTGAGTTTGCGGCCTCAAGTTCAATGGACACCGCGAAGCCCTGACTCGAAATAAGGCCGGATATCCCTGCAGTGACTTGAATGCAGGCTCGTCTTGCATCTCCCAAGACGAAAGGATGTCTGAATCCCCTGTGGAGACCACAGAGAAAGACCTAGTTTCCCACCTCATCGCGACCGGAGGCCTCACATCCTTTGAAAACTCCAGAGGTACGCGGAGATCAGTGCCTCCAAAGGAGACGATGCCTGACTCCTCGTGAAACTTGATAGGAGTCCCAGGATTCCTGTGGCACGTGGAAAGGGACCCTTGGTCTCCTGCCTCAGCTGGAGAGGCGTCCCAATTGCCCTGCCAAGCCTCGAGGAGAATCCCGAGTTGTCCCTCGCAACTAGGCAGGAGTCCTGACGTCGCTGAACAAACACGTGGGTGGAAGGGCCATCCCCGTCGTAACTCGAGAATATACCCCAGGTTCCCGCCGCAACTCGAGAAAGCCATGAGACTTCCCCCACGCCGCGAGATGAGGCCCGATTCCCCTGCACTGCGTGCAGAGCAATTCCGTGTTGCACATCACACATGAAAGGAGACTTGATTTCCTTGATGGCACTCCAGAGAAACCCCAGGAACACTGTTTCAAGGCTAGAGGGATCCTGAGGTCACTGTAGCAACATGAAAGAGCTCCGTGGACCAAAAATCAACTCGAGATGAGAGGTTAGTCCCTGGCTTCGACTCCAGAGGAATACCACCTTACCACAAGCAGCTCAAGAGGAGGCTTCTCTCAGCTCTAGGTATGTGAGAGGGACCCTGAGTTTGCGGCCTCAAGTGGAATGGACACCGCGATGCCCTGACTCGAAATAAGGCCGGATATGCCTGCAGTGACTTGAATGCAGGCTCGTCTTGCATCTCCCAAGATGAAAGGATGTCTGAATCCCCTGTGGAGACCACAGAGAAAGACCTAGTTCCCCACCTAATCGCTACCGGAGGCCTTACATCCTTTGAAAACTCCAGAGGTATGCGGAGATCAGAGCCTCCAAAGGAGACGATGCCTGACTCCTCGTGAAACTTGATAGGAGTCCCAGGATTCCTGTGGCACGTGGAAAGGGACACTTGGTCTCCCGCCTCAGCTGGAGAGGCATCCCAATTGCCCTGCCAAGCCTCGAGGAGAATCCCGAGTTGTCCCTCGCAACTAGGCAGGAGTCCTGACGTCGCTGAACAAACACGTGGGTGGAAGGACCATCCCCGTCGTAACTCGAGAATATACCCCAGGTTCCCGCCGCAACTCGAGAAAAACCATGAGACTTCCCCCTCGCCGCGAGATGAGGCCTGATTCCCCTGCACTGCGTGCGGAGCAATTCCGTGTGGCACATCACACATGAAAGGAGCCTTGATTTCCTTGCTGGCACTCCAGAGAAAACCCAAGAACACTGTTTCAAGGCTAGAGGGATCCTGAGGTCACTGTAGCAACACGAAAGAGCTCCGTGGACCAAAAATCAACTCGAGATGAGAGGTTAGTCCCTGGCTTCGACTCCAGACGAATACCACCTTACCACAAGCACCTCAAGAGGAGGCTTCTCTCAGCTCTAGCTATGTGAGAGGGAGTCTGAGTTTACGGCCTCAAGTGGAATGGACACTGTAATGCCCTGACGCGAAATAAGGCCGGATATCCCTGCAGTGACTTGAATGCAGGCTCGTCTTGCATCTCCCAAGACGAAAGGATGTCTGAATCCCCTGTGGAGACCACAGAGAAAGACCTAGTTCCCCAGCTCATTGCGACCGGAGGCCTCATATCCTTTGAAAAGTCCAGAGGTACGCGGAGATCAGTGCCTCCAAAGGAGACGATGCCTGACACCTCGTGAAACTTGATAGGAGTCCCAGGATTCCTGTGGCACTTGGAAAGGGACCCTTGGTCTCCCGCCTCAGCTGGAGAGGCGTCCCAATTGCCCTGCCAAGCCTCGAGGAGAATCCCGAGTTGTCCCTCGCAACTAGGCAGGAGTCCTGACGTCGCTGAACAAACACGTGGGTGGAAGGGCCATCCCTGTCGTAACTCGAGAATATACCCCAGGTTCCCGCCGCAACTCGAGAAAAACCATGAGACTTCCCCCTCGCCACGAGATGAGGCCCTATTCCCCTGCACTGCATGCAGAGCAATTCCGTGTTGCACATCACACTTGAAAGGAGCCTTGATTTCCTTGATGGCACTCCAGAGAAACCCCAAGAACACTGTTTCAAGGCTAGAGGGATCCTGAGGTCACTGTAGCAACACGAAAGAGCTCCGTGGACCAAAAATCATCTCGAGATTAGAGGTTAGTCCCTGGCTTCGACTACAGAGGAATACCACCTTACCACAAGCACCTCAAGAGGAGGCTTCTCTCAGATCTGGGTATGTGAGAGGGACCCTGAGTTTGCGGCCTCAAGTGGAATGGACACCGCGATGCCCTGGTTCGAAATAATGCCGGATATCCCTGCAGTGACTTGAATGCAGGCTCGTCTTGCATCTCCCAAGACGAAAGGATGTCTGAATCCCCTGTGGAGACCACAGAGAAAGACCTAGTACCCCACCTCATCGGGACCGGAAGCCTCACATCCTTTGAAAACTCCAGAGGTACGCGGAGATCAGTGCCTCCAAAGGAGACGATGCCTGAGTCCTCGTGAAACTTGATAGGAGTCCCAGGATTCCTGTGGCACGTGGAAAGGGACCCTTGGTCTCCCGCCTCAGCTGGAGAGGCATCCCAATTGCCCTGCCAAACCGCGAGGAGAATCCCGAGTTGTCCCTCCCAACTAGGCAGGAGTCCTGACGTCGCTGAACAAACACGTGGGTGGAAGGGCCATCCCCGTCGTAACTCGAGAATATACCCCAGGTTCCCGCCGCAACTCGAGAAATACAATCAGACTTCTCCCTTGCCGTGAGATGAGGCCTGATTCCCCTGCGCTGCATGCAGAGCAATTCCGTGTTGCACATCAAACATGAAAGGAGCCTTGATTTCCTTGATGGCACTCCAGAGAAACCCCAAGAACACTGTTTCAAGGCTAGAGGGATCCTGAGGTCACTGTAGCAACACGAAAGAGCTCCGTGGACCAAAAATCAACTCGAGATGAGAGGTTAGTCCCTGGCTTCGACTCCAGAGGAATACCACATTACCACAAGCACCTCAAGAGGAGGCTTCTCTCAGCTCTAGCTATGTGAGAGGGACTCTGAGTTTGCGGCCTCAAGTGGAATGGACACTGTAATGCCCTGACGCGAAATAAGGCCGGATATCCCTGCAGTGACTTGAATGCAGGCTCTCTTGCATCTCCCAAGATGAAATGATGTCTGAATCCCCTGTGGAGAACACAGAGAAAGACCTAGTTCCCCAGCTCATCGCGACCAGAGGCCTCATATCCTTTGAAAAGTCCAGAGGAACGCGGAGATCAGTGCCTCCAAAGGAGACGATTCGTGACTCCTCGTGAAACTTGATAGGAGTCCCAGGATTCCTGTGGCACGTGGAAAGGGACCCTTGGTCTCCCGCCTCAGCTGGAGAGGCGTCCCAATTGCCCTGCCAAGCCTCGAGGAGAATCCCGAGTTGTCCCTCGCAACTAGGTAGGAGTCCTGACGTCGCTGAACAAACACGTGGGTGGAAGGGCCATCCCCGTCGTAACTCGAGAATATACCCCAGGTTCCCGCCGCAACTCGAGAAAAACCATGAGACTTCCCCCTCGCCGCGAGATGAGGCCCGATTCCCCTGCACTGCGTGCAGAGCAATTCCGTGTCGCACATCACACATGAAAGGAGCCTTGATTTCCTTGATGGCACTCCAGAGAAACCCCAAGAACACTGTTTCAAGGCTAGAGGGATCCTGAGGTCACTGAAGCAACACGAAAGAGCTCCGTGGACCAAAAATCAACTCGAGATGAGAGGTTAGTCCCTGGCTTCGACTCCAGACGAATACCACCTTACCACAAGCACCTCAAGAGGAGGCTTCTCTCAGCTCTGTGTATGTGAGAGGGACCCTGAGTTTGCGGCCTCAAGTGGAATGGACACCGCGATGCCCTGGTTCGAAATAACGTCGGATATCCCTGCAGTGACTTGAATGCAGGCTCGTCTTGCATCTCCCAAGACGAAAGGAATTCTGAATCCCCTGTGGAGACCACAGAGAAAGACCTAGTTCCCCACCTCATCGCGACCGGAGGCCTCACATCCTTTGAAAACTCCAGAGGTACGCGGAGATCAGTGCCTCCAAAGGAGACGATGCCTCACTCCTCGTGAAACTTGATAGGAGTCCCAGGATTCCTGTGGCACGTGGAAAGGGACCCTTGGTCTCCCGCCTCAGCTCGAGAGGCGTCCCAATTGCCCTGCCAAGCCTCGAGGAGAATCCCGAGTTGTCCCTCGCAACTAGGCAGGAGTCCTGACGTCGCTGAACAAACACGTGGGTGGAAGGGCCATCCCCGTCGTAACTCGAGAATATACCCCAGGTTCCCACCGCAACTCGAGAAAAACCATGAGACTTCCCCCTCGCCGCGACATGAGGCCCGATTCCGCTGCACTGCGTGCAGTGCAATTCCGTGTTGCACGTCACACATGAAAGGAGCCTTGATTTCCTTGATGGCACTCCAGAGAATCCCCAAGAACACTGTTTCAATTCTAGAGGGAACCTGAGGTCACTGTAGCAACACGAAAGAGCTCCGTGGACCAAAAATTAACTCTAGATGAGAGGTTAGTCCCTGGCTTCGACTCCAGAGGAATACCACCTTACCAGAAGTACCTCAAGAGGAGGCATCTCTCAGCTCTAGGTATGTGAGAGGGACGCTGAATTTGCGGCCTCAAGTGGAATGGACACCGCGATGCCCTGACTCGAAATAAGGCCGGATATCCCTGCAGTGACTTGAATGCAGGCTCGTCTTGCATCTCCCGAGATGAAAGGATGTCTGAATCCCCTGTGGAGACCACAGAGAAAGACCTAGTTCCCCACCTCATCGCGACCGGAGGCCTCACATCCTTTGAAAACTCCAGAGGTACGCAGAGATCAGTGCCTCCAAGGAGACGATTGGTGACTCCTCGTGAAACTTGATAGGAGTCCCAGGATTCCTGTGGCACGTGGAAAGGGATCCTTTGTCTCCCGCCTCAGCTGGAGAGGCGTCCCAATTGCCCTGCCAAGCCTCGAGGAGAATCCCGAGTTGTCCCTCGCAACTAGGCAGGAGTCCTGCCGTCGCTGAACAAACACGTGGGTGGAAGGGCCATCCCCGTCGTAACTCGAGAATATACCCCAGGTTCCCGCCGCAACTCGAGAAAAACCATGAGACTTCCCCCTCGCCGCGAGATGAGGCCCGATTCCCCTGCACTGCGTGCAGAGCAATTCCGTGTTGCACATCACACATGAAAGGAGCCTTGATTTCCTTGATGGCACTCCAGAGAAAACCCAAGAACACTGTTTCAAGGCTAGAGGGATCCTGAGGTCACTGTAGCAACACGAAAGAGCTCCGTGGACCAAAAATCAACTCGAGATGAGATGTTAGTCCCTGGCTTCGACTCCAGAGGAATACCAACTTACCACAAGCACGTCAAGAAGAGGCTTCTCTCTGCTTTAGCTATGTGAGGCGGACCCTGAGTTTGGGGCCTCAAGTGGAATGGACACCGCGATGCCCTGACTCGAAATAAGGCCGGATATCCCTGCAGTGACTTGAATGCAGGCTCGTCTTGCATCTCCGAAGACGAAAGGATGTCTGAATCCCCTGTGGAGACCACAGAGAAAGACCTAGTTCCCCACCTCATTGCGACCGGAGGCCCCACATCCTTTGAAAACTCCAGAGGTACGCGGAGATCAGTGCCTCCAAAGGAGACGATGCCTGACTCCTCGTGAAACTTGATAGGAGTCCCAGGATTCCTGTGGCACCTGGAAAGGGACCCATGGTTTCCCGCCTCAGCTGGAGAGGCGTCCCAATCGCCCTACCAAGCCTCGAGAAGAATCCTGAGTTGTCCCTTGCAACTAGGCAGGAGTCCTGACGTGACTGAACAAACACGTGGTTTGAAGGGACATCCCCGTCCTAACTCGAGAATATACCCCAGGTTCCCACCGCAACTCGAGAAAAACCATGAGACTTCCCCCTCGCCGCGAGATGAGGCCAGATTCCCCTGCACTGCGTGCTGAGCAATTCCGTGTTGCACATCACACAAGAAAGGAGCCTTGATTTCCTTGATGGCACTCCAGAGAAACCCCAAGAACACTGTTTCAAGGCTAGAGGGATCCTGAGGTCACTGTAGCAACACGAAAGAGCTCCTTGGACGAAGAATCAACTCGAAATGAGAGGTTAGTCCCTGGCTTCGACTCCAGAGGAATACCACCTTACCACAAGCACCTCAAGAGGAGGCTTCTCTCAGCTCTAGGTATGTGAGAGGGACCCTGAGTTTGCGGCCTCAAGTGGAATGGACACCAAGATGCCCTGACTCGAAATAAGGGCGGATATCCCTGCAGTGACTTGAATGCAGGCTCGTCTTGCATCTCCCAAGACGAAAGGATGTCTGAATCCCCTGTGGAGACCACAGAGAAAGACTAGTTCCCCACTTCATTGCGACCGGAGGCCTCACATCCTTTGAAAACTCCAGAGGTACGCGGAGATCAGTGCCTCCAAAGGAGACGATGCCTGACTCCTCGTGAAACTTAATAAGAGTCCCAGGATTCCTGTGGCCCGTGGAAAGGGACTCTTGGTCTCCCGTCTTAGCTGGAGAGGCGTCCCAATTGCCCTGCCAAGCCTCGAGGAGAATCCCGAGTTGTCCCTCGCAACTAGGCAGGAGTCCTAATGTCGCTGAAGAAACACTTCGGTTGAAGGGCCATCCCGGTCTTAACTCGAGAATATACCCCAGGTTCCCGCCGCAACTCGAGAAAAACCATGAGACTTCCCCCTCGCCGCGAGATGAGGCCAGATTCCCCGGCACTGCATGCTGAGCAATTCCGTGTTGCACATCACACAAGAAAGGAGCCTTGATTTCCTTGATGGCACTCCAGAGAAACCCCAAGAACACTGTTTCAAGTCTAGAGGGATCCGGAGGACATTGTAGCAACACGAAAGAGCTCCGTGGACCAAGAATCAACACGAAATGAGAGGTTAGTCCCTGGCTTCGACTCCAGAGGAATACCACCTTACCACAAGCACCTCAAGAGGAGGCTTCTCTCAGCTCTATGTATGTGAGAGGGACCCTGAGTTTGCGGCCTCAAGTGGAATGGACACCGCGATGCCCTGACTCGAAATAAGGCCGGATATCCCTGCAGTGACTTGAATGCAGGCTCGTCTTGCATCTCCCAAGACGAAAGGATGTCTGAATCCCCTGTGGAGACCACAGAGAAAGACCTAGTTCCCCACCTCATCGCGACCGGAGGCCTCACATCCTTTGAAAACTCCAGAGGTACGCGGAGATCAGTGCCTCCAAAGGAGACGATGCCTCACTCCTCGTGAAACTTGATAGGAGTCCCAGGATTCCTGTGGCACGTGGAAAGGGACCCTTGGTCTCCCGCCTCAGCTGGAGAGGCGTCCCAATTGCCCTGCCAAGCCTCGAGGAGAATCCCGAGTTGTCCCTCGCAACTAGGCAGGAGTCCTGACGTCGCTGAACAAACACGTGGGTGGAAGGGCCATCCCCGTCGTAACTCGAGAATATACCCCAGCTTCCTGCCGCAACTCGAGAAAAACCATGAGACTTCCCCTTCGCCCCGAGATGAGGCCCGATTCCCCGGCACTGCGTGCAGAGCAATTCCGTGTTGCACATCACACATGAAAGGAGCCTTGATTTCCTTGATGGCACTCCAGAGAAACCCCAAGAACACTATTTCAAGGCTAGAGGAAACCTGAGGTCACTGTAGCAACACGAAATAGCTCCGTGGACCAAAAATCAACTCTAGATGAGAGGTTAGTCCCTGGCTTCGACTCGAGAGGAATACCACCTTACCACAAGTGCCTCAAGAGGAGGCTTCTTTCAGCTCTAGGTATGTGAGAGGGACCCTGAATTTGCAGCCTCAAGTGAAATGGACACCGCGATGCCCTGACTCGAAATAAGGCCAGATATCCCTGCAGTGACTTGAATGCAGGCTCGTCTTGCATCTCCCAAGACGAAAGGATGTCTGAATCCCCTGTGGAGACCACAGAGAAAGACCTAGTTCCCCACCTCATCGCGACCGGAGGCCTCACATCCTTTGAAAACTCCAGAGGTACGCGGAGATCAGTGCCTCCAAAGGAGACGATGCCTGACTCCTCGTGAAACTTGACAAGAGTCCCAGGATTCCTGTGGCACGTGGAAAGGGACTCTTGGTCTCCCGCCTCAGCTGGAGAGGTGTCCCAATTGCCCTGCCAAGCCTCGAGGAGAATCCCGAGTTGTCCCTCGCAACTAGGCAGGAGTCCTGACGTGGCTGAAGAAACACGTGGGTGGAAGGGCCATCCCCGTCGTAACTCGAGAATATACCCCAGGTACCTGCCGCCACTCGAGGAAAACAATTAGAGTTCCCCCTCGCCAAGACATGAGGCCCGATTCCGCTGCACTGCGTGCAGTGCAATTCCGTGTTGCACGTCACACATGAAAGGAGCCTTGATTTCCTTGATGGCACTCCAGAGAATCCCCAAGAACACTGTTTCAAGGCTAGAGGAAACCTGAGGTCACTGTAGCAACACGAAAGAGCTCCGTGGACCAAAAATCAACTCTAGATGAGAGGTTAGTCCCTGGCTTCGACTCCAGAGGAATACCACCTTACCACAAGTACCTCAAGAGCAGGCTTCTCTCAGCTCTAGGTATGTGAGAGGGACCCTGAATTTGCGGCCTCAAGTGGAATGGACACCGCGATGCCCTGACTCGAAATAAGGCCGAATATCCCTGCAGTGACTTGAATGCAGGCTCGTCTTGCATCTCCCGAGATGAAAGGATGTCTGAATCCATTGTGGAGACCACAGAGAAAGACCTAGTTCCCCACCTCATCGCGACCGGAGGCCTCACATCCTTTGAAAACTCCAGAGGTACGCGGAGATCAGTGCCTCCAAAGGAGACGATGCCTGACTCCTCGTGAAATTGATAGGAGTCCCAGGATTCCTGTGGCACGTGGAAAGGGACCCTTGGTCTCCCGCCTCAGCTGGAGAGGAGTCCTAATTGCCTGCCAAGCCTCGAGGAGAATCCCGAGTTGTCCCTCGCAACTATGCAGGAGTCCTGACGTCGCTGAAGAAACACGTGGGTGGACGGGCCATCCCCGTCGTAACTTGACAATATATCCCAGGTTCCCGCCTCAACTCGAGAAAAACCATGAGACTTCCCCCTCGCCGCGAGATGAGGCCCGATTCCCCTGCACTGCGTGCAGAGCAATTCCGTGTTGCACATCACACATGAAAGGAGCCTTGATTTCCTTGATGGCACTCCAGAGAAACCCCAAGAACACTGTTTCAAGGGTAGAGGGATCCTGAGGTCACTGTAGCAACACGAAAGAGCTCCGTGGACCAAGAGTCAACTCGAGATGAGAGGTTAGCCCCTGGCTTCCACTCCAGAGGAATACCACCTTTCCACAAGCACCTCAAGAGGAGGCTTCTCTCAGCTCTAGGTATGTGAGAGGGACCCTGAGTTTGCGGCCTCAAGTGGAAAGGACACCGCGATGCCCTGACTCGAAATAAGGCCGGATATCCCTGCAGTGACTTGAATCCAGACTCGTTTTGCATCTTCCAAGATGAAAGGATGTCTGAATCCCCTGTGGAGACCACAGAGAAAGACCTAGTTCCCCACCTCATCGCGACCGGAGGCCTCACATCCTTTGAAAACTCCAGAGGTACGCTGAGATCAGTGCCTCCAAAGGAGATGATGCCTGACTCCTCGTGAAACTTGATAGGAGTCCCAGGATTCCTGTGGCACTTGGAAAGGGACGCTTGGTCTCCCGCCTCAGCTGGAGAGGCGTCCCAATTTCCCTGCCAAGCCTCGAGGAGAATCCCGTGTTGTCCCTCGCAACTAGGCAAGAGTCCTGACGTCGCTGAAGAAACACATGGGTGGAAGGGCCATCCCCGTCGTAACTCGAGAATATACCCCAGGTTCCCGCCGCAACTCGAGAAAGCCATGAGACTTCCCCCTCGCCGCGAGATGAGGCCCCATTCCCCAGCACTGCGTGCAGAGCAATTCCGTGTTGCACATCACACATGAAAGGAGCCTTGATTTCCTTGATGGCACTCCAGAGAAACCCCAAGAACACTGTTTCAAGGCTAGAGGGATCCTGAGGTCACTGTAGCAACACGAAAGAGCTCCGTGGACCAAGAATCAACTCGAGATGAGAGGTTAGTCCCTGGCTTCGACTCCAAAAAATATCACCTAACCACAAGCACCTCAAGAGGAGGCTTCTCTCAGCTCTAGGTATGTGAGAGGGACCCTGAGTTTGCGGCCTCAAGTGGAATGGACACCGCGATGCCCTGACTCGAAATAAGGCCGGATATCCCTGCAGTGACTTGAATGCAGGCTCGTCTTGAATCTCCCAAGACGAAAGGATGTCTGAATCCCCTGTGGAGACCACAGAGAAAGACCTAGTTCCCCACCTCATCGCGACCGGAGGCCTCACATCCTTTGAAAACTCCAGAGGTACGCGGAGATCAGTGCCTCCAAAGGAGACGAGGCCTGACTTCTCATGAAACTTGATAGGAGTCCCAGGATTCCTGTGGCACGTGGAAAGGGACACTTGGTCTCCCGCCTCAGCTGGAGAGGCGTCCCAATTGCCCTGCCAACCCTCGAGGATAATCCCGAGTTGTCCCTCGCAACTATGCAGGAGTCCTGACGTCGCTGAAGAAACACGTGGCTGGACGGGCCATCCCCGTCGTAACTTGACAATATATCCCAGGTTCCCGCCGCAACTCGAGAAAAACCATGAGACTTCCCCCTCGCCGCGAGATGAGGCCCGATTCCCCTGCACTGCATGCAGAGCAATTCCGTGTTGCACATCACACATGAAAGGAGCCTTGATTTCCTTGATGGCACTCCAGAGAAACCACAAGAACACTGTTTCAAGGCTAGAGGGATCCTGAGTTCACTGTAGCAACACGAAAGAGCTCCATGGACCAAAAATCAACTCGAGATGAGAGGTTAGTCCCTGGCTTCGACTCCAGAGGAATACCACCTTATCACAAGCACCTCAAGAGGAGGCTTCTCTCAGCTCTAGGTATGTGAGAGGGACCCTGAGTTTGCGGCCTCAAGTTCAATGGACACCGCGAAGCCCTGACTCGAAATAAGGCCGGATATCCCTGCAGTGACTTGAATGCAGGCTCGTCTTGCATCTCCCAAGACAAAAGGATGTCTGAATCCCCTGTGGAGACCACAGAGAAAGACCTAGTTTCCCACCTCATCGCGACCGGAGGCCTCACATCCTTTGAAAACTCCAGAGGTACGCGGAGATCAGTGCCTCCAAAGGAGACGATGCCTGACTCCTCGTGAAACTTGATAGGAGTCCCAGGATTCCTGTGGCACGTGGAAAGGGACCCTTGGTCTCCTGCCTCAGCTGGAGAGGCGTCCCAATTGCCCTGCCAAGCCTCGAGGAGAATCCCGAGTTGTCCCTCGCAACTAGGCAGGAGTCCTGACGTCGCTGAACAAACACGTGGGTGGAAGGGCCATCCCCGTCGTAACTCGAGAATATACCCCAGGTTCCCGCCGCAACTCGAGAAAGCCATGAGACTTCCCCCACGCCGCGAGATGAGGCCCGATTCCCCTGCACTGCGTGCAGAGCAATTCCGTGTTGCACATCACACATGAAAGGAGACTTGATTTCCTTGATGGCACTCCAGAGAAACCCCAGGAACACTGTTTCAAGGCTAGAGGGATCCTGAGGTCACTGTAGCAACATGAAAGAGCTCCGTGGACCAAAAATCAACTCGAGATGAGAGGTTAGTCCCTGGCTTCGACTCCAGAGGAATACCACCTTACCACAAGCACCTCAAGAGGAGGCTTCTCTCAGCTCTAGGTATGTGAGAGGGACCCTGAGTTTGCGGCCTCAAGTGGAATGGACACCGCGATGCCCTGACTCGAAATAAGGCCGGATATGCCTGCAGTGACTTGAATGCAGGCTCGTCTTGCATCTCCCAAGATGAAAGGATGTCTGAATCCCCTGTGGAGACCACAGAGAAAGACCTAGTTCCCCACCTAATCGCTACCGGAGGCCTTACATCCTTTGAAAACTCCAGAGGTATGCGGAGATCAGTGCCTCCAAAGGAGACGATGCCTGACTCCTCGTGAAACTTGATAGGAGTCCCAGGATTCCTGTGGCACGTGGAAAGGGACACTTGGTCTCCCGCCTCAGCTGGAGAGGCATCCCAATTGCCCTGCCAAGCCTCGAGGAGAATCCCGAGTTGTCCCTCGCAACTAGGCAGGAGTCCTGACGTCGCTGAACAAACACGTGGGTGGAAGGACCATCTCCGTCGTAACTCGAGAATATACCCCAGGTTCCCGCCGCAACTCGAGAAAAACCATGAGACTTCCCCCTCGCCGCGAGATGAGGCCTGATTCCCCTGCACTGCGTGCGGAGCAATTCCGTGTGGCACATCACACATGAAAGGAGCCTTGATTTCCTTGCTGGCACTCCAGAGAAAACCCAACAACACTGTTTCAAGGCTAGAGGGATCCTGAGGTCACTGTAGCAACACGAAAGAGCTCCGTGGACCAAAAATCAACTCGAGATGAGAGGTTAGTCCCTGGCTTCGACTCCAGACGAATACCACCTTACCACAAGCACCTCAAGAGGAGGCTTCTCTCAGCTCTAGCTATGTGAGAGGGAGTCTGAGTTTACGGCCTCAAGTGGAATGGACACTGTAATGCCCTGACGCGAAATAAGGCCGGATATCCCTGCAGTGACTTGAATGCAGGCTCGTCTTGCATCTCCCAAGACGAAAGGATGTCTGAATCCCCTGTGGAGACCACAGAGAAAGACCTAGTTCCCCAGCTCATTGCGACCGGAGGCCTCATATCCTTTGAAAAGTCCAGAGGTACGCGGAGATCAGTGCCTCCAAAGGAGACGATGCCTGACACCTCGTGAAACTTGATAGGAGTCCCAGGATTCCTGTGGCACTTGGAAAGGGACCCTTGGTCTCCCGCCTCAGCTGGAGAGGCGTCCCAATTGCCCTGCCAAGCCTCGAGGAGAATCCCGAGTTGTCCCTCGCAACTAGGCAGGAGTCCTGACGTCGCTGAACAAACACGTGGGTGGAAGGGCCATCCCTGTCGTAACTCGAGAATATACCCCAGGTTCCCGCCGCAACTCGAGAAAAACCATGAGACTTCCCCCTCGCCACGAGATGAGGCCCTATTCCCCTGCACTGCGTGCAGAGCAATTCCGTGTTGCACATCACACTTGAAAGGAGCCTTGATTTCCTTGATGGCACTCCAGAGAAACCCCAAGAACACTGTTTCAAGGCTAGAGGGATCCTGAGGTCACTGTAGCAACACGAAAGAGCTCCGTGGACCAAAAATCATCTCGAGATTAGAGGTTAGTCCCTGGCTTCGACTACAGAGGAATACCACCTTACCAGAAGCACCTCAAGAGGAGGCTTCTCTCAGATCTGGGTATGTGAGAGGGACCCTGAGTTTGCGGCCTCAAGTGGAATGGACACCGCGATGCCCTGGTTCGAAATAATGCCGGATATCCCTGCAGTGACTTGAATGCAGGCTCGTCTTGCATCTCCCAAGACGAAAGGATGTCTGAATCCCCTGTGGAGACCACAGAGAAAGACCTAGTACCCCACCTCATCGGGACCGGAAGCCTCACATCCTTTGAAAACTCCAGAGGTACGCGGAGATCAGTGCCTCCAAAGGAGACGATGCCTGAGTCCTCGTGAAACTTGATAGGAGTCCCAGGATTCCTGTGGCACGTGGAAAGGGACCCTTGGTCTCCCGCCTCAGCTGGAGAGGCATCCCAATTGCCCTGCCAAACCGCGAGGAGAATCCCGAGTTGTCCCTCCCAACTAGGCAGGAGTCCTGACGTCGCTGAACAAACACGTGGGTGGAAGGGCCATCCCC
The DNA here is from genome assembly GCF_910594005.1 of Cervus elaphus. Taxonomy (NCBI): domain Eukaryota; kingdom Metazoa; phylum Chordata; class Mammalia; order Artiodactyla; family Cervidae; genus Cervus; species Cervus elaphus. Next base: position 501,057 of record NC_057845.1, on the reverse strand, counting down.
GTCGTAACTCGAGAATATACCCCAGGTTCCCGCCGCAACTCGAGAAATACAATCAGACTTCTCCCTTGCCGTGAGATGAGGCCTGATTCCCCTGCGCTGCATGCAGAGCAATTCCGTGTTGCACATCAAACATGAAAGGAGCCTTGATTTCCTTGATGGCACTCCAGAGAAACCCCAAGAACACTGTTTCAAGGCTAGAGGGATCCTGAGGTCACTGTAGCAACACGAAAGAGCTCCGTGGACCAAAAATCAACTCGAGATGAGAGGTTAGTCCCTGGCTTCGACTCCAGAGGAATACCACATTACCACAAGCACCTCAAGAGGAGGCTTCTCTCAGCTCTAGCTATGTGAGAGGGACTCTGAGTTTGCGGCCTCAAGTGGAATGGACACTGTAATGCCCTGACGCGAAATAAGGCCGGATATCCCTGCAGTGACTTGAATGCAGGCTCTCTTGCATCTCCCAAGATGAAATGATGTCTGAATCCCCTGTGGAGAACACAGAGAAAGACCTAGTTCCCCAGCTCATCGCGACCAGAGGCCTCATATCCTTTGAAAAGTCCAGAGGAACGCGGAGATCAGTGCCTCCAAAGGAGACGATTCGTGACTCCTCGTGAAACTTGATAGGAGTCCCAGGATTCCTGTGGCACGTGGAAAGGGGACCCTTGGTCTCCCGCCTCAGCTGGAGAGGCGTCCCAATTGCCCTGCCAAGCCTCGAGGAGAATCCCGAGTTGTCCCTCGCAACTAGGTAGGAGTCCTGACGTCGCTGAACAAACACGTGGGTGGAAGGGCCATCCCCGTCGTAACTCGAGAATATACCCCAGGTTCCCGCCGCAACTCGAGAAAAACCATGAGACTTCCCCCTCGCCGCGAGATGACGCCCGATTCCCCTGCACTGCGTGCAGAGCAATTCCGTGTTGCACATCACACATGAAAGGAGCCTTGATTTCCTTGATGGCACTCCAGAGAAACCCCAAGAACACTGTTTCAAGGCTAGAGGGATCCTGAGGTCACTGAAGCAACACGAAAGAGCTCCGTGGACCAAAAATCAACTCGAGATGAGAGGTTAGTCCCTGGCTTCGACTCCAGACGAATACCACCTTACCACAAGCACCTCAAGAGGAGGCTTCTCTCAGCTCTGTGTATGTGAGAGGGACCCTGAGTTTGCGGCCTCAAGTGGAATGGACACCGCGATGCCCTGGTTCGAAATAACGTCGGATATCCCTGCAGTGACTTGAATGCAGGCTCGTCTTGCATCTCCCAAGACGAAAGGAAGTCTGAATCCCCTGTGGAGACCACAGAGAAAGACCTAGTTCCCCACCTCATCGCGACCGGAGGCCTCACATCCTTTGAAAACTCCAGAGGTACGCGGAGATCAGTGCCTCCAAAGGAGACGATGCCTCACTCCTCGTGAAACTTGATAGGAGTCCCAGGATTCCTGTGGCACTTGGAAAGGGACCCTTGGTCTCCCGCCTCAGCTGGAGAGGCGTCCCAATTGCCCTGCCAAGCCTCGAGGAGAATCCCGAATTGTCCGTCGCAACTAGGCAGGAGTCCTGACGTCGCTGAAGAAACACGTGTGTGAAAGGGCCATCCCCGTGGTAACTCAAGAATATACCCCAGGTTCCCGCCGCAACTCGAGAAAAACCATGAGACTTCCCCCTCGCCGCGAGATGAGGCCCTATTCCCCTGCACTGCGTGCAGAGCAATTCCGTGTTGCACATCACACTTGAAAGGAGCCTTGATTTCCTTGATGGCACTCCAGAGAAACCCCAAGAACACTGTTTCAAGGCTAGAGGGATCCTGAGGTCACTGTAGCAACACGAAAGAGCTCCGTGGACCAAAAATCATCTCGAGATTAGAGGTTAGTCCCTGGCTTCGACTACAGAGGAATACCACCTTACCACAAGCACCTCAAGAGGAGGCTTCTCTCAGATCTGGGTATGTGAGAGGGACCCTGAGTTTGCGGCCTCAAGTGGAATGGACACCGCGATGCCCTGGTTCGAAATAATGCCGGATATCCCTGCAGTGACTTGAATGCAGGCTCGTCTTGCATCTCCCAAGACGAAAGGATGTCTGAATCCCCTGTGGAGACCACAGAGAAAGACCTAGTACCCCACATCATCGGGACCGGAGGCCTCACATCCTTTGAAAACTCCAGAGGTACGCGGAGATCAGTGCCTCCAAAGGAGACGATGCCTGAGTCCTCGTGAAACTTGATAGGAGTCCCAGGATTCCTGTGGCACGTGGAAAGGGACCCTTGGTCTCCCGCCTCAGGTGGAGAGGCATCCCAATTGCCCTGCCAAACCGCGAGGAGAATCCCGAGTTGTCCCTCCCAACTAGGCAGGAGTCCTGACGACGCTGAACAAACACGTGGGTGGAAGGGCCATCCCCGTCGTAACTCGAGAATATACCCCAGGTTCCCGCCGCAACTCGAGAAATACAATCAGACTTCTCCCTTGCCGTGAGATGAGGTCTGATTCCCCTGCGCTGCATGCAGAGCAATTCCGTGTTGCACATCAAACATGAAAGGAGCCTTGATTTCCTTGATGGCACTCCAGAGAAACCCCAAGAACACTGTTTCAAGGCTAGAGGGATCCTGAGGTCACTGTAGCAACACGAAAGAGCTCCGTGGACCAAAAATCAACTCGAGATGAGAGGTTAGTCCCTGGCTTCGACTCCAGACGAATACCACCTTACCACAAGCACCTCAAGAGGAGGCTTCTCTCAGCTCTGGGTATGTGAGAGGGACCCTGAGTTTGCGGCCTCAAGTGGAATGGACACCGCGATGCCCTGGTTCGAAATAACGTCGGATATCCCTGCAGTGACTTGAATGCAGGCTCGTCTTGCATCTCCCAAGACGAAAGGATGTCTGAATCCCCTGTGGAGACCACAGAGAAAGACCTAGTTCCCCACCTCATCGCGACCGGAGGCCTCACATCCTTTGAAAACTCCAGAGGTACGCGGAGATCAGTGCCTCCAAAGGAGACGATGCCTGACTCCTCGTGAAACTTGATAGGAGTCCCAGGATTCCTGTGGCACGTGGAAAGGGACCCTTGGTCTCCCGCCTCAGCTGGAGAGGCGTCCCAATTGCCCTGCCAATCCTCGAGGAGAATCCCGAGTTGTCCCTCCCAACTAGGCAGGAGTCCTGACGTCGCTGAACAAACACGTGGGTGGAAGGGCCATCCCTGTCGTAACTCGAGAATATACCCCAGGTTCCCGCCGCAACTCGAGAAAAACCATGAGACTTCCCCCTCGCCGCGAGATGAGGCCCGATTCCCCTGCACTGCGTGCAGAGCAATTCCGTGCTGCACATCACACATGAAAGGAGCCTTGATTTCCTTAATGGCACTCCAGAGAAACCCCAAGAACAGTGTTTCAAGGCTAGAGGGATCCTGAGGTCACTGTAGCAACACGAAAGAGCTCCATGGACCAAAAATCAACTCGAGATGAGAGGTTAGTCCCTGGCTTCGACTCCAGAGGACCACCACCTTACCACAAGCACCTCAAGAGGAGGCTTCTCTCAGCTCTAGGTATGTGAGAGGGACCCTGAGTTTGCGGCCTCAAGTGGAAAGAACACCGCGATGCCCTGACTCGAAATAAGGCCGGATATCCCTGCAGTGACTTGAATCCAGGCTCGTTTTGCATCTTCCAAGACGAAAGGATGTCTGAATCCCCTGTGGAGACAACAGAGAAAGACCTAGTTCCCCACTTCATTGCGACTGGAGGCCTCACATCCTTTGAAGACTCCAGAGGTACGCAGAGATCAGTGCCTCCAAAGGAGACGATGCCTGACTCCTCGTCAAACTTGATAGGAGTCCCAGGATTCCTGTGGCACGTGGAAAGGGACACTTGGTCTCCCGCCTCAGCTGGAGAGGCGTCCCAATTGCCCTGCCAAGCCTCGAGGACAATCCCGAGTTGTCCCTCGCAACTAGGCAGAAGTCCTGACGTCGCTGAAGAAACACGTGGGTGGAAGGGCCATCCCCATCATAACTCGAGAATATACCCCAGGTTCCCGCCGCAACTCGAGAAATACCATGAGACTTCTCCCTTTCCGTGAGATGAGGCCTGATTCCCCTGCGCTGCATGCAGAGCAATTCCGTGTTGCACATCAAACATGAAAGGAGCCTTGATTTCCTTGATGGCACTCCAGAGAAATCCCAAGAACACTGTTTCAAGGCTAGAGGGATCCTGAGGTCACTGTAGCAACACGAAAGAGCTCCGTGGACCAGAAATCAACTCGAGATGAGAGGTTAGTCCCTGGCTTCGACTCCATAGGAATACCACCTTACCACAAGCACCTCAAGAGGAGGCTTCTTTCAGCTCTAGGTATGTGAGAGGGACCCTGATTTTGCGGCCTCAAGTGGAATGGACACTGCGATGCCCTGATGCGAAATAAGGCCGGATATCACTGCAGTGACATGAATGCAGGCGCGTCTTGCATCTCCCAAGATGAAAGGATGTCCGAATCCCCTGTGGAGACCACAGAGAAAGACCTAGTTCCCCACACCATGGCGACCGGAGGTCTCACATACTTTGAAAACTCCAGAGGTACGCGGAGATCAGTGCCTCCAAAGGAGACGATGCCTGACTCCTCGTGAAAATTTATAGGAGTCCCAGGATTCCTGTGGTACGTGGAAAGGGACCCTTGGTCTCCCGCTTCAGCTGGAGAGGCGTCCCAATTGCCCTGCCAAGCCTCGAGGAGAATCCCGAGTTGTCCCTCGCAACTAGGCAAGAGTCCTGACGTTGTTGAACAAACACGTGGGTGGAAGGGCCATCCCCGTCGTAACTCGAGAATATACCCCAGGTTCCCGCCGCAACTCGAGAAAAACCATGAGAATTCCCCCTCGCGGCGAGATAAGGCACGATTCCCCTGAACTGCGTGCAGAGCAATTCCGTGTTGCACATCTCACATGAAAGGAGCCTTGATTTCCTTGATGGCACTCCAGAGAAACCCCAGGAACACTGTTTCAAGGCTAGAGGGATCCTGAGGTTACTGTAGCAACACGAAAGAGCTCCATGGACCAAAAATCAACTCGAGATGAGAGGTTAGTCCCTGGCTTCGACTCCAGAGAACCACCACCTTACCACAAGCACCTCAAGAGGAGGCTTCTCTCAGCTCTAGGTATGTGAGAGGGACCCTGAGTTTGCGGCCTCAAGTGGAAAGAACACCGCGATGCCCTGACTCGAAATAAGGCCGGATATCCCTGCAGTGACTTGAATCCAGGCTCGTTTTGCATCTTCCAAGACGAAAGGATGTCTGAATCCCCTGTGGAGACAACAGAGAAAGACCTAGTTCCCCACTTCATTGCGACCGGAGGCCTCACATCCTTTGAAGACTCCAGAGGTACGCAGAGATCAGTGCCTCCAAAGGAGACGATGCCTGACTCCTCGTGAAACTTGATAGGAGTCCCAGGATTCCTGTGGCAGTTGGAAAGGGACCCTTGGTCTCCCGCCTCAGCTGGAGAGGCGTCCCAATTGCCCTGCCAAGCCTCGAGGACAATCCCGAGTTGTCCCTCGCAACTAGGCAGAAGTCCTGACGTCGCTGAAGAAACACGTGGGTGGAAGGGCCATCCCCATCATAACTCGAGAATATACCCCAGGTTCCCGCCGCAACTCGAGAAATACCATGAGACTTCTCCCTTGCCGTGAGATGAGGCCTGATTCCCCTGCGCTGCATGCAGAGCAATTCCGTGTTGCACATCAAACATGAAAGGAGCCTTGATTTCCTTGATGGCACTCCAGAGAAATCCCAAGAACACTGTTTCAAGGCTAGAGGGATCCTGAGGTCACTGTAGCAACACGAAAGAGCTCCGTGGACCAGAAATCAACTCGAGATGAGAGGTTAGTCCCTGGCTTCGACTCCATAGGAATACCACCTTACCACAAGCACCTCAAGAGGAGGCTTCTTTCAGCTCTAGGTATGTGAGAGGGACCCTGATTTTGCGGCCTCAAGTAGAATGGACACTGCGATGCCCTGATGTGAAATAAGACCGGATATCACTGCAGTGACATGAATGCAGGCGCGTCTTGCATCTCCCAAGATGAAAGGATGTCCGAATCCCCTGTGGAGACCACAGAGAAAGACCTAGTTCCCCACACCATGGCGACCGGAGGCCTCACATACTTTGAAAACTCCAGAGGTACGCGGAGATCAGTGCCTCCAAAGGAGACGATGCCTGACTCCTCGTGAAACTTTATAGGAGTCCCAGGATTCCTGTGGTACGTGGAAAGGGACCCTTGGTCTCCCGCTTCAGCTGGAGAGGCGTCCCAATTGCCCTGCCAAGCCTCGAGGAGAATCCCGAGTTGTCCCTCGCAACTAGGCAAGAGTCCTGACGTTGTTGAACAAACACGTGGGTGGAAGGGCCATCCCCGTCGTAACTCGAGAATATACCCCAGGTTCCCGCCGCAACTCGAGAAAAACCATGAGACTTCCCCCTCGCGGCGAGATAAGGCACGATTCCCCTGAACTGCGTGCAGAGCAATTCCGTGTTGCACATCTCACATGAAAGGAGCCTTGATTTCCTTGATGGCACTCCAGAGAAACCCCAGGAACACTGTTTCAAGGCTAGAGGGATCCTGAGGTCACTGTAGCAACACGAAAGGGCTCCGTGGACCAAAAATCAACTCGAGATGAGAGGTTAGTCCCTGGCTTCGACTCCAGAGGAATACCACCTTACCACAAGCACCTCGAGAGGAGGCTTCTCTCAGCTCTAGGTATGTGAGAGGGACCCTGAGTTTGCGGCCTCAAGTGGAATGGACACCGCGATGCCCTGACTCGAAATAAGGCCGGATATGCCTGCAGTGACTTGAATGCAGGCTCGTCTTGCATCTCCCAAGATGAAAGGATGTCTGAATCCCCTGTGGAGAGCACAGAGAAAGACCTAGTTCCCCACCTCATCGCGACCGGAGGCCTCACATCCTTTGAAAACTCCAGAGGTACGCAGAGATCAGTGCCTCCAAAGGAGACGATGCCTGATTCCTCGAGAAACTTGATAGGAGTCCCAGGATTCCTGTGGCACGTGGAAAGGGACCCTTGGTCTCCCGCCTCAGCTGGAGAGGCGTCCCAATTGCCCTGCCAAGCCTCGAGGAGAATCCCGAGTTGTCCCTCGCAACTAGGCAGGAGTCCTGACGTCGCTGAACAAACACGTGTGTGGAAGGGCCATCCCCGTCGTAACTCGAGAATATACCCCAGGTTCCGGCCGCAACTCGAGAAAAACCATGAGACTTCCCCCTCGCCGCGAGATAAGGCCTGATTCCCCTGCACTGCGTGCAGAGCAATTCCGTGTTGCACATCACACATGAAAGGAGCCTTGATTTCCTTGATGGCACTCCAGAGAAACCCCAAGAACACTGTTTCAAGGCTAGAGGGATCCTGAGGTCAATGTAGCAACACGAAAGAGCTCCGTGGACGAAAAATCAACTCGAGATGAGAGGTTAGTCCCTGGCTTCGACTCCAGAGGAATACCACCTTACCACAAGCACCTCAAGAGGAGGCTTCTCTCAGCTCTAGGTATGTGAGAGGGACCCTGAGTTTGCGGCCTCAAGTGGAATGGACACCGCGATGCCCTGACTCGAAATAAGGCCGGATATGCCTGCAGTGACTTGAATGCAGGCTCGTCTTGCATCTCCCAAGATGAAAGGATGTCTGAATCCCCTGTGGAGAGCACAAAGAAAGACCTAGTTCCCCACCTCATCGCGACCGGAGGCCTCATATCCTTTGAAAACTCCAGAGGTACGCAGAGATCAGTGCCTCCAAAGGAGACGATTCGTGACTCCTCGGGAAACTTGATAGGAGTCCCAGGATTCCTGTGGCATGTGGAAAGGGACCCTTGGTCTCCCGCCTCAGCTGGAGAGGCGTCCCAATTGCCCTGCCAAGACTCGAGGAGAATCCCGAGTTGTCCCTCGCAACTAGGCAGGAGTCCTGACGTCGCTGAACAAACACGTGTGTGGAAGGGCCATCCCCGTTGTAACTCGAGAATATACCCCAGGTTCCCGCCGCAACTCGAGAAAATCCATGAGACTTCCCCCTCGCCGCGAGATGAGGCCCGATTCCCCTGCACTGCGTGCAGAGCAATTCCGTGTTGCACATCACACATGAAAGGAGACTTGATTTCCTTAATGGCACTCCAGAGAAACCCCAAGAACACTGTTTCAAGGCTAGAGGGATCCTGAGGTCACTGTAGCAACACGAAAGAGCTCCGTGGACCAAAAATCAACTCGAGATGAGAGGTTAGTCACTGGCTTCGACTCCAGAGGAATACCACCTTACCACAAGCACGTCAAGAAGAGGCTTCTCTCTGCTCTAGCTATGTGAGAGGGACCCTGAGTTTGCGGCCTCAAGTGGAATGGACACCGCGATGCCCTGACTCGAAATAATGCCGGATATCCCTGCAGTGACTTGAATGCAGGCTCGTCTTGCATCTCCCAAGACGAAAGGATGTCTGAATCCCCTGTGGAGACCACAGAGAAAGAAGTAGTTCCCTACCTCATCGCGACCTGAGGCCTCACATCCTTTGAATACTCCAGAGGTACGCGGAGATCAGTGCCTCCAAAGGAGACGATGCCTGACTCCTCGGGAAACTTCTTAGGAGTCCAAGGATTCCTGTGGAACGTGGAAAGGGAGCCTTGGTCTCCCGCCTCAGCTGGAGAGGCGTCCCAATTGCCCTGCCAAACCGCGAGGAGAATCCCGAGTTGTCCCTCCCAACTAGGCAGGAGTCCTGACGTCGCTGAACAAACACGTGGGTGGAAGGGCCATCCCCGTCGTAACTCGAGAATATACCCCAGGTTCCCGCCGCAACTCGAGAAATACAATCAGACTTCTCCCTTGCCGTGAGATGAGGCCTGATTCCCCTGCGCTGCATGCAGAGCAATTCCGTGTTGCACATCAAACATGAAAGGAGCCTTGATTTCCTTGATGGCACTCCAGAGAAACCCCAAGAACACTGTTTCAAGGCTAGAGGGATCCTGAGGTCACTGTAGCAACACGAAAGAGCTCCGTGGACCAAAAATCAACTCGAGATGAGAGGTTAGTCCCTGGCTTCGACTCCAGAGGAATACCACATTACCACAAGCACCTCAAGAGGAGGCTTCTCTCAGCTCTAGCTATGTGAGAGGGACTCTGAGTTTGCGGCCTCAAGTGGAATGGACACTGTAATGCCCTGACGCGAAATAAGGCCGGATATCCCTGCAGTGACTTGAATGCAGGCTCTCTTGCATCTCCCAAGATGAAATGATGTCTGAATCCCCTGTGGAGAACACAGAGAAAGACCTAGTTCCCCAGCTCATCGCGACCAGAGGCCTCATATCCTTTGAAAAGTCCAGAGGAACGCGGAGATCAGTGCCTCCAAAGGAGACGATTCGTGACTCCTCGTGAAACTTGATAGGAGTCCCAGGATTCCTGTGGCACGTGGAAAGGGACCCTTGGTCTCCCGCCTCAGCTGGAGAGGCATCCCAATTGCCCTGCCAAACCGCGAGGAGAATCCCGAGTTGTCCCTCCCAACTAGGCAGGAGTCCTGACGACGCTGAACAAACACGTGGGTGGAAGGGCCATCCCCGTCGTAACTCGAGAATATACCCCAGGTTCCCGCCGCAACTCGAGAAATACAATCAGACTTCTCCCTTGCCGTGAGATGAGGTCTGATTCCCCTGCGCTGCATGCAGAGCAATTCCGTGTTGCACATCAAACATGAAAGGAGCCTTGATTTCCTTGATGGCACTCCAGAGAAACCCCAAGAACACTGTTTCAAGGCTAGAGGGATCCTGAGGTCACTGTAGCAACACGAAAGAGCTCCGTGGACCAAAAATCAACTCGAGATGAGAGGTTAGTCCCTGGCTTCGACTCCAGACGAATACCACCTTACCACAAGCACCTCAAGAGGAGGCTTCTCTCAGCTCTGGGTATGTGAGAGGGACCCTGAGTTTGCGGCCTCAAGTGGAATGGACACCGCGATGCCCTGGTTCGAAATAACGTCGGATATCCCTGCAGTGACTTGAATGCAGGCTCGTCTTGCATCTCCCAAGACGAAAGGATGTCTGAATCCCCTGTGGAGACCACAGAGAAAGACCTAGTTCCCCACCTCATCGCGACCGGAGGCCTCACATCCTTTGAAAACTCCAGAGGTACGCGGAGATCAGTGCCTCCAAAGGAGACGATGCCTGACTCCTCGTGAAACTTGATAGGAGTCCCAGGATTCCTGTGGCACGTGGAAAGGGACCCTTGGTCTCCCGCCTCAGCTGGAGAGGCGTCCCAATTGCCCTGCCAATCCTCGAGGAGAATCCCGAGTTGTCCCTCCCAACTAGGCAGGAGTCCTGACGTCGCTGAACAAACACGTGGGTGGAAGGGCCATCCCTGTCGTAACTCGAGAATATACCCCAGGTTCCCGCCGCAACTCGAGAAAAACCATGAGACTTCCCCCTCGCCGCGAGATGAGGCCCGATTCCCCTGCACTGCGTGCAGAGCAATTCCGTGCTGCACATCACACATGAAAGGAGCCTTGATTTCCTTAATGGCACTCCAGAGAAACCCCAAGAACAGTGTTTCAAGGCTAGAGGGATCCTGAGGTCACTGTAGCAACACGAAAGAGCTCCATGGACCAAAAATCAACTCGAGATGAGAGGTTAGTCCCTGGCTTCGACTCCAGAGGACCACCACCTTACCACAAGCACCTCAAGAGGAGGCTTCTCTCAGCTCTAGGTATGTGAGAGGGACCCTGAGTTTGCGGCCTCAAGTGGAAAGAACACCGCGATGCCCTGACTCGAAATAAGGCCGGATATCCCTGCAGTGACTTGAATCCAGGCTCGTTTTGCATCTTCCAAGACGAAAGGATGTCTGAATCCCCTGTGGAGACAACAGAGAAAGACCTAGTTCCCCACTTCATTGCGACTGGAGGCCTCACATCCTTTGAAGACTCCAGAGGTACGCAGAGATCAGTGCCTCCAAAGGAGACGATGCCTGACTCCTCGTCAAACTTGATAGGAGTCCCAGGATTCCTGTGGCACGTGGAAAGGGACACTTGGTCTCCCGCCTCAGCTGGAGAGGCGTCCCAATTGCCCTGCCAAGCCTCGAGGACAATCCCGAGTTGTCCCTCGCAACTAGGCGAAGTCCTGACGTCGCTGAAGAAACACGTGGGTGGAAGGGCCATCCCCATCATAACTCGAGAATATACCCCAGGTTCCCGCCGCAACTCGAGAAATACCATGAGACTTCTCCCTTTCCGTGAGATGAGGCCTGATTCCCCTGCGCTGCATGCAGAGCAATTCCGTGTTGCACATCAAACATGAAAGGAGCCTTGATTTCCTTGATGGCACTCCAGAGAAATCCCAAGAACACTGTTTCAAGGCTAGAGGGATCCTGAGGTCACTGTAGCAACACGAAAGAGCTCCGTGGACCAGAAATCAACTCGAGATGAGAGGTTAGTCCCTGGCTTCGACTCCATAGGAATACCACCTTACCACAAGCACCTCAAGAGGAGGCTTCTTTCAGCTCTAGGTATGTGAGAGGGACCCTGATTTTGCGGCCTCAAGTGGAATGGACACTGCGATGCCCTGATGCGAAATAAGGCCGGATATCACTGCAGTGACATGAATGCAGGCGCGTCTTGCATCTCCCAAGATGAAAGGATGTCCGAATCCCCTGTGGAGACCACAGAGAAAGACCTAGTTCCCCACACCATGGCGACCGGAGGTCTCACATACTTTGAAAACTCCAGAGGTACGCGGAGATCAGTGCCTCCAAAGGAGACGATGCCTGACTCCTCGTGAAAATTTATAGGAGTCCCAGGATTCCTGTGGTACGTGGAAAGGGACCCTTGGTCTCCCGCTTCAGCTGGAGAGGCGTCCCAATTGCCCTGCCAAGCCTCGAGGAGAATCCCGAGTTGTCCCTCGCAACTAGGCAAGAGTCCTGACGTTGTTGAACAAACACGTGGGTGGAAGGGCCATCCCCGTCGTAACTCGAGAATATACCCCAGGTTCCCGCCGCAACTCGAGAAAAACCATGAGAATTCCCCCTCGCGGCGAGATAAGGCACGATTCCCCTGAACTGCGTGCAGAGCAATTCCGTGTTGCACATCTCACATGAAAGGAGCCTTGATTTCCTTGATGGCACTCCAGAGAAACCCCAGGAACACTGTTTCAAGGCTAGAGGGATCCTGAGGTTACTGTAGCAACACGAAAGAGCTCCATGGACCAAAAATCAACTCGAGATGAGAGGTTAGTCCCTGGCTTCGACTCCAGAGAACCACCACCTTACCACAAGCACCTCAAGAGGAGGCTTCTCTCAGCTCTAGGTATGTGAGAGGGACCCTGAGTTTGCGGCCTCAAGTGGAAAGAACACCGCGATGCCCTGACTCGAAATAAGGCCGGATATCCCTGCAGTGACTTGAATCCAGGCTCGTTTTGCATCTTCCAAGACGAAAGGATGTCTGAATCCCCTGTGGAGACAACAGAGAAAGACCTAGTTCCCCACTTCATTGCGACCGGAGGCCTCACATCCTTTGAAGACTCCAGAGGTACGCAGAGATCAGTGCCTCCAAAGGAGACGATGCCTGACTCCTCGTGAAACTTGATAGGAGTCCCAGGATTCCTGTGGCAGTTGGAAAGGGACCCTTGGTCTCCCGCCTCAGCTGGAGAGGCGTCCCAATTGCCCTGCCAAGCCTCGAGGACAATCCCGAGTTGTCCCTCGCAACTAGGCAGAAGTCCTGACGTCGCTGAAGAAACACGTGGGTGGAAGGGCCATCCCCATCATAACTCGAGAATATACCCCAGGTTCCCGCCGCAACTCGAGAAATACCATGAGACTTCTCCCTTGCCGTGAGATGAGGCCTGATTCCCCTGCGCTGCATGCAGAGCAATTCCGTGTTGCACATCAAACATGAAAGGAGCCTTGATTTCCTTGATGGCACTCCAGAGAAATCCCAAGAACACTGTTTCAAGGCTAGAGGGATCCTGAGGTCACTGTAGCAACACGAAAGAGCTCCGTGGACCAGAAATCAACTCGAGATGAGAGGTTAGTCCCTGGCTTCGACTCCATAGGAATACCACCTTACCACAAGCACCTCAAGAGGAGGCTTCTTTCAGCTCTAGGTATGTGAGAGGGACCCTGATTTTGCGGCCTCAAGTAGAATGGACACTGCGATGCCCTGATGTGAAATAAGACCGGATATCACTGCAGTGACATGAATGCAGGCGCGTCTTGCATCTCCCAAGATGAAAGGATGTCCGAATCCCCTGTGGAGACCACAGAGAAAGACCTAGTTCCCCACACCATGGCGACCGGAGGCCTCACATACTTTGAAAACTCCAGAGGTACGCGGAGATCAGTGCCTCCAAAGGAGACGATGCCTGACTCCTCGTGAAACTTTATAGGAGTCCCAGGATTCCTGTGGTACGTGGAAAGGGACCCTTGGTCTCCCGCTTCAGCTGGAGAGGCGTCCCAATTGCCCTGCCAAGCCTCGAGGAGAATCCCGAGTTGTCCCTCGCAACTAGGCAAGAGTCCTGACGTTGTTGAACAAACACGTGGGTGGAAGGGCCATCCCCGTCGTAACTCGAGAATATACCCCAGGTTCCCGCCGCAACTCGAGAAAAACCATGAGACTTCCCCCTCGCGGCGAGATAAGGCACGATTCCCCTGAACTGCGTGCAGAGCAATTCCGTGTTGCACATCTCACATGAAAGGAGCCTTGATTTCCTTGATGGCACTCCAGAGAAACCCCAGGAACACTGTTTCAAGGCTAGAGGGATCCTGAGGTCACTGTAGCAACACGAAAGGGCTCCGTGGACCAAAAATCAACTCGAGATGAGAGGTTAGTCCCTGGCTTCGACTCCAGAGGAATACCACCTTACCACAAGCACCTCGAGAGGAGGCTTCTCTCAGCTCTAGGTATGTGAGAGGGACCCTGAGTTTGCGGCCTCAAGTGGAATGGACACCGCGATGCCCTGACTCGAAATAAGGCCGGATATGCCTGCAGTGACTTGAATGCAGGCTCGTCTTGCATCTCCCAAGATGAAAGGATGTCTGAATCCCCTGTGGAGAGCACAGAGAAAGACCTAGTTCCCCACCTCATCGCGACCGGAGGCCTCACATCCTTTGAAAACTCCAGAGGTACGCAGAGATCAGTGCCTCCAAAGGAGACGATGCCTGATTCCTCGAGAAACTTGATAGGAGTCCCAGGATTCCTGTGGCACGTGGAAAGGGACCCTTGGTCTCCCGCCTCAGCTGGAGAGGCGTCCCAATTGCCCTGCCAAGCCTCGAGGAGAATCCCGAGTTGTCCCTCGCAACTAGGCAGGAGTCCTGACGTCGCTGAACAAACACGTGTGTGGAAGGGCCATCCCCGTCGTAACTCGAGAATATACCCCAGGTTCCGGCCGCAACTCGAGAAAAACCATGAGACTTCCCCCTCGCCGCGAGATAAGGCCTGATTCCCCTGCACTGCGTGCAGAGCAATTCCGTGTTGCACATCACACATGAAAGGAGCCTTGATTTCCTTGATGGCACTCCAGAGAAACCCCAAGAACACTGTTTCAAGGCTAGAGGGATCCTGAGGTCAATGTAGCAACACGAAAGAGCTCCGTGGACGAAAAATCAACTCGAGATGAGAGGTTAGTCCCTGGCTTCGACTCCAGAGGAATACCACCTTACCACAAGCACCTCAAGAGGAGGCTTCTCTCAGCTCTAGGTATGTGAGAGGGACCCTGAGTTTGCGGCCTCAAGTGGAATGGACACCGCGATGCCCTGACTCGAAATAAGGCCGGATATGCCTGCAGTGACTTGAATGCAGGCTCGTCTTGCATCTCCCAAGATGAAAGGATGTCTGAATCCCCTGTGGAGAGCACAAAGAAAGACCTAGTTCCCCACCTCATCGCGACCGGAGGCCTCATATCCTTTGAAAACTCCAGAGGTACGCAGAGATCAGTGCCTCCAAAGGAGACGATTCGTGACTCCTCGGGAAACTTGATAGGAGTCCCAGGATTCCTGTGGCATGTGGAAAGGGACCCTTGGTCTCCCGCCTCAGCTGGAGAGGCGTCCCAATTGCCCTGCCAAGACTCGAGGAGAATCCCGAGTTGTCCCTCGCAACTAGGCAGGAGTCCTGACGTCGCTGAACAAACACGTGTGTGGAAGGGCCATCCCCGTTGTAACTCGAGAATATACCCCAGGTTCCCGCCGCAACTCGAGAAAATCCATGAGACTTCCCCCTCGCCGCGAGATGAGGCCCGATTCCCCTGCACTGCGTGCAGAGCAATTCCGTGTTGCACATCACACATGAAAGGAGACTTGATTTCCTTAATGGCACTCCAGAGAAACCCCAAGAACACTGTTTCAAGGCTAGAGGGATCCTGAGGTCACTGTAGCAACACGAAAGAGCTCCGTGGACCAAAAATCAACTCGAGATGAGAGGTTAGTCACTGGCTTCGACTCCAGAGGAATACCACCTTACCACAAGCACGTCAAGAAGAGGCTTCTCTCTGCTCTAGCTATGTGAGAGGGACCCTGAGTTTGCGGCCTCAAGTGGAATGGACACCGCGATGCCCTGACTCGAAATAATGCCGGATATCCCTGCAGTGACTTGAATGCAGGCTCGTCTTGCATCTCCCAAGACGAAAGGATGTCTGAATCCCCTGTGGAGACCACAGAGAAAGAAGTAGTTCCCTACCTCATCGCGACCTGAGGCCTCACATCCTTTGAATACTCCAGAGGTACGCGGAGATCAGTGCCTCCAAAGGAGACGATGCCTGACTCCTCGGGAAACTTCTTAGGAGTCCAAGGATTCCTGTGGAACGTGGAAAGGGAGCCTTGGTCTCCCGCCTCAGCTGGAGAGGCGTCCCAATTGCCCTGCCAAACCGCGAGGAGAATCCCGAGTTGTCCCTCCCAACTAGGCAGGAGTCCTGACGTCGCTGAACAAACACGTGGGTGGAAGGGCCATCCCCGTCGTAACTCGAGAATATACCCCAGGTTCCCGCCGCAACTCGAGAAATACAATCAGACTTCTCCCTTGCCGTGAGATGAGGCCTGATTCCCCTGCGCTGCATGCAGAGCAATTCCGTGTTGCACATCAAACATGAAAGGAGCCTTGATTTCCTTGATGGCACTCCAGAGAAACCCCAAGAACACTGTTTCAAGGCTAGAGGGATCCTGAGGTCACTGTAGCAACACGAAAGAGCTCCGTGGACCAAAAATCAACTCGAGATGAGAGGTTAGTCCCTGGCTTCGACTCCATAGGAATACCACATTACCACAAGCACCTCAAGAGGAGGCTTCTCTCAGCTCTAGCTATGTGAGAGGGACTCTGAGTTTGCGGCCTCAAGTGGAATGGACACTGTAATGCCCTGACGCGAAATAAGGCCGGATATCCCTGCAGTGACTTGAATGCAGGCTCTCTTGCATCTCCCAAGATGAAATGATGTCTGAATCCCCTGTGGAGAACACAGAGAAAGACCTAGTTCCCCAGCTCATCGCGACCAGAGGCCTCATATCCTTTGAAAAGTCCAGAGGAACGCGGAGATCAGTGCCTCCAAAGGAGACGATTCGTGACTCCTCGTGAAACTTGATAGGAGTCCCAGGATTCCTGTGGCACGTGGAAAGGGACCCTTGGTCTCCCGCCTCAGCTGGAGAGGCGTCCCAATTGCCCTGCCAAGCCTCGAGGAGAATCCCGAGTTGTCCCTCGCAACTAGGTAGGAGTCCTGACGTCGCTGAACAAACACGTGGGTGGAAGGGCCATCCCCGTCGTAACTCGAGAATATACCCCAGGTTCCCGCCGCAACTCGAGAAAAACCATGAGACTTCCCCCTCGCCGCGAGATGAGGCCCGATTCCCCTGCACTGCGTGCAGAGCAATTCCGTGTTGCACATCACACATGAAAGGAGCCTTGATTTCCTTGATGGCACTCCAGAGAAACCCCAAGAACACTGTTTCAAGGCTAGAGGGATCCTGAGGTCACTGAAGCAACACGAAAGAGCTCCGTGGACCAAAAATCAACTCGAGATGAGAGGTTAGTCCCTGGCTTCGACTCCAGACGAATACCACCTTACCACAAGCACCTCAAGAGGAGGCTTCTCTCAGCTCTGTGTATGTGAGAGGGACCCTGAGTTTGCGGCCTCAAGTGGAATGGACACCGCGATGCCCTGGTTCGAAATAACGTCGGATATCCCTGCAGTGACTTGAATGCAGGCTCGTCTTGCATCTCCCAAGACGAAAGGAAGTCTGAATCCCCTGTGGAGACCACAGAGAAAGACCTAGTTCCCCACCTCATCGCGACCGGAGGCCTCACATCCTTTGAAAACTCCAGAGGTACGCGGAGATCAGTGCCTCCAAAGGAGACGATGCCTCACTCCTCGTGAAACTTGATAGGAGTCCCAGGATTCCTGTGGCACTTGGAAAGGGACCCTTGGTCTCCCGCCTCAGCTGGAGAGGCGTCCCAATTGCCTTGCCAAGCCTCGAGGAGAATCCCGAATTGTCCGTCGCAACTAGGCAGGAGTCCTGACGTCGCTGAAGAAACACGTGTGTGAAAGGGCCATCCCCGTGGTAACTCAAGAATATACCCCAGGTTCCCGCCGCAACTCGAGAAAAACCATGAGACTTCCCCCTCGCCGCGAGATGAGGCCCTATTCCCCTGCACTGCGTGCAGAGCAATTCCGTGTTGCACATCACACTTGAAAGGAGCCTTGATTTCCTTGATGGCACTCCAGAGAAACCCCAAGAACACTGTTTCAAGGCTAGAGGGATCCTGAGGTCACTGTAGCAACACGAAAGAGCTCCGTGGACCAAAAATCATCTCGAGATTAGAGGTTAGTCCCTGGCTTCGACTACAGAGGAATACCACCTTACCACAAGCACCTCAAGAGGAGGCTTCTCTCAGATCTGGGTATGTGAGAGGGACCCTGAGTTTGCGGCCTCAAGTGGAATGGACACCGCGATACCCTGGTTCGAAATAATGCTGGATATCCCTGCAGTGACTTGAATGCAGGCTCGTCTTGCATCTCCCAAGACGAAAGGATGTCTGAATCCCCTGTGGAGACCACAGAGAAAGACCTAGTACCCCACCTCATCGGGACCGGAGGCCTCACATCCTTTGAAAACTCCAGAGGTACGCGGAGATCAGTGCCTCCAAAGGAGACGATGCCTGAGTCCTCGTGAAACTTGATAGGAGTCCCAGGATTCCTGTGGCACGTGGAAAGGGACCCTTGGTCTCCCGCCTCAGCTGGAGAGGCATCCCAATTGCCCTGCCAAACCGCGAGGAGAATCCCGAGTTGTCCCTCCCAACTAGGCAGGAGTCCTGACGACGCTGAACAAACACGTGGGTGGAAGGGCCATCCCCGTCGTAACTCGAGAATATACCCCAGGTTCCCGCCGCAACTCGAGAAATACAATCAGACTTCTCCCTTGCCGTGAGATGAGGCCTGATTCCCCTGCGCTGCATGCAGAGCAATTCCGTGTTGCACATCAAACATGAAAGGAGCCTTGATTTCCTTGATGGCACTCCAGAGAAACCCCAAGAACACTGTTTCAAGGCTAGAGGGATCCTGAGGTCACTGTAGCAACACGAAAGAGCTCCGTGGACCAAAAATCAACTCGAGATGAGAGGTTAGTCCCTGGCTTCGACTCCAGAGGAATACCACATTACCACAAGCACCTCAAGAGGAGGCTTCTCTCAGCTCTAGCTATGTGAGAGGGACTCTGAGTTTGCGGCCTCAAGTGGAATGGACACTGTAATGCCCTGACGCGAAATAAGGCCGGATATCCCTGCAGCGACTTGAATGCAGGCTCGTCTTGCATCTCCCAAGATGAAATGATGTCTGAATCCCCTGTGGAGAACACAGAGAAAGACCTAGTTCCCCAGCTCATCGCGACCAGAGGCCTCATATCCTTTGAAAAGTCCAGAGGTACGCGGAGATCAGTGCCTCCAAAGGAGACGATTCGTGACTCCTCGTGAAACTTGATAGGAGTCCCAGGATTCCTGTGGCACGTGGAAAGGGACCCTTGGTCTCCCGCCTCAGCTGGAGAGGCGTCCCAATTGCCCTGCCAAGCCTCGAGGAGAATCCCGAGTTGTCCCTCGCAACTAGGTAGGAGTCCTGACGTCGCTGAACAAACACGTGGGTGGAAGGGCCATCCCTGTCGTAACTCGAGAATATACCCCTGGTTCCCGCCGCAACTCGAGAAAAACCATGAGACTTCCCCCTCGCCGCGAGATGAGGCCCGATTCCCCTGCACTGTGTGCAGAGCAATTCCGTGTTGCACATCACACATGAAAGGAGCCTTGATTTCCTTGATGGCACTCCAGAGAAACCCCAAGAACACTGTTTCAAGGCTAGAGGGATCCTGAGGTCACTGTAGCAACACGAAAGAGCTCCGTGGACCAAAAATCAACTCGAGATGAGAGGTTAGTCCCTGGCTTCGACTCCAGACGAATACCACCTTACCACAAGCACGTCAAGAGGAGGCTTCTCTCAGCTCTGGGTATGTGAGAGGGACCCTGAGTTTGCGGCCTCAAGTGGAATGGACACCGCGATGCCCTGGTTCGAAATAACGTCGGATATCCCTGCAGTGACTTGAATGCAGGCTCGTCTTGCATCTCCCAAGACGAAAGGATGTCTGAATCCCCTGTGGAGACCACAGAGAAAGACCTAGTTCCCCACCTCATCGCGACCGGAGGCCTCACATCCTTTGAAAACTCCAGAGGTACGCGGAGATCAGTGCCTCCAAAGGAGACGATGCCTGACTCCTCGTGAAACTTGATAGGAGTCCCAGGATTCCTGTGGCACGTGGAAAGGGACCCTTGGTCTCCCGCCTCAGCTGGAGAGGCGTCCCAATTGCCCTGCCAATCCTCGAGGAGAATCCCGAGTTGTCCCTCCCAACTAGGCAGGAGTCCTGACGTCGCTGAACAAACACGTGGGTGGAAGGGCCATCCCTGTCGTAACTCGAGAATATACCCCAGGTTCCCGCCGCAACTCGAGAAAAACCATGAGACTTCCCCCTCGCCGCGAGATGAGGCCCGATTCCCCTGCACTGCGTGCAGAGCAATTCCGTGTTGCACATCACACATGAAAGGAGCCTTGATTTCCTTAATGGCACTCCAGAGAAACCCCAAGAACACTGTTTCAAGGCTAGAGGGATCCTGAGGTCACTGTAGCAACACGAAAGAGCTCCATGGACCAAAAATCAACTCGAGATGAGAGGTTAGTCCCTGGCTTCGACTCCAGAGGACCACCACCTTACCACAAGCACCTCAAGAGGAGGCTTCTCTCAGCTCTAGGTATGTGAGAGGGACCCTGAGTTTGCGGCCTCAAGTGGAAAGAACACCGCGATGCCCTGACTCGAAATAAGGCCGGATATCCCTGCAGTGACTTGAATCCAGGCTCGTTTTGCATCTTCCAAGACGAAAGGATGTCTGAATCCCCTGTGGAGACAACAGAGAAAGACCTAGTTCCCCACTTCATTGCGACTGGAGGCCTCACATCCTTTGAAGACTCCAGAGGTACGCAGAGATCAGTGCCTCCAAAGGAGACGATGCCTGACTCCTCGTCAAACTTGATAGGAGTCCCAGGATTCCTGTGGCACGTGGAAAGGGACACTTGGTCTCCCGCCTCAGCTGGAGAGGCGTCCCAATTGCCCTGCCAAGCCTCGAGGACAATCCCGAGTTGTCCCTCGCAACTAGGCAGAAGTCCTGACGTCGCTGAAGAAACACGTGGGTGGAAGGGCCATCCCCATCATAACTCGAGAATATACCCCAGGTTCCCGCCGCAACTCGAGAAATACCATGAGACTTCTCCCTTTCCGTGAGATGAGGCCTGATTCCCCTGCGCTGCATGCAGAGCAATTCCGTGTTGCACATCAAACATGAAAGGAGCCTTGATTTCCTTGATGGCACTCCAGAGAAATCCCAAGAACACTGTTTCAAGGCTAGAGGGATCCTGAGGTCACTGTAGCAACACGAAAGAGCTCCGTGGACCAGAAATCAACTCGAGATGAGAGGTTAGTCCCTGGCTTCGACTCCATAGGAATACCACCTTACCACAAGCACCTCAAGAGGAGGCTTCTTTCAGCTCTAGGTATGTGAGAGGGACCCTGATTTTGCGGCCTCAAGTGGAATGGACACTGCGATGCCCTGATGCGAAATAAGACCGGATATCACTGCAGTGACATGAATGCAGGCGCGTCTTGCATCTCCCAAGATGAAAGGATGTCCGAATCCCCTGTGGAGACCACAGAGAAAGACCTAGTTCCCCACACCATGGCGACCGGAGGCCTCACATACTTTGAAAACTCCAGAGGTACGCGGAGATCAGTGCCTCCAAAGGAGACGATGCCTGACTCCTCGTGAAACTTTATAGGAGTCCCAGGATTCCTGTGGTACGTGGAAAGGGACCCTTGGTCTCCCGCTTCAGCTGGAGAGGCGTCCCAATTGCCCTACCAAGCCTCGAGGAGAATTCCGAGTTGTCCCTCGCAACTAGGCAAGAGTCCTGACGTTGTTGAACAAACACGTGGGTGGAAGGGCCATCCCCGTCGTAACTCGAGAATATACCCCAGGTTCCCGCCGCAACTCGAGAAAAACCATGAGACTTCCCCCTCGCGGCGAGATAAGGCACGATTCCCCTGAACTGCGTGCAGAGCAATTCCGTGTTGCACATCTCACATGAAAGGAGCCTTGATTTCCTTGATGGCACTCCAGAGAAACCCCAGGAACACTGTTTCAAGGCTAGAGGGATCCTGAGGTCACTGTAGCAACACGAAAGGGCTCCGTGGACCAAAAATCAACTCGAGATGAGAGGTTAGTCCCTGGCTTTGACTCCAGAGGAATACCACCTTACCACAAGCACCTCGAGAGGAGGCTTCTCTCAGCTCTAGGTATGTGAGAGGGACCCTGAGTTTGCGGCCTCAAGTGGAATGGACACCGCGATGCCCTGACTCGAAATAAGGCCGGATATGCCTGCAGTGACTTGAATGCAGGCTCGTCTTGCATCTCCCAAGATGAAAGGATGTCTGAATCCCCTGTGGAGAGCACAGAGAAAGACCTAGTTCCCCACCTCATCGCGACCGGAGGCCTCACATCCTTTGAAAACTCCAGAGGTACGCAGAGATCAGTGCCTCCAAAGGAGACGATGCCTGATTCCTCGAGAAACTTGATAGGAGTCCCAGGATTCCTGTGGCACGTGGAAAGGGACACTTGGTCTCCCGCCTCAGCTGGAGAGGCGTCCCAATTGCCCTGCCAAGCCTCGAGGAGAATCCCGAGTTGTCCCTCGCAACTAGGCAGGAGTCCTGACGTCGCTGAACAAACACTTGTGTGGAAGGGCCATCCCCGTCGTAACTCGAGAATATACCCCAGGTTCCGGCCGCAACTCGAGAAAAACCATGAGACTTCCCCCTCGCCGCGAGATAAGGCCTGATTCCCCTGCACTGCGTGCAGAGCAATTCCGTGTTGCACATCACACATGAAAGGAGCCTTGATTTCCTTGATGGCACTCCAGAGAAACCCCAAGAACACTGTTTCAAGGCTAGAGGGATCCTGAGGTCAATGTAGCAACACGAAAGAGCTCCGTGGACGAAAAATCAACTCGAGATGAGAGGTTAGTCCCTGGCTTCGACTCCAGAGGAATACCACCTTACCACAAGCACCTCAAGAGGAGGCTTCTCTCAGCTCTAGGTATGTGAGAGGGACCCTGAGTTTGCGGCCTCAAGTGGAATGGACACCGCGATGCCCTGACTCGAAATAATGCCGGATATCCCTGCAGTGACTTGAATGCAGGCTCGTCTTGCATCTCCCAAGACGAAAGGATGTCTGAATCCCCTGTGGAGACCACAGAGAAAGAAGTAGTTCCCTACCTCATCGCGACCTGAGGCCTCACATCCGTTGAATACTCCAGAGGTACGCGGAGATCAGTGCCTCCAAAGGAGACGATGCCTGACTCCTCGGGAAACTTCTTAGGAGTCCAAGGATTCCTGTGGAACGTGGAAAGGGAGACTTGGTCTCCCGCTTCAGCTGGAGAGGCGTCCCAATTGCCCTGCCAAGGCTCGAGGAGAATCCCGAGTTGTCCCTCGCAACTAGGCAGGAGTCCTGACGTCGCTGAAGAAACACGTGTGTGGAAGGGCCATCCGCGTGGTAACTCGAGAATATACCCCAGGTTCCCTCCGCATCTCGAGAAAAACGATGAGACTTCCCTCTCACCGCGAGATGAGGCCCGATTCCCCTGCAATGCGTGCAGAGCAATTCCGTGTTGCACATCACACATGAAAGGAGCCTTGATTTCCTTGATGGCACTCCAGGGAAACCCCAAGAACACTGTTTTAAGGCTAGAGGGATCCTGAGGTCACTGTAGCAACAAGAAAGAGATCCGTGGGCCAAAAATCAACTCGAGATGATATGTTAGTCCCTGGCTTCGACTCCAGAGGAATACCACCTTACCACAAGCACCTCAAGAGGAGGCTTCTCTCAGCTCTAGGTATGTTAGAGGGACCCTGAGTTTGCGGCCTCAAGTGGAATGGACACCGCGAAGCCCTGACTCGAAATAAGGCCGAATATCCCTGCAGTGACTTGAATGCAGGCTCGTCTTGCATCTCCCAAGACGAAAGGATGTCTGAATCCCCTGTGGAGACCACAGAGAAAGACCTAGTTCCCCACCTCATCGCGACAGGAGGCCTTACATCCTTTGAAAACTCCAGAGGTATGCGGAGATCAGTGCCTCCAAAGGAGACGATGCCTGACTCCTCGTGAAACTTGATAGGAGTCCCAGGATTCCTGTGGCACGTGGAAAGGGACCCTTGGTTTCCCGCCTCAGCTGGAGAGGCGTCCCAATTGCCCTGCCAAGCCTCGAGGAGAATCGCGAATTGTCCCTCGCAACTAGGCAGGAGTCCTGCCGTCGCTGAACAGACACGTGTGTGGAAGGGCCATCCTCGTCGTAACTCGAGAATATACCCCAGGTTACCGCCGCAACTCGAGAAAAACCATGAGACTTTCCCCTCGCCGCGAGATGAGGCCTGATTCCCCTGCACTGCGTGCAGAGCAATTCCGTGTGGCACATCACACATGAAAGGAGCCTTGATTTCCTTGATGGCACTCCAGAGAAAACCCAAGAACACTGTTTCAAGGCTAGAGGGATCCTGAGGTCACTGTAGCAACACGAAAGAGCTCCGGGGACCAAAAATCAACTCGAGATGAGAGGTTAGTCCCTAGCTTCGACTCCAGACGAATACCACCTTACCACAAGCACGTCAAGAAGAGGCTTCTCTCTGCTCTAGCTATGTGAGAGGGACCCTGAGTTTGCGGCCTCAAGTGGAATGGACACCGCGATGCCCTGACTCGAAATAAGGCCGGATATCCCTGCAGTGACTTGAATGCAGGCTCGTCTTGCATCTCCCAAGACGAAAGGATGTCTGAATCCCCTGTGGAGACCACAGGGAAAGAACTAGTTCCCCACCTCATCGCGACCGGAGGCCTCACATCCTTTGAAAACTCCAGAGGTACGCGGAGATCAGTGCCTCCAAACGAGACGATGCCTGACTCCTCGTGAAACTTGATAGGAGTCCCAGGATTCCTGTGGCACGTGGAAAGGGACCCTTGGTCTCCCGCCTCAGCTGGAGAGGCGTCCCAATTGCCCTGCCAAGCCTCGAGGAGCATCCCGAGTTGTCCCTCGCAAATAGGCAGGAGACCTGACGTCGCTGAGCAAACATGTGGGTGGAAGGGCCATCCCCGTCGTAACTCGAGAATATACCCCAGGTTCCCGCCGCAACTCGAGAAAAACCATGAGACTTCCCCCTCGCCGCGAGATGAGGCCCGATTCCCCTGCACTGCATGCAGAGCAATTATGTGTTGCACATCACACTAGAAAGGAGCCTTGATTTCCTTGATGGCACTCCAGAGAAACCCCAAGAACACTGTTTCAAGGCTAGAGGGATCCTGAGGTCACTGTAGCAACATGAAAGAGCTCCGTGGACCAGAAATCAACTCGAGATGAGAGGTTAGTCCCTGGCTTCGACTGCAGAGGAATACCACCTTACCACAAGCACCTCAAGAGGAGGCTTCTCTCAGCTCTAGCTATGTGAGAGGGACCCTGAGTTTGCGGCCTCAAGTGGAATGGACACCGCGATGCCCTGACTCGAAATAAGGCCGGATATCCCTGCAGTGACTTGAATGCAGGCTCGTCTTGCATCTCCCAAGACGAAAGGATGTCTGAATCCCCTGTGGAGACCACAGAGAAAGACCTAGTTCCCCACCTCATCGCGACCGGAGGCCTCACATCCTTTGAAAACTCCAGAGGTATGCGGAGATCAGTGCCTCCAAAGGAGACGATGCCTGACTCCTCGTGAAACTTGATTGGAGTCCCAGGATTCCTGTGGCACGTGGAAAGGGACCCTTGGTCTCCCACCTCAGCTGGAGAGGCGTCCCAATTGCCCTGCCAAGCATCGAGGAGAATCCAGAGTTGTCCCTCGCAACTAGGCACGAGTCCAGCCGTCGCTGAACAAACATGTGGGTGGAAGGGCCATCCCCGTCGTAACTCGAGAATATACCCCAGGTTCCCGCCGCAACTCGAGAAAAACCATGAGACTTCCCCCTCGCCGCGAGATGACGCCCGATTCCCCTGCACTGCGTGCAGAGCAATTCCGTGTTGCACATCACACATGAAAGGAGCCTTGATTTCCTTCATGGCACTCCAGAGAAACCCCAAGAACACTGTTTCAAGGCTAGAGGGATCCTGAGGTCACTGTAGCAACAGGAAAGAGCTCCGTGGACCAAAAATCAACTCGAGATGAGAGGTTAGTCCCTGGCTTCGACTCCAGAGGAATACCACCTTACCACAAGCACCTCAAGAGGAGGCTTCTCTCAGCTCTAGCTATGTGAGAAGGACCCTGAGTTTACGGCCTCAAGTGGAATGGACACCGCGATGCCCTGACTTGAAATAAGGCCGGATATCCCTGCAGTGACTTGAATGCAGGCTCGTCTTGCATCTCCCAAGACGAAAGGATGTCTGAATCCCCTGTGGAGACCACAGAGAAAGGCCTAGTTCCCCACCTCATCGCGACCGGAGGCCTCACATCCTTTGAAAACTCCAGAGGTACGCGGAGATCAGTGCCTCCAAAGGAGACGATGCCTGACTCCTCGTGAAACTTGATAGGAGTCCCAGGATTCCTGTGGCACGTGGAAAGGGACACTTGGTCTCCCGCCTCAGCTGGAGAGGCTTCCCAATTGCCCTGCCGAGCCTCGAGGAGAATCCCGAGTGGTCCCTCGCAACTAGGCAGGAGTCCTGACGTCGGTGAACAAACACGTGTGTGGAAGGGCCATCCCCGTCGTAACTCGAGAATATACCCCAGGTTCCCACCGCAACTCGAGAAAAACCATGAGCCTTCCCCCTCGCCGGGAGATGAGGCCCGATTCCCCTGCACTGCGTGCAGAGCAATTCCGTGTTGCACGTCACACATGAAAAGAGCCTTGATTTCCTTGATGGCACTCCAGAGAAACCCCAAGAACACTGTTTCAAGGCTAGAGGGATCCTGAGGTCACTGTAGCAACACGAAAGAGCTCCGTGGACCAAAAATCAACTCGAGATGAGAGGTTAGTCCCTGGCTTCGACTCCAGAGGAATACCACCTAACCAGAAGCACCTCAACAGGAGGATTCTCTCAGCTCTACGTATTTGAGAGGGACCCTGAGTTTGCGGCCTCAAGTGGAATGGACACCGCGATGCCCTGACTCGAAATAAGGCCAGATATCCCTGCAGTGACTTGAATTCAGGCTCGTCTTGCATCTCCCAAGACGAAAGGATGTCTGAATCCCCTGTGGAGACCACAGAGAAAGACCTAGTTCCCCACCTCATCGCGACCGGAGGCCTCACATCCTTTGAAAACTCCAGAGGTATGCGCAGATCAGTGCCTCCAAAGGAGACGATGCCTGACTCCTCGTGAAACTTGATAGGAGTCCCAGGATTCCTGTAGCACGTGGAAAGGGACCTTTGGTCTCCCGCCTCAGCTGGAGAGGCGTCCCAATTGCCCTGCCAAGCCTCGAGGAGCATCCCGAGTTGTCCCTCGCAACTAGGCACGAGTCCTGACGTCGCTGAGCAAACATGTGGGTGGAAGGGCCATCCCCGTCGTAACTCGAGAATATACCCCAGGTTCCCGGGGCAACTCAAGAAAAACCATGAGACTTCCCCCTCGCCGCGAGATGAGGCCCGATTCCCCTGCACTGCGTGCAGAGCAATTATGTGTTGCACATCACACATGAAAGGAGCCTTGATTTCCTTGATGGCACTCCAGAGAAACCCCAAGAACACTGTTTCAAGGCTAGAGGGATCCTGAGGTCACTGTAGCAACACGAAAGAGCTTCGGGGACCAAAAATCAACTCGAGATGAGAGGTTAGTCCCTGGCTTCGACTCCAGAGTAATACCACCTTACCACAAGCACGTCAAGAAGAGGCTTCTCTCTGCTCTAGCTATGTGAGAGGGACCACGAGTTTGCGGCCTCAAGTGGAATGGAAACCGCGATGCCCTGACTCGAAATAAGGCCGGATATCCCTGCAGTGACTTGAATGCAGGCTCGTCTTGCATCTCCCAAGACGAAAGGATGTTTGAATCCCCTGTGGAGACCACAGAGAAAGACCTAGTTCCCCACCTCATCGCGACCGGAGGCCTCACATCCTTTGAAAACTCCAGAGGTACGCGGAGATCAGTGCCTCCAAAGGAGACGATGCCTGACTCCTCGTGAAACTTGATAGGAGTCCCAGGATTCCTGTGGCACGTGGAAAGGGACCCTTGGTCTCCCGCCTCAGCTGGAGAGGCGTCCCAATTGCCCTGCCAAGCCTCGAGGAGAATCCCGAGTTGTCCCTCGCAACTACGCAGGAGTCTTGACATCTCTGAACAAACACGTGTGTGGAAGGGCCATCCACGTCGTTACTCGAGAATATACCCCAGGTTCCCGCCGCAACTCGAGAAAAACCATGAGACTTCCCCCTCACCGCGAGATGACGCCCGATTCCCCTGCACTGCGTGCAGAGCAATTCCGTGTTGCACATCACACATGAAAGGAGCCTTGATTTCCTTGATGGCACTCCAGGGAAACCCCAAGAACACTGTTTCAAGGCTAGAGGGATCCTGAGGTCACTGTAGCAACACGAAAGAGCTCCGTGGACCAAGAATCAACTCTAGATGAGAGGTTAGTCCCTGGCTTCGACTCCAGAGGAATACCACCTTACCACAAGCACCTCAAGAGGAGGCTTCTCTCAGCTCTTGCTATGTGAGAGGGACCCTGAGTTTGCGGCCTAAAGTGGAATGGACACCGCGATGCCCTGGCTCGAAATAAGGCCGGATATCCCTGCAGTGACTTGAATGCAGGCTCGTCTTGCATCTCCCAAGACGAAAGGATGTCTGAATCCCCTGTGCACACCACAGAGAAAGGCCTAGTTCCCCACCTCATCGCGACCAGAGGCCTCACATCCTTTGAAAACTCCAGAGGTGCCCGGAGATCAGTGCCTCCCAAGGAGACGATGCCTGACTCCTCGTCAAACTTGATAGGAGTCCCAGGATTCCTGTGGCACGTGGAAAGGGACCCTTGGTCTCCCGCCTCAGCTGGAGAGGCGTCCCAATTGCCCTGCCGAGCCTCGAGGAGAATCCCGAGTTGTCCCTCGCAACTAGGCAGGAGTCCTGACGTCGCTGAACAAACACGTGTGTGAAAGGGCCATCCCCGTCGTAACTCGAGAATATACCCCAGGTTCCCGCCGCAAATCGAGAAAAACCATGAGACTTGCCCCTCGTCGTGAAATGAGTCTCGATTCCCCTACACTGCATGCAGAGCAATTCCGTGTTGCACATCAAACATGAAAGGAGCCTTGATTTCCTTGATGGCACTCCAGAGAAACCCAAAGAACACTGTTTCAAGGCTAGAGGGATCCTGAGGTCACTGTAGCAACACGAAAGAGCTCCGTGGACGAAAAATCAACTCGAGATGAGAGGTTAGTCCCTGGCTTCGACTCCAGAGGTATACCACCTTACCACAAGCACCTCAAGAGGAGGCTTCTCTCAGCTCTAGCTATGTGAGAGGGACCCTGAGTTTGCGGCCTCAAATGGAATGGACACCACGATGCCCTGACTCGAAATAAGGCCGGATATCCCTGCAGTGACTTGAATGCAGGCTCGTCTTGCATCTCCCAAGATGAAAGGATATCTGAATCCCCTGTGGAGACCACAGTGAAAGACCTAGTTCCCCACCTCATCGCGACCGGAGGCCTCACATCCTTTGAAAACTCCAGAGGTATGCGGAGATCAGTGCCTCCAAAAGAGACGATGCCTGACTCCTCGTGAAACTTGATAGGAGTCCCAGGATTCCTGTGGCACGTGGAAAGGGAACCTTGGTCTCCCGCCTCAGCTGGAGAGACGTCCCAATTGCCCTGCCAAGCCTCGAGGAGAATCCCGAGTTGTCCTTTGCAACTAGGCAGGAGTCCTGACGTCGCTGAACAAACACGTGGGTGGAAGGGCCATCCCCGTCGTAACTCGAGAATATACCCCAGGTTCCCGCCGCAACTCGAGAAAAACCATGAGACTTCCCCCTCGCCGCGAGATGAGGCCCGATTCCCCTGCACTGCGTGCAGAGCAATTCCATGATGCACATCACACATGAAAGGAGCCTTGATTTCCTTGATGGCACTCCAGAGAAACACCAAGAACACTGTTTCAAGGCTAGAGGGATCCTGAGGTCAATGTAGCAACACGAAAGAGCTCCGTTAACCAAAAATCAACTCGAGATGAGAGGTTAGTCCCTGGCTTCGACTCCAGAGGAATACCACCTAACCACAAGCACCTCAAGAGGAGGCTTCTCTCAGCTCTAGGTATGTGAGAGGGACCGTGAGTTTGCGGCCTCAAGTGGAATGGACACCGCGATGCCCTGAATCGAAATAAGGCCGGATATCCCTGCAGTGACTTGAATGCAGGCTCGTCTTGCATCTCCCAGGATGAAAGGATTTCTGAATCCTCTGTGGAGACCACAGAGAAAGACCTATTTTCCCACCTCATAGCGACCGGAGGCCTCACATCCTTTGAAAACTCCAGAGGTACGCCGAGATCAGTGCCTCCAGAGGAGACGATGCCTGACTCCTCGTGAAACTTGATAGGAGTCCCAGGATTCCTGTGGCACGTGGAAAGGGACCCTTGGTCTCCCGCCTCAGCTGGAGAGGCGTCCCAATTGCCCTGCCAAGCCTCGAGGAGAATCCTGAGTTGTCCCTCGCAACTAGGCAGGAGTCATGCCGTCGCTGAACAAACACGTGGGTGGAAGGGCCATCCCCGTCGTAACTCGAGAATATACCCCAGGTTCCCGCCGCAACTCGAGAAAAAACATGAGACTTCCCCCTCGCTGCGAGATGAGGCCCGATTCCCCTACACTGCGGGCAGAGAAATTCCGTGTTGCTCATCACACATGAAAGGAGCCTTGATTTCCTTCATGGCACCCCAGAGAAACCCCAAGAACACTCTTTCAAGGCTAGAGGGATCCTGAGGTCACTGTAGGAATACGAAAGAGCCCCGTGGACCAATAATCAACTCGAGATTAGAGGTTAGTCCCTGGCTTCGACTCCAGAGGAATACCACCTTACCACAAGCACCTCAAGAAGAGGCTTCTCTCACCTCTAGGTATGTGACAGGTACCCTGAGTTTGCGGCCTCATGTGGAATGGACACTGCGATGCCCTGACGCGAAATAAGGCCGGATATCCCTGCAGTGACTTGAATGCAGGCTCGTCTTGCATCTCCCAAGACGAAAAGATGTCTGAATCCCCTGTGGAGACCACAGAGAAAGACCTAGTTCCCCACCTCATCGCGACCAGAGGCCTCACATCCTTTGAAAACTCCAGAGGCACGCGGAGATCAGTGCCTCCAAAGGAGACGATGCCTGACTCCTCGGGAAACTTGATAGGAGTCCCAGGATTCCTCTGGCACGTGGAAAGGGACCCTTGGTCTCCCGCCTCAGCTGGAGAGGCGTCCCAATTGCCCTGCCAAGCCTCGAGGAGAGTCCCGAGTTGTCCCTCGCAACTAGGCAGGAGTCCTGACGTCGCTGAACAAACACGTGGGTGGAAGGGCCATCCCCGTCCTAACTCGAGAATATACCCCAGGTTCCCGCAACAACTCGAGAAAAACCATGAGACTTCCCCCTCGCCGCGAGATGACGCCCGATTCCCCTGCACTGCATGCAGAGCAATTCCGTGTTGCACATCACACATGAAAGGAGCCTTGATTTCCTTCATGGCACTCCAGAGAAACCCCAAGAACACTGTTTCAAGGCTAGAGGGATCCTGAGGTCACTGTAGCAACACGAAAGAGCTTCGGGGACCAAAAATCAACTCGAGATGAGAGGTTAGTCCCTGGCTTCGACTCCAGAGTAATACCACCTTACCACAAGCACGTCAAGAAGAGGCTTCTCTCTGCTCTAGCTATGTGAGAGGGACCACGAGTTTGCGGCCTCAAGTGGAATGGACACCGCGATGCCCTGACTCGAAATAAGGCCGGATATCCCTGCAGTGACTTGAATGCAGGCTCGTCTTGCATCTCCCAAGACGAAAGGATGTCTGAATCCCCTGTGGAGACCACAGAGAAAGACCTAGTTCCCCACCTCATCGCGACCGGAGGCCTCACATCCTTTGAAAACTCCAGAGGTACGCGGAGATCAGTGCCTCCAAAGGAGACGATGCCTGACTCCTCGTGAAACTTGATAGGAGTCCCAGGATTCCTGTGGCACGTGGAAAGGGACCCTTGGTCTCCCGCCTCAGCTGGAGAGGCGTCCCAATTGCCCTGCCAAGCCTCGAGGAGAATCCCGAGTTGTCCATCGCAACTAGGCACGAGTCCTGCCGTCGCTGAACAAACATGTGGGTGGAAGGGCCATCCCCGTGGTAACTCGAGAATATACCCCAGGTTCCCGCCGCAACTCGAGAAAAACCATGAGACTTCCCCCTCGCCGCGAGATGACGCCCGATTCCCCTGCACTGCGTGCAGAGCAATTCCGTGTTGCACATCACACATGAAAGGAGCCTTGATTTCCTTGATGGCACTCCAGAGAAACCCCAAGAACACTGTTTCAAGGCTAGAGGGATCCTGAGGTCACTGTAGCAACACGAAAGAGCTCCGTGGACGAAAAATCAACTCGAGATGAGAGGTTAGTCCCTGGCTTCGACTCCAGAGGAATACCACCTTACCACAAGCACCTCAAGAGGAGGCTTCTCTCAGCTGTAGGTATGAGGGAGGGACCCGGACTTTGCGGCCTAAAGTGGAATGGACACCGCGATGCCCTGACTCGAAATAAGGCCGGATATCCCTGCAGTGACTTGAATGCAGGCTCGTCTTGCATCTCCCAAGATTAAAGGATGTCTGAATCCCCTGTGCACACAACAGAGAAAGACCTAGTTCCCCACCTCATCGTAACCAGAGGCCTCACATCCTTTGAAAACTCCAGAGGTACGGGGAGATCAGTGCCTCCAAAGGAGACGATGCCTGACTCCTCGTCAAACTTGATAGGAGTCCCAGGATTCCTGTGGCACGTGGAAAGGGACCTTTGGTCTCCCGCCTCAGCTGGAGGGGTGTCCCAATTGCCCTGCCGAGCCTCGAGGAGAATCCCGAGTTGTCCCTCGCAACTAGGCAGGAGTCCTGACGTCGCTGAACAAACACGTGTGTGGAAGGGCCATCCCCGTCGTAACTCGAGAATATACCCCAGGTTCCCGCCGCAACTCGAGAAGAACCATGAGATTTCCCCCTCGCCGCGAGATGAGGCCCGATTCCCCTGCACTGCGTGCAGAGCAATTCCGTGTTGCACATCACACATGAAAGGAGCCTTGATTTCCTTGATGGCACTCCAGAGAAACTCCAAGAACACTGTTTCAAGGCTAGAGGGATCCTGAGGTCACTGTAGCAACACGAAAGAGCTCCGTAGACCAAAAATCAACTCGAGATGAGAGGTTAGTCCCTGGCTTCGACTCCAGAGGAATACCACCTAACCAGAAGCACCTCAACAGGAGGATTCTCTCATCTCTACGTATTTGAGAGGGACCCTGAGTTTGCGGCCTCAAGTGGAATGGACACCGCGATGCCCTGACTCGAAATAAGGCCAGATATCCCTGCAGTGACTTGAATTCAGGCTCGTCTTGCATCTCCCAAGACGAAAGGATGTCTGAATCCCCTGTGGAGACCACAGAGAAAGACCTAGTTCCCCACCTCATCGCGACCGGAGGCCTCACATCCTTTGAAAACTCCAGAGGTATGCGGAGATCAGTGCCTCCAAAAGAGACGATGCCTGACTCCTCGTGAAACTTGATAGGAGTCCCAGGATTCCTGTGGCACGTGGAAAGGGACACTTGGTCTCCCGCCTCAGCTGGAGAGACGTCCCAATTGCCCTGCCAAGCCTCGAGGAGAATCCCGAGTTGTCCCTTGCAACTAGGCAGGAGTCCTGACGTCGCTGAACAAACACGTGGGTGGAAGGGCCATCCCCGTCGTAACTCGAGAATATACCCCAGGTTCCCGCCGCAACTCGAGAAAAACCATGAGACTTCCCCCTCGCCGCGAGATAAGGCCCGATTCCCCTGCACTGCGTGCAGAGCAATTCCGTGTTGCACATCACACATGAAAGGAGCCTTGATTTCCTTGATGGCATTCCAGAGAAACACCAAGAACACTGTTTCAAGGCTAGAGGGATCCTGAGGTCAATGTAGCAACACGAAAGCGCTCCGTTAACCAAAAATCAACTCGAGATGAGAGGTTAGTCCCTGGCTTCGACTCCAGAGGTATACCACCTAACCACAAGAACCTCAAGAGGAGGCTTCTCTCAGCTCTAGGTATGTGAGAGGGACCCTGAGTTTGCGGCCTCAAGTGGAATGGACACCGCGATGCCCTGACTCGAAATAAGGCCGGATATCCCTGCAGTGACTTGAATGCAGGCTCATCTTGCATCTCCCAAGACGAAGGGATGTCCGAATCCCCTGTGGAGACGACAGAGAAAGACCTAGTTCCCCACCTCATCCCGACCGGAGGCCTCATATCTTTTGAAAACTCCAGAGGTACGCGGAGATCAGTGCCTCCAAAGAAGACGATGCCTGACTCCTCATGAAACTTGATAGGAGTCCCAGGATTCCTGTGGCACGTGGAAAGAGCCCCTTGGTCTCCCGCCTCAGCTGGAGGGGCGTCCCAATTGCCCTGCCAAGCCTCGAGGAGAATCCCGAGTTGTCCCTCGCAACTACGCAGGAGTCTTGACATCTCTGAACAAACACGTGTGTGGAAGGGCCATCCCCGTCGTAACTCGAGAATATACCCCAGGTTCCCGCCGCAACTCGAGAAAAACCATGAGACTTCCCCCTCGCCGCGAGATGAGGCCCGATTCCCCTGCACTGCGTGCAGAGCAATTCCGTGTTGCACATCACACATGAAAGGAGCCTTGATTTCCTTGATGGCACTCCAGGGAAACCCCAAGAACACTGTTTCAAGGCTAGAGGGATCCTGAGGTCACTGTAGCAACACGAAAGAGCTCCGTGGACCAAGAATCAACTCGAGATGAGAGGTTAGTCCCTGGCTTCGACTCCAGAGGAATACCACCTTACCACAAGCACCTCAAGAGGAGGCTTCTCTCAGCTCTTGCTATGTGAGAGGGACCCTGAGTTTGCGGCCTAAAGTGGAATGGACACCGCGATGCCCTGGCTCGAAATAAGGCCGGATATCCCTGCAGTGACTTGAATGCAGGCTCGTCTTGCATCTCCCAAGACGAAAGGATGTCTGAATCCCCTGTGCACACCACAGAGAAAGGCCTAGTTCCCCACCTCATCGCGACCAGAGGCCTCACATCCTTTGAAAACTCCAGAGGTGCCCGGAGATCAGTGCCTCCCAAGGAGACGATGCCTGACTCCTCGTCAAACTTGATAGGAGTCCCAGGATTCCTGTGGCACGTGGAAAGGGACCCTTGGTCTCCCGCCTCAGCTGGAGAGGCGTCCCAATTGCCCTGCCGAGCCTCGAGGAGAATCCCGAGTTGTCCCTCGCAACTAGGCAGGAGTCCTGACGTCGCTGAACAAACACGTGTGTGAAAGGGCCATCCCCGTCGTAACTCGAGAATATACCCCAGGTTCCCGCCGCAACTCGAGAAAAACCATGAGACTTGCCCCTCGTCGTGAGATGAGTCCCGATTCCCCTTCACTGCATGCAGAACAATTCCGTGTTGCACATCAAACATGAAAGGAGCCTTGATTTCCTTGATGGCACTCCAGAGAAACCCAAAGAACACTGTTTCAAGGCTAGAGGGATCCTGAGGTCACTGTAGCAACACGAAAGAGCTCCGTGGACGAAAAATCAACTCGAGATGAGAGGTTAGTCCCTGGCTTCGACTCCAGAGGTATACCACCTTACCACAAGCACCTCAAGAGGAGGCTTCTCTCAGCACTAGGTATGTGAGAGGGACCCTGAGTTTGCGGCCTCAAGTGGAATGGACACCGCGATGCCCTGACTCGAAATAAGACCGGATATCCCTGCAGTGACTTGAATCAGGCTCGTCTTGCATCTCCCAAGATGAAAGGATGTCTGAATCCCCTGTGGAGACCACAGAGAAAGACATAGTTCCCCACCTCATCGCGACCGGAGGCCTCACATCCTTTGAAAACTCCAGAGGTACGCGGAGATTAGTGCCTCCCAAGGAAACGATGCCTGACTCCTCGTGAAACTTGATAGGAGTCCCAGGATTCCTGTGGCACGTGGAAAGGGACCCTTGGTCTCCCGCCTCAGCTGGAGAGGCGTCCCAATTGCCCTGCCAAGCCTCGAGGAGAATCCCGAGTTGTCCCTCGCAACTAGGCAGGAGTCCTGACGTGGCTGAACAAACACGTGGGTGAAGGGCCATCCCCGTCCTAACTCGAGAATATACCCCAGGTTCCCGCCGCAACTCGAGAAAAACCATGAGACTTCCCCCTCGATGCGAGATGAGGCCCGATTCCCCTGCACTGCATGCAGAGTAATTCCGTCTTGCAAATCACACATGAAAGGAGCCTTGATTTCCTTGATGGCACTCCAGAGAAACCGCAAGAACACTGTTTCAAGGATAGAGGGATCCTGAGGTCACTGTAGCAACACGAAAGAGCTCTGTGGACCAAAAATCAACTCGAGAAGAGAGGTCAGTCTCTGGATTCGTCTCCAGAGAAATACCACCTTACCACAAGCACCTGAAGAGGAGGCTTCTCTCAGCTATAGGTATGTGAGAGGGACGCTGAGTTTGCGGCCTCAAGTGGAATGGACACCGCGATGCCCTGACTCGAAATAAGGCCGGATATCCCTGCAGTGACTTCAATGCAACCTTGTCTTGCATCTCCCAAGACGAAAGGATGTCTGAATCCCCTGTGGAAAGCACAGAGAAAGACGTAGTTCCCCACCTCATCGCGACCGATAGCCTCACATCCTTTGAAAACTCCAGAGGTACGCGGAAATCAGTGCCTCCAAAGGAGACGATGCCTGACTCCTCGTGAAACTTGATGGGAGTCCCAGGATTCCTGTGATACCTGGAAAGGGTCCCTTGGTCTCCCGCCTCAGCTGGAGAGGCGTCCCAATTGCCGTGCCAAGCCTCGAGGAGAATCCCGAGTTGTCCCTCGCAACTAGGCAGGTGTCCTGCCGTCGCTAAACACACACGTGTGTGGAAGGACCATCCCCGTCATAACTCGATAATATACCCCAGGTTCCTGCCGCAACTCGAGAAAATCCATGAGACTTCCCCCTCGCCGCAAGATGAGGCCAGATTCCCCTGCAGTGCGTGCAGAGCAATTCCGTGCTGCACATCACACATGAAAGGAGCCTTGATTTCCTTGATGGCACTCCAGAGAAACCCCAAGAACACTGTTTCAAGGCTAGAGGGATCCTGAGGTCACTGTAGCAACACGAAAGAGCTCCGTGGACCAAAAATCAACTCGAGATGAGAGGTTAGTCCCTGGGTTCGACTCCAGAGGAATACCACCTTACCACAAGCACCTCTAGAGGAGGCTTCTCTCAGCTATAGGTATGTGAGAGGGACCCTGAGTTTGCGGCCTCAAGTGTAATGGACACCGCGATGCCCTGACTCGAATTAAGGCCGGATATCCCTGCAGTGACTTGAATGCAGGCTCGTCTTGCATCTCCGAAGATGAAAGGATGTTTGAATCCCCTGTGGAGACCACAGAGAAAGACGTAGTTCCCCACCTCATCGCGACCGGAGGCCTCACATCCTTTGAAAACTCCAGAGGTACGCGGAGATCAGTGCCTCCAAAGGAGACGATGCCTGACTCCTCGTGAAACTTTATAGGAGTCCCAGGATTCTTGTGGAACGAGGAAAGGGACCCTTGGACTCCCGCCTCAGCTGAAGAGGCGTTCCAATTGCCCTGCCAAGCCTCGAGGAGTATCCCGAGTTGTCCCTCGCAACTAGGCAGGAGTCCTGACGTGGCTGAACAAACACGTGGGTGCAAGGGCCATCCCCGTCGTATCTCGAGAATATACCCCAGGTTCCCGCCGCAACTCGAGAAAAACCATGAGACTTCCCCCTCGATGCGAGATGAGGCCCGATTCCACTGCACTGCATGCAGAGCAATTCCGTCTTGCACATCACACATGAAAGGAGCCTTGATTTCCTTGATGGCACTCCAGAGAAACCCCAAGAACACTGTTTCAAGGATAGAGGGATCCTGAGGTCACTGTAGCAAGAGGAAAGAACTCTGTGGACCAAAAATCAACTCAAGAAGAGAGGTTAGTCTCTGGATTCGTCTCCAGAGGAATACCACCTTACCACAAGCACCTCAAGAGGAGGCTTCTCTCAGCTATAGGTATGTGAGAGGGACCCTGAGTTTGCGGCCTCAAGTGGAATGGACACCGCAATGCCCTGACTCGAAATAAGGCCGGACATCCCTGCAGTGACTTCAATGCAGGCTCGTCTTGCATCTCCCAAGACGAAAGGATGTCTGAATCCCCTGTGGAAAGCACAGAGAAAGACTTAGTTCCTCACCTCATCGCGACCGGAGGCCTCACATCCTTTGAAAACTCCAGAGGTACGCGGAGATCAGTGCCTCCAAAGGAGACGATGCCTGACTCCTCGCGAAACTTGATAGGAGTCCCAGGATTCCTGTGGCACGTGGAAAGGGACCCTTGGTCTATCGCCTCAGATGGAGAGGCATCCCAATTGTCCTGCCAAGCCTCGAGGAGAATCCCGAGTTGTCCCTTGCAACTAGGCAGGAGTCCTGACGTCGCTGAACAAACACGTGGGTGGAAGGGCCATCCCCGTCATAACTCTAGAATATACCCCAGGTTCCCACCGCAACTCGAGAAAAACCATGAGACTTCCCGCTCGCCGCAAAATGAGGCCCGATATCCTGCACTGCGTTCAGAGCAATTCCGTGTTGCACATCACACATGAAAGGAGCCTTGATTTCCTTGATCGCACTCCAGAGAAACCCCAAGAACACTGTTTCAAGGCTAGAGGGAACCTGAGGTCACTGTAGCAACACGAAAGAGCTCCGTGGACCAAAAATTAACTCGAGATGAGAGGTTAGTCCCTGGCTTCGACTCCAGAGGAATACCACCTTACCACAAGCACCTCAAGAGGAGGCTTCTCTCAGCTCTAAGTATGTGAGAGGGACCCTGAGTTTGCGGCCTCAAGTGGAATGGAAACCGCGATGCCCTGACTCGAAATAAGGCTGGATATCCCTGCAGTGACTTGAATGCAGGCTTGTCTTGCATCTCCCAAGACGAAAGGATGTCTGAATCCCCTGTGGAGACCACAGAGAAAGACCTAGTTCCCCACCTCATCGCGAACGGAGGCCTCACATCCTTTGAAAACTTCAGAGGTACGCGTAGATAAGTGCCTCCAAAGGAGACGATGCCTGACTCCTCAGGAAACTGATAGGAGTCCCAGGATTCCTGTGGCACGTGGAAAGGGACCCTTGGTCTCCTGCCTTAGCTGAAGAGGCGTCCCAATTGTCCTGCCAAGCCTCGAGGAGAATCCCGAGTTGTCCCTCGCAACTAGGCAGGAGTCCTGACGTCGCTGAACAAACACGTGGGTGGAAAGGCCATCACCGTCTTAACTGGAGAATATACCCCAGGTTCCCGCCGCAACTCGAGAAAAACCATGAGACTTCCCCCTCGCCGCGAGATGAGGCCCTATTTCCATGCACTGCGTGCAGAGCAATACCGTGTTGCACATCACACATGAAAGGAGCCTTGATTTCCTTGATCGCACTCCAGAGAAACCCCAAGAACACTGTTTCAAGGCTAGAGGGATCCTGAGGTCACTGTAGCAACACGAAAGAGCTCCGTGGACCAAGAATCAACTCGAGATGAGAGGTTAGTCCCTGGCTTCGACTCCAGAGGACCACCACCTTACCACAAGCACCTCAAGAGGAGGCTTCTCTCAGCTCTAGGTATGTGAGAGGGACCCTGAGTTTGCGGCCTCAAGTGGAATGAACACCGCGATGCCCTGACTCGAAATAAGGCCGGATATCCCTGCAGTGACTTGAATGCAGGCTCTTCTTGCATCTCCCAAGACGAAAGGATGTCTGAATCCCCTGTGGAGACCACAGAGAAAGACCTAGTTCCCCACATCATCGCGACCGGAGGCCTCACATCCTTTGAAAATTCCAGAGGTACGCGGAGATCAGTGCCTCCAAAGGAGACGATGCCTGACTCCTCGTGAAACTTGATAGGAGTTCCTGGATTCCTGTGGCACGTGGAAAGGGACACTTGGTCTCCCGCCTCAGCTGGAGAGGTGTCCCAATTGCCCTGCCAAGCCTCGAGGAGAATCCCGAGTTGTCCCTAGCAACTAGCCAGGAGTCCTGACGTGGCTGAACAAACACGTGTGTGGAAGGGCATCCCCGTCGTAACTCGAGAATATCACCCAGGTTCCCGCCGCAACTCGAGAAAAACCATGAGACTTCCCCCTCGCCACGAGATGAGGCCCGATTCCCCTGCACTGCGTGCAGAGCAATTCCGTGTTGCACATCACACATGAAAGGAGCCTTGATTTCCTTGATGGCACTCCAGAGAAACCCCAAGAACACTGTTTCAAGCTCGAGGGATCCTGAGGTCACTGTAGCAACACGAAAGAGCTCCGTGGACCAAAAATCAACTCGAGATGAGAGGTTAGTCCCTGGCTTCGACTCCAGAGGAATACCACCTTACCACAAGCACCTCTAGAGGAGGCTTCTCTCAGCTCTAGGTATGTGAGAGGGACCCTGAGTTTGCGGCCTCAAGTGGAATGGACACCGCGATGCCCTGACTCGAATTAAGGCCGCATATACCTGCAGTGACTTGAATGCAGGCTCGTCTTGCATCTCCGAAGATGAAAGGATGTTTGAATCCCCTGTGGAGACCACAGAGAAAGACCTAGTTCCCCACCTCATCTCGACCGGAGGCCTCACATCCTTTGAAAACTCCAGAGGTACGCGGAGATCAGTGCCTCCAAAGGAGACGATGCCTGACTCCTCGTGAAACTTTATAGGAGTCCCAGGATCTTGTGGAACGAGGAAAGGGACCCTTGGTCTCCCGCCTCAGCTGGAGAGGCGTTCCAATTGTTCTGCCAAGCCTCGAGTAGAATCCCGAGTTGTCCCTCGCAACTAGGCAGGAGTCCTGACGTGGCTGAACAAACACGTGGGTGGAAGGGCCATCCCCGTCGTAACTCGAGAATATACCCCAGGTTCCCGCCGCAACTCGAGAAAAACCATGAGACTTCCCCCTCGATGCGAGATGAGGCCCGATTCCACTGCACTGCATGCAGAGCAATTCCGCCTTGCACATCACACATGAAAGGAGCCTTGATTTCCTTGATGGCCCTCCAGAGAAACCCCAAGAACACTGTTTCAAGGCTAGAGGGAACCTGAGGTCACTGTAGCAACACGAAAGAGCTCCGTGGACCAAAAATCAACTCGAGATGAAAGGTTAGTCCCTGGCTTCGACTCCAGAGGAATACCACCTTACCACAAGCACCTCAAGAGGAGGCTTCTCTCAGCTCTAAGTATGTGAGAGGGACCCTGAGTTTGCGGCCTCAAGTGGAATGGAAACCGCGATGCCCTGACTCGAAATAAGGCTGGATATCCCTGCAGTGACTTCAATGCAGGCTTGCCTTGCATCTCCCAAGACGAAAGGATGTCTGAATCCCCTGTGGAGACCACAGAGAAAGACCTAGTTCCCCACCTCATCGCGAACGGAGGCCTCACATCCTTTGAAAACTTCAGAGGTACGCGTAGATAAGTGCCTCCAAAGGAGACGATGCCTGACTCCTCAGGAAACTTGATAGGAGTCCCAGGATTCCTGTGGCACGTGGAAAGGGACCCTTGGTCTCCTGCCTTAGCTGAAGAGGCGTCCCAATTGTCCTGCCAAGCCTCGAGGAGAATCCCGAGTTGTCCCTCGCAACTAGGCAGGAGTCCTGACGTCGCTGAACAAACACGTGGGTGGAAAGGCCATCCCCGTCGTAACTGGAGAATATACCCCAGGTTCCCGCCGCAACTCGAGAAAAACCATGAGACTTCCCCCTCGCCGCGAGATGAGGCCCTATTCCTATGCACTGCGTGCAGAGCAATACCGTGTTGCACATCACACATGAAAGGAGCCTTGATTTCCTTGATCGCACTCCAGAGAAACCCCAAGAACACTGTTTCAAGGCTAGAGGGATCCTGAGGTCACTGTAGCAACACGAAAGAGCTCCGTGGACCAAGAATCAACTCGAGATGAGAGGTTAGTCCCTGGCTTCGACTCCAGAGGACCACCACCTTACCACAAGCACCTCAAGAGGAGGCTTCTCTCAGCTCTAGGTATGTGAGAGGGACCCTGAGTTTGCGGCCTCAAGTGGAATGAACACCGCGATGCCCTTACTCGAAATAAGGCCGGATATCCCTGCAGTGACTTGAATGCAGGCTCTTCTTGCATCTCCCAAGACGAAAGGATGTCTGAATCCCCTGTGGAGACCACAGAGAAAGACCTAGTTCCCCACATCATCGCGACCGGAGGCCTCACATCCTTTGAAAATTCCAGAGGTACGCGGAGATCAGTGCCTCCAAAGGAGACGATGCCTGACTCCTCGTGAAACTTGATAGGAGTTCCTGGATTCCTGTGGCACGTGGAAAGGGACACTTGGTCTCCCGCCTCAGCTGGAGAGGTGTCCCAATTGCCCTGCCAAGCCTCGAGGAGAATCCCGAGTTGTCCCTAGCAACTAGCCAGGAGTCCTGACGTGGCTGAACAAACACGTGTGTGGAAGGGCATCCCCGTCGTAACTCGAGAATATCGCCCAGGTTCCCGCCGCAACTCGAGAAAAACCATGAGACTTCCCCCTCGCCACGAGATGAGGCCCGATTCCCCTGCACTGCGTTCAGAGCAATTCCGTGTTGCACATCACACATGAAAGGAGCCTTGATTTCCTTGATGGCACTCCAGAGAAACCCCAAGAACACTGTTTCAAGCTCGAGGGATCCTGAGGTCACTGTAGCAACACGAAAGAGCTCCGTGGACCAAAAATCAACTCGAGATGAGAGGTTAGTCCCTGGCTTCGACTCCAGAGGAATACCACCTTACCACAAGCACCTCTAGAGGAGGCTTCTCTCAGCTCTAGGTATGTGAGAGGGACCCTGAGTTTGCGGCCTCAAGTGGAATGGACACCGCGATGCCCTGACTCGAATTAAGGCCGCATATACCTGCAGTGACTTGAATGCAGGCTCGTCTTGCATCTCCGAAGATGAAAGGATGTTTGAATCCCCTGTGGAGACCACAGAGAAAGACCTAGTTCCCCACCTCATCTCGACCGGAGGCCTCACATCCTTTGAAAACTCCAGAGGTACGCGGAGTTCAGTGCCTCCAAAGGAGACGATGCCTGACTCCTCGTGAAACTTTATAGGAGTCCCAGGATCTTGTGGAACGAGGAAAGGGACCCTTGGTCTCCCGCCTCAGCTGGAGAGGCGTTCCAATTGTCCTGCCAAGCCTCGAGGAGAATCCCGAGTTGTCCCTCGCAACTAGGCAGGAGTCCTGACGTGGCTGAACAAACACGTGGGTGGAAGGGCCATCCCCGTCGTAACTCGAGAATATACCCCAGGTTCCCGCCGCAACTCGAGAAAAACCATGAGACTTCCCCCTCGATGCGAGATGAGGCCCGATTCCACTGCACTGCATGCAGAGCAATTCCGCCTTGCACATCACACATGAAAGGAGCCTTGATTTCCTTGATGGCACTCCAGAGAAACCCAAAGAACACTGTTTCAAGGATAGAGGGATCCTGAGGTCACTGTAGCAACACGAAAGAGCTCCGTGGACCAAAAATCAACTCGAGATGAGAGGTTAGTCCCTGGCTTCGACTCTAGAGGAATACCACCTTACCACAAGCACCTCAAGAGGCGGCTTCTCTCAGCTCTAGGTATGTGTGAGGGACCCTGAGTTTGCGGCCTCAAGTGGAATGGACACCGCGATGCCCTGACTCGAAATAAGGCCGGATATCCCTGCAGTGACTTGAATGCAGGCTCGTCTTGCATCTCCCAAGACGAAAGGATGTCTGAATCCCCTGTGGAGACCACAGAGAAAGACCTAGTTCACCACCTCATCGCGAACGGAGGCCTCACATCCTTTGAAAACTT
This sequence comes from Cervus elaphus, assembly GCF_910594005.1. NCBI lineage: Eukaryota > Metazoa > Chordata > Mammalia > Artiodactyla > Cervidae > Cervus > Cervus elaphus. Next base: position 457,526 of record NC_057845.1, on the reverse strand, counting down.
CAGAGGTACGCGTAGATAAGTGCCTCCAAAGGAGACGATGCCTGACTCCTCATGAAACTTGATAGGAGTCCCAGGATTCCTGTGGCACGTGGAAAGGGACCCTTGGTCTCCTGCCTTAGCTGAAGAGGCGTCCCAATTGTCCTGCCAAGCCTCGAGGAGAATCCCGAGTTGTCCCTCGCAACTAGGCAGGAGTCCTGACGTCGCTGAACAAACACGTGTGTGGAAGGGCCATCCCCATCGTAACTCGAGAATATACCCCAGGTTCCCGCCGCAACTCGAGAAAAACCATGAGACTTCCCCCTCGCCGCGAGATGAGGCCCGATTCCCCAGCACTGCGTGCAGAGCAATTCCGTGTTGCACATCACACATGAAAGGAGCCTTGATTTCCTTGATGGCACTCCAGAAAAAACCCAAGAACACTGTTTCAAGGCTAGAGGGATCCTGAGGTAACTGTAGCAACACGAAAGAGCTCCGATGACCAAGAATCAACTCGAGATGAGAGGTTAGTCCCTGGCTTCGACTCCAGAGGAATACCACGTTACCACAAGCACCTCAAGAGGAGGCTTCTCTCAGCACTCGGTTTGAGAGAGGGACCCTGAGTTTGCAGCCTCAAGTGGAATGGACACCGCGATGCCCTGACTCGAAATAAGACCGGATATCCCTGCAGTGACTTGAATCAGGCTCGTCTTGCATCTCCCAAGATGAAAGGATGTCTGAATCCCCTGTGTAGACCACAGAGAAAGACCTAGTTCCCCACCTCATCGCGACCGGAGGCCTCACATCATTTGAACACTCCAGAGGTACGCGGAGATCAGTAGCTCCAAAGGAGACGATGCCTGACTCCTTGTGAAACGTGATAGGAGTCCTAGGATTCCTGTGGCACGTGGAAAGGGACTCTTGGTCTCCCGCCTCAGCTGGAGAGGCGTCCCAATTGCCCTGCCAAGCCTCGAGGAGAATCCCAAGTTGTCCCTCGCAACTAGGCAGGAGTCCTGACGTCGCTAAACAAACCCGTGGGTGGATGGGCCATTCCCATCCTAACTCGGTAATATAGCCCAGGTTCCCGCCGCAATTCGAGATAAACCATGAAACTTCCCCCTCGCCGCGAGATGAGGCCCGTTTCCCCTACACTGCGGCAGAGAAATTCTGTGTTGCACATCACACATGAAAGGAGCCTTGATTTCCTTCATGGCACTCCAGAGAAACCCCAAGAACACTGTTTCAAGGCTAGAGGGATCCTGAGGTCACTGTAGCAACACGAAAGAGCTCCGTGGACCAATAATCAACTCGAGATGAGAGGTTAGTCCCTGGCTTCGACTCCAGAGGAATACCACCTTACCACAAGCACCTCTAGAGGAGGCTTCTCTCAGCTATAGGTATGTGAGAGGGACCCTGAGTTTGCGGCCTCAAGTGGAATGGACACCGCGATGCCCTGACGCGAAATAAGGCCGGATATCCCTGCAGTGACTTGAATGCAGGCTCGTCTTGCATCTCCCAAGACGAAAAGATGTCTGAATCCCCTGTGGAGACCACAGAGAAAGGCCTAGTTCCCCACCTCATCGCGACCAGAGTCCTCACATCCTTTGAAAACTCCAGAGGCACGTGGAGATCAGTGCCTCCAAAGGAGACGATGCCTGACTCCTCGGGAAACTTGATAGGAGTCCCAGGATTCCTCTGGCAGGTGGAAAGGGACCCTTGGTCTCCCGCCTCAGCTGGAGAGGCGTCCCAATTGCCCTGCCAAGCCTCGAGGAGAATCCCGAGTTGTCCCTCGCAACTAGGCAGGAGTCCTGACGTCGCTGAACAAACACGTGGGTGGAAGGGCCATCCCCGTCGTAACTCGAGAATATACCCCAGGTTCCCGCCGCAACTCGAGCAAAACCATGAGACTTCCCCCTGGCCTCAAAATGAGGAACGATTCCCCTAAACTGTGTGCAGAGCAATTCCGTGTTGCACATCACACATTAAAAGAGCCTTGATTTCGTTGATGGCATTCCAAAGAAACCCCAAGAACACTGTTTCAAGGCTAGAGGGATCCTGAGGTCACTGTAGCCACACGAAAGAGCTCCGTGGACAAATAATCAACTCGAGATGAGAGGTTAGTCCCTGGCTTCGACTCCAGAGGAATACCACCTTACCACAAGCACCTCAAGAGGCGGCTTCTCTCAGCTCTAGGTATGTGAGAGGGACCCTGAGTTTGCGGCCTCAAGTGGAATGGACACTGTGATGCCCTGTGTCGAAATAAGGCCGGATATCCCTGCAGTGACTTGAATGCAGGCTCGTCTTGCATCTCCCAAGACGAAAGGATGTCTGAATCCCCTGTGGATTAAACAGAGAAAGACCTAGTTCCCCACCTCATGGCGACCGGAGGCCTCACATCATTTGAACACTCCAGAGGTACTCGGAGATCAGTAGCTCCAAAGGAGACGATGCCTGACTCCTCGTGAAACGTGATAGGAATCCTAGGATTCCTGTGGCACGTGGAAAGGGACCCTTGGTCTCCCGCCTCAGCTGGAGAGGCGTCCCAATTGCCCTGCCAAGCCTCGAGGAGAATCCCGAGTTGTCCCTCGCAACTAGGCAGGAGTCCTGACGTCGCTGAACAAACACGTGGGTGAAAGGGCCATCCCCGGCGTAACTCGAGAATATACCCCAGGTTCCCGCCGCAACGCGAGAAAAACCATGAGCCTTCCCCCTCGCCGCGAGATGAGGCCCGATTCCCCTGCACTGCGTGCAGAGCAATTCCGTGTTGCACATCACACATTAAAAGAGCCTTAATTTCCTTGATGGCACTCCAGAGAAACCCCAAGAGCACTGTTTCAAGGCTAGAGGGATCCTGAGGTCACTGTAGCAACACGAAAGAGCTCCGTGGACCAAGAATCAACTCGAGATGAGAGGTTAGTCCCTGGCTTCGACTGCAGAGGACTACCACCTTACCACAAGCACCTCAACAGGAGGCTTCTCTCAGCTCTAGGTATGTGAGAGGGACCCTGAGTTTGCGGGCTCAAGTGGAATGGACACCGCGATGCCCTGAATCGAAATAAGGCCGGATATCCCTGCAGTGACTTGAATGCCGGCTCGTCTTGCATCTCCCAAGATGAAAGGATGTCTGAATCCCCTGTGGAGACCACAGAGAAAGACCTAGTTCCCCACCTCATCGCGACCGGAGGCCTCACATCCTTTGAAAACTCCAGAGGTACGCGGAGATCAGTGCCTCCAAAGGAGACGATGCCTGACTCCTCGTGAAACTTGATAGGAGTCCCAGGATTACTGTGGAACGTGGAAAGGGATCCTTGGCCTCCCGCCTCAGCTGGACAGGCGTCCCAATTGCCCTGCCAAGCCTCGAGGAGAATCCCGAGTTGTCCCTCGCAACTAGGCAGGAGTCCTGCCGTCGCTGAACAAACACGTGGGTGGAAGGGCCATCTCCGTCGTAACTCGAGAATATACCCCAGGTTTCCGACGCAACTCGAGAAAAACCATGAGACTTTCCCCTCGCCGCGAGATGAGGCCCGATTCCCCTGCACTGCGTGCAGAGCAATTCCGTGTTGCACATCACACATGAAAGGAGCCTTGATTTCCTTGAAGGCACTTCAGAGAAACCCCAAGAACACTATTTCAAGGCTAGAGGGATCCTGAGGTCACTGCAGCAACAATAAAGAGCTCCATGGACCAAAAATCAACTCGAGATGAGAGGTTATTCCCTGGCTTCGACTCCAGAGGAATACCACCTTACCACAAGCACCTCAAGAGGAGGCTTCTCTCAGCTCCAAGTATGTGAGAGGGACCCTGATTTTGCGGCTTCAAGTGGAATGGACACAGCGATGCCCTGACTCGAAATAAAGCCGGATATCCCTGCAGTGACCTGAATGCAGGCTCATCTTGCATCTCCCAAGATGAAAGGATGTCTGAATCCCCTTTGGATTCCACAGAGAAAGACCTAGTTCCCCACCTCATGGCGACCGGAGGCCTCACATCATTTGAACACTCCAGAGGTACGCGGAGATCAGTAGCTCCAAAGGAGACGATGCCTGACTCCTCGTGAAACGTGATAGGAGTCCTAGGATTCCTGTGGCACGTGGAAAGGGACCCTTGGTCTCCCGCCTCAGCTGGAGAGGCGTCCCAATTGCCCTGCCAAGCCTCGAGGAGAATCCCGAGTTGTCCCTCGCAACTAGGCAGGAGTCCTGACGTCGCTGAACAAACACGTGGGTGGATGGGCCATTCCCATCGTAACTCGATAATATAGCCCTGGTTCCCGCCGCAACTCGTGATAAACCATGAAACTTCCCCCTCGCCGAGAGATGAGGCCCGATTCCCCTACACTGCGGGCAGAGAAATTCCGTGTTGCACATCACACATGAAAGGAGCCTTGATTTGCTTGATGGCACTCCAGAGAAACCCCAAGAACACTGTTTCAAGGCTAGAGGGATCCTGAGGTCACTGTAGCAACAAGAAAGAACTCTGTGGACCAAAAATCATCTCGAGATGAGAGGTTATTCCCTAACTTCGACTCCAGAGGAATACCACCTAACCACAAGCACCTCAAGAGGGGGCTTCTCGCAGCTTTAGGTATGTGAGAGGGTTCCTGGGATTGCAGCCTCAAGTGGAATGGACACCGCAATGCCCTGACTCGAAATAAGGCCGGATAACCCTTCATTGACATAAATGCAGGCTCGTCTTGCATCTCCCAAGACGAAAGGATTTCTGAATCCTCTGTGGAGACCACAGAGAAAGACCTAGTTCCCCACCTCATCGCGAACGGAGGCCTCACATCCTTTGAAAACTCCAGAGGTACGCGGAGATCAGTGCCTCCAAAGGAGACGATGCCTGACTCCTCGTGAAACTTGATAGGAGTCCCAGGATTCCTGTGGCACGTGGAAAGGGACCCTTGGTCTCCCGCCTCAGCTGGAGAGGCGTCCCAATTGCCCTGCCAAGCCTCGAGGAGAATCCCGAGTTGTCCCTCACAACTAGGCAGGAGTCCTGACGTCGCTGAACAAACACGTGTGTGGAAGGGCCATCCCCGTCGTAACTCGAGAATATACCCCAGGTTCCCGCCGCAACTCGAGAAAAACCATGAGACTTCCCCCTCGCCACGAGATGAGGTCCGATTCCCCTGCACTGCATGCAGAGCAATTTCGTGTTGCACATCACACATGAAAGGAGCCTTGATTTCCTTGATGGCACTCCAGAAAAACCCCAAGAACACTGTTTCAAGGCTAGAGGGATCCTGAGGTAACTGTAGCAACACGAAAGAGCTCCGTGGACCAAGAATCAACTGGAGATGAGAGGTTAGTCCCTGGCTTCGACTCCAGAGGAATACCACCTTACCACAAGCACCTCAAGAGGAGGCTTCTCTCAGCACTAGGTATGTGAGAGGGACCCTGAGTTTGCGGCCTCAAGTGGAATGGACACCGCGATGCCCTGACTCGAAATAAGACCGGATATCCCTGCAGTGACTTGAATCAGGCTCGTCTTGCATCTCCCAAGATGAAAGGATGTCTGAATCCCCTGTGGAGACCACAGAGAAAGACATAGTTCCCCACCTCATCGCGAACGGAGGCCTCACATCCTTTGAAAACTCCAGAGGTACGCGGAGATTAGTGCCTCCCAAGGAAACGATGCCTGACTCCTCGTGAAACTTGATAGGAGTCCCAGGATTCCTGTGGCACGTGGAAAGGGACCCTTGGTCTCCCGCCTCAGCTGGAGAGGCGTCCCAATTGCCCTGCCAAGCCTCGAGGAGAATCCCGCGTTGTCCCTCGCAACTAGGCAGGAGTCCTGACATGGCTGAACAAACACGTGGGTGAAGGGCCATCCCCGTCCTAACTCGAGAATATACCCCAGGTTCCCGCCGCAACTCGAGAAAAACCTTGAGACTTCCCCCTCGATGCGAGATGAGGCCCGATTCCCCTGCACTGCATGCAGAGTAATTCCGTCTTGCAAATCACACATGAAAGGAGCCTTGATTTCCTTGATGGCACTCCAGAGAAACCGCAAGAACACTGTTTCAAGGATAGAGGGATCCTGAGGTCACTGTAGCAACACGAAAGAGCTCTGTGGACCAAAAATCAACTCGAGAAGAGAGGTCAGTCTCTGGATTCGTCTCCAGAGAAATACCACCTTACCACAAGCACCTGAAGAGGAGGCTTCTCTCAGCTATAGGTATGTGAGAGGGACGCTGAGTTTGCGGCCTCAAGTGGAATGGACAACGCGATGCCCTGACTCGAAATAAGGCCGGATATCCCTGCAGTGACTTCAATGCAACCTTGTCTTGCATCTCCCAAGACGAAAGGATGTCTGAATCCCCTGTGGAAAGCACAGAGAAAGACGTAGTTCCCCACCTCATCGCGACCGGAGGCCTCACATCCTTTGAAAACTCCAGAGGTACGCGGAAATCAGTGCCTCCAAAGGAGACGATGCCTGACTCCTCGTGAAACTTGATGGGAGTCCCAGGATTCCTGTGATACCTGGAAAGGGTCCCTTGGTCTCCCGCCTCAGCTGGAGAGGCGTCCCAATTGCCGTGCCAAGCCTCGAGGAGAATCCCGAGTTGTCCCTCGCAACTAGGCAGGTGTCCTGCCGTCGCTAAACACACACGTGTGTGGAAGGGCCATCCCCGTCGTAACTCGATAATATACCCCAGGTTCCTGCCGCAACTCGAGAAAATCCATGAGACTTCCCCCTCGCCGCAAGATGAGGCCAGATTCCCCTGCAGTGCGTGCAGAGCAATTCCGTGCTGCACATCACACATGAAAGGAGCCTTGATTTCCTTGATGGCACTCCAGAGAAACCCCAAGAACACTGTTTCAAGGCTAGAGGGATCCTGAGGTCACTGTAGCAACACGAAAGAGCTCCGTGGACCAAAAATCAACTCGAGATGAGAGGTTAGTCCCTGGGTTCGACTCCAGAGGAATGCCACCTTACCACAAGCACCTCTAGAGGAGGCTTCTCTCAGCTATAGGTATGTGAGAGGGACCCTGAGTTTGCGGCCTCAAGTGGAATGGACACCGCGATGCCCTGACTCGAATTAAGGCCGGATATCCCTGCAGTGACTTGAATGCAGGCTCGTCTTGCATCTCCGAAGATGAAAGGATGTTTGAATCCCCTGTGGAGACCACAGAGAAAGACGTAGTTCCCCACCTCATCGCGACCGGAGGCCTCACATCCTTTGAAAATTCCAGAGGTACGCGGAGATCAGTGCCTCCAAAGGAGACGATGCCTGACTCCTCGTGAAACTTTATAGGAGTCCCAGGATTCTTGTGGAACGAGGAAAGGGACCCTTGGACTCCCGCCTCAGCTGAAGAGGCGTTCCAATTGCCCTGCGAAGCCTCGAGGAGTATCCCGAGTTGTCCCTCGCAACTAGGCAGGAGTCCTGACGTCGCTGAACAAACACGTGGGTGAAAGGGCCATCCCCGGCGTAACTCGAGAATATACCCCAGGTTCCCGCCGCAACGCGAGAAAAACCATGAGCCTTCCCCCTCGCCGCGAGATGAGGCCCGATTCCCCTGCACTGCGTGCAGAGCAATTCCGTGTTGCACATCACACATTAAAAGAGCCTTAATTTCCTTGATGGCACTCCAGAGAAACCCCAAGAGCACTGTTTCAAGGCTAGAGGGATCCTGAGGTCACTGTAGCAACACGAAAGAGCTCCGTGGACCAAGAATCAACTCGAGATGAGAGGTTAGTCCCTGGCTTCGACTGCAGAGGACTACCACCTTACCACAAGCACCTCAACAGGAGGCTTCTCTCAGCTCTAGGTATGTGAGAGGGACCCTGAGTTTGCGGCCTCAAGTGGAATGGACACCGCGATGCCCTGAATCGAAATAAGGCCGGATATCCCTGCAGTGACTTGAATGCAGGCTCGTCTTGCATCTCCCAAGATGAAAGGATGTCTGAATCCCCTGTGGAGACCACAGAGAAAGACCTAGTTCCCCACCTCATCGCGACCGGAGGCCTCACATCCTTTGAAAACTCCAGAGGTACGCGGAGATCAGTGCCTCCAAAGGAGACGATGCCTGACTCCTCGTGAAACTTGATAGGAGTCCCAGGATTACTGTGGAACGTGGAAAGGGATCCTTGGCCTCCCGCCTCAGCTGGACAGGCGTCCCAATTGCCCTGCCAAGCCTCGAGGAGAATCCCGAGTTGTCCCTCGCAACTAGGCAGGAGTCCTGCCGTCGCTGAACAAACACGTGGGTGGAAGGGCCATCTCCGTCGTAACTCGAGAATATACCCCAGGTTTCCGACGCAACTCGAGAAAAACCATGAGACTTTCCCCTCGCCGCGAGATGAGGCCCGATTCCCCTGCACTGCGTGCAGAGCAATTCCGTGTTGCACATCACACATGAAAGGAGCCTTGATTTCCTTGAAGGCACTTCAGAGAAACCCCAAGAACACTATTTTAAGGCTAGAGGGATCCTGAGGTCACTGCAGCAACAATAAAGAGCTCCATGGACCAAAAATCAACTCGAGATGAGAGGTTATTCCCTGGCTTCGACTCCAGAGGAATACCACCTTACCACAAGCACCTCAAGAGGAGGCTTCTCTCAGCTCCAAGTATGTGAGAGGGACCCTGATTTTGCGGCTTCAAGTGGAATGGACACAGCGATGCCCTGACTCGAAATAAAGCCGGATATCCCTGCAGTGACCTGAATGCAGGCTCATCTTGCATCTCCCAAGATGAAAGGATGTCTGAATCCCCTTTGGATTCCACAGAGAAAGACCTAGTTCCCCACCTCATGGCGACCGGAGGCCTCACATCATTTGAACACTCCAGAGGTACGCGGAGATCAGTAGCTCCAAAGGAGACGATGCCTGACTCCTCGTGAAACGTGATAGGAGTCCTAGGATTCCTGTGGCACGTGGAAAGGGACCCTTGGTCTCCCGCCTCAGCTGGAGAGGCGTCCCAATTGCCCTGCCAAGCCTCGAGGAGAATCCCGAGTTGTCCCTCGCAACTAGGCAGGAGTCCTGACGTCGCTGAACAAACACGTGGGTGGATGGGCCATTCCCATCGTAACTCGATAATATAGCCCTGGTTCCCGCCGCAACTCGTGATAAACCATGAAACTTCCCCCTCGCCGAGAGATGAGGCCCGATTCCCCTACACTGCGGGCAGAGAAATTCCGTGTTGCACATCACACATGAAAGGAGCCTTGATTTGCTTGATGGCACTCCAGAGAAACCCCAAGAACACTGTTTCAAGGCTAGAGGGATCCTGAGGTCACTGTAGCAACAAGAAAGAACTCTGTGGACCAAAAATCATCTCGAGATGAGAGGTTATTCCCTAACTTCGACTCCAGAGGAATACCACCTAACCACAAGCACCTCAAGAGGGGGCTTCTCGCAGCTTTAGGTATGTGAGAGGGTTCCTGGGATTGCAGCCTCAAGTGGAATGGACACCGCAATGCCCTGACTCGAAATAAGGCCGGATAACCCTTCATTGACATAAATGCAGGCTCGTCTTGCATCTCCCAAGACGAAAGGATTTCTGAATCCTCTGTGGTCTCCACAGAGAAAGACCTAGTTCCCCACCTCATCGCGAACGGAGGCCTCACATCCTTTGAAAACTCCAGAGGTACGCGGAGATCAGTGCCTCCAAAGGAGACGATGCCTGACTCCTCGTGAAACTTGATAGGAGTCCCAGGATTCCTGTGGCACGTGGAAAGGGACCCTTGGTCTCCCGCCTCAGCTGGAGAGGCGTCCCAATTGCCCTGCCAAGCCTCGAGGAGAATCCCGAGTTGTCCCTCACAACTAGGCAGGAGTCCTGACGTCGCTGAACAAACACGTGTGTGGAAGGGCCATCCCCGTCGTAACTCGAGAATATACCCCAGGTTCCCGCCGCAACTCGAGAAAAACCATGAGACTTCCCCCTCGCCACGAGATGAGGTCCGATTCCCCTGCACTGCATGCAGAGCAATTTCGTGTTGCACATCACACATGAAAGGAGCCTTGATTTCCTTGATGGCACTCCAGAAAAACCCCAAGAACACTGTTTCAAGGCTAGAGGGATCCTGAGGTAACTGTAGCAACACGAAAGAGCTCCGTGGACCAAGAATCAACTGGAGATGAGAGGTTAGTCCCTGGCTTCGACTCCAGAGGAATACCACCTTACCACAAGCACCTCAAGAGGAGGCTTCTCTCAGCACTAGGTATGTGAGAGGGACCCTGAGTTTGCGGCCTCAAGTGGAATGGACACCGCGATGCCCTGACTCGAAATAAGACCGGATATCCCTGCAGTGACTTGAATCAGGCTCGTCTTGCATCTCCCAAGATGAAAGGATGTCTGAATCCCCTGTGGAGACCACAGAGAAAGACATAGTTCCCCACCTCATCGCGAACGGAGGCCTCACATCCTTTGAAAACTCCAGAGGTACGCGGAGATTAGTGCCTCCCAAGGAAACGATGCCTGACTCCTCGTGAAACTTGATAGGAGTCCCAGGATTCCTGTGGCACGTGGAAAGGGACCCTTGGTCTCCCGCCTCAGCTGGAGAGGCGTCCCAATTGCCCTGCCAAGCCTCGAGGAGAATCCCGCGTTGTCCCTCGCAACTAGGCAGGAGTCCTGACGTGGCTGAACAAACACGTGGGTGAAGGGCCATCCCCGTCCTAACTCGAGAATATACCCCAGGTTCCCGCCGCAACTCGAGAAAAACCATGAGACTTCCCCCTCGATGCGAGATGAGGCCCGATTCCCCTGCACTGCATGCAGAGTAATTCCGTCTTGCAAATCACACATGAAAGGAGCCTTGATTTCCTTGATGGCACTCCAGAGAAACCGCAAGAACACTGTTTCAAGAATAGAGGGATCCTGAGGTCACTGTAGCAACACGAAAGAGCTCTGTGGACCAAAAATCAACTCGAGAAGAGAGGTCAGTCTCTGGATTCGTCTCCAGAGAAATACCACCTTACCACAAGCACCTGAAGAGGAGGCTTCTCTCAGCTATAGGTATGTGAGAGGGACGCTGAGTTTGCGGCCTCAAGTGGAATGGACACCGCGATGCCCTGACTCGAAATAAGGCCGGATATCCCTGCAGTGACTTCAATGCAACCTTGTCTTGCATCTCCCAAGACGAAAGGATGTCTGAATCCCCTGTGGAAAGCACAGAGAAAGACGTAGTTCCCCACCTCATCGCGACCGATAGCCTCACATCCTTTGAAAACTCCAGAGGTACGCGGAAATCAGTGCCTCCAAAGGAGACGATGCCTGACTCCTCGTGAAACTTGATGGGAGTCCCAGGATTCCTGTGATACCTGGAAAGGGTCCCTTGGTCTCCCGCCTCAGCTGGAGAGGCGTCCCAATTGCCGTGCCAAGCCTCGAGGAGAATCCCGAGTTGTCCCTCGCAACTAGGCAGGTGTCCTGCCGTCGCTAAACACACACGTGTGTGGAAGGGCCATCCCCGTCGTAACTGGATAATATACCCCAGGTTCCTGCCGCAACTCGAGAAAATCCATGAGACTTCCCCCTCGCCGCAAGATGAGGCCAGATTCCCCTGCAGTGCGTGCAGAGCAATTCCGTGCTGCACATCACACATGAAAGGAGCCTTGATTTCCTTGATGGCACTCCAGAGAAACCCCAAGAACACTGTTTCAAGGCTAGAGGGATCCTGAGGTCACTGTAGCAACACGAAAGAGCTCCGTGGACCAAAAATCAACTCGAGATGAGAGGTTAGTCCCTGGGTTCGACTCCAGAGGAATGCCACCTTACCACAAGCACCTCTAGAGGAGGCTTCTCTCAGCTATAGGTATGTGAGAGGGACCCTGAGTTTGCGGCCTCAAGTGGAATGGACACCGCGATGCCCTGACTCGAATTAAGGCCGGATATCCCTGCAGTGACTTGAATGCAGGCTCGTCTTGCATCTCCGAAGATGAAAGGATGTTTGAATCCCCTGTGGAGACCACAGAGAAAGACGTAGTTCCCCACCTCATCGCGACCGGAGGCCTCACATCCTTTGAAAATTCCAGAGGTACGCGGAGATCAGTGCCTCCAAAGGAGACGATGCCTGACTCCTCGTGAAACTTTATAGGAGTCCCAGGATTCTTGTGGAACGAGGAAAGGGACCCTTGGACTCCCGCCTCAGCTGAAGAGGCGTTCCAATTGCCCTGCGAAGCCTCGAGGAGTATCCCGAGTTGTCCCTCGCAACTAGGCAGGAGTCCTGACGTGGCTGAACAAACACGTGGGTGCTAGGGCCATCCCCGTCGTATCTCGAGAATATACCCCAGGTTCCCGCCGCAACTCGAGAAAAACCATGAGACTTCCCCCTCGATGCGAGATGAGGCCCGATTCCACTGCACTGCATGCAGAGCAATTCCGTCTTGCACATCACACATGAAAGGAGCCTTGATTTCCTTGATGGCACTCCAGAGAAACCCCAAGAACACTGTTTCAAGGATAGAGGGATCCTGAGGTCACTGTAGCAAGAGGAAAGAACTCTGTGGACCAAAAATCAACTCAAGAAGAGAGGTTAGTCTCTGGATTCGTCTCCAGAGGAATACCACCTTACCACAAGCACCTCAAGAGGAGGCTTCTCTCAGCTATAGGTATGTGAGAGGGACCCTGAGTTTGCGGCCTCAAGTGGAATGGACACCGCAATGCCCTGACTCGAAATAAGGCCGGACATCCCTGCAGTGACTTCAATGCAGGCTCGTCTTGCATCTCCCAAGACGAAAGGATGTCTGAATCCCCTGTGGAAAGCACAGAGAAAGACTTAGTTCCTCACCTCATCGCGACCGGAGGCCTCACATCCTTTGAAAACTCCAGAGGTACGCGGAGATCAGTGCCTCCAAAGGAGACGATGCCTGATTCCTCGCGAAACTTGATAGGAGTCCCAGGATTCCTGTGGCACGTGGAAAGGGACCCTTGGTCTATCGCCTCAGATGGAGAGGCATCCCAATTGTCCTGCCAAGCCTCGAGGAGAATCCCGAGTTGTCCCTCGCAACTAGGCAGGAGTCCTGACGTCGCTGAACAAACACGTGGGTGGAAGGGCCATCCCCGTCATAACTCTAGAATATACCCCAGGTTCCCACCGCAACTCGAGAAAAACCATGAGACTTCCCCCTCGCCGCAAAATGAGGCCCGATATCCTGCACTGCGTTCAGAGCAATTCCGTGTTGCACATCACACAAGAAAGGAGCCTTGATTTCCTTGATGGCCCTCCAGAGAAACCCCAAGAACACTGTTTCAAGGCTAGAGGGAACCTGAGGTCACTGTAGCAACACGAAAGAGCTCCGTGGACCAAAAATCAACTCGAGATGAGAGGTTAGTCCCTGGCTTCGACTCCAGAGGAATACCACCTTACCACAAGCACCTCAAGAGGAGGCTTCTCTCAGCTCTAAGTATGTGAGAGGGACCCTGAGTTTGCGGCCTCAAGTGGAATGGAAACCGCGATGCCCTGACTCGAAATAAGGCTGGATATCCCTGCAGTGACTTGAATGCAGGCTTGTCTTGCATCTCCCAAGACGAAAGGATGTCTGAATCCCCTGTGGAGACCACAGAGAAAGACCTAGTTCCCCACCTCATCGCGAACGGAGGCCTCACATCCTTTGAAAACTTCAGAGGTACGCGTAGATAAGTGCCTCCAAAGGAGACGATGCCTGACTCCTCATGAAACTTGATAGGAGTCCCAGGATTACTGTGGCACGTGGAAAGGGACCCTTGGTCTCCTGCCTTAGCTGAAGAGGCGTCCCAATTGTCCTGCCAAGCCTCGAGGAGAATCCCGAGTTGTCCCTCGCAACTAGGCAGGAGTCCTGACGTCGCTGAACAAACACGTGGGTGGAAAGGCCATCCCCGTCGTAACTGGAGAATATACCCCAGGTTCCCGCCGCAATTCGAGAAAAACCATGAGACTTCCCCCTCGCCGCGAGATGAGGCCCTATTCCCATGCACTGCGTGCAGAGCAATACCGTGTTGCACATCACACATGAAAGGAGCCTTGATTTCCTTGATGGCACTCCAGAGAAACCCCAAGAACACTGTTTCAAGGCTAGAGGGATCCTGAGGTCACTGTAGCAACATGAAAGAGCTCCGTGGACCAAGAATCAACTCGAGATGAGAGGTTAGTCCCTGGCTTCGACTCCAGAGGACCACCACCTTACCACAAGCACCTCAAGAGGAGGCTTCTCTCAGCTCTAGGTATGTGAGAGGGACCCTGAGTTTGCGGCCTCAAGTGGAATGAACACCGCGATGCCCTGACTCGAAATAAGGCCGGATATCCCTGCAGTGACTTGAATGCAGGCTCTTCTTGCATCTCCCAAGACGAAAGGATGTCTGAATCCCCTGTGGAGACCACAGAGAAAGACCTAGTTCCCCACATCATCGCGACCGGAGGCCTCACATCCTTTGAAAATTCCAGAGGTACGCGGAGATCAGTGCCTCCAAAGGAGAGGATGCCTGACTCCTCGTGAAACTTGATAGGAGTTCCTGGATTCCTGTGGCACGTGGAAAGGGACACTTGGTCTCCCGCCTCAGCTGGAGAGGCGTCCCAATTGCCCTGCCAAGCCTCGAGGAGAATCCCGAGTTGTCCCTAGCAACTAGCCAGGAGTCCTGACGTGGCTGAACAAACACGTGTGTGGAAGGGCATCCCCGTCGTAACTCGAGAATATCGCCCAGGTTCCCGCCGCAACTCGAGAAAAACCATGAGACTTCCCCCTCGCCACGAGATGAGGCCCGATTCCCCTGCACTGCGTGCAGAGCAATTCCGTGTTGCACATCACACATGAAAGGAGCCTTGATTTCCTTGATGGCACTCCAGAGAAACCCCAAGAACACTGTTTCAAGCTCGAGGGATCCTGAGGTCACTGTAGCAACACGAAAGAGCTCCGTGGACCAAAAATCAACTCGAGATGAGAGGTTAGTCCCTGGCTTCGACTCCAGAGGAATACCACCTTACCACAAGCACCTCTAGAGGAGGCTTCTCTCAGCTCTAGGTATGTGAGAGGGACCCTGAGTTTGCGGCCTCAAGTGGAATGGACACCGCGATGCCCTGACTCGAATTAAGGCCGCATATACCTGCAGTGACTTGAATGCAGGCTCGTCTTGCATCTCCGAAGATGAAAGGATGTTTGAATCCCCTGTGGAGACCACAGAGAAAGACCTAGTTCCCCACCTCATCTCGACCGGAGGCCTCACATCCTTTGAAAACTCCAGAGGTACGCGGAGCTCAGTGCCTCCAAAGGAGACGATGCCTGACTCCTCGTGAAACTTTATAGGAGTCCCAGGATCTTGTGGAACGAGGAAAGGGACCCTTGGTCTCCCGCCTCAGCTGGAGAGGCGTTCTAATTGTCCTGCCAAGCCTCGAGGAGAATCCCGAGTTGTCCCTCGCAACTAGGCAGGAGTCCTGACGTGGCTGAACAAACACGTGGGTGGAAGGGCCATCCCCGTCGTAACTCGAGAACATACCCCAGGTTCCCGCCGCAACTCGAGAAAAACCATGAGACTTCCCCCTCGATGCGAGATGAGGCCCGATTCCACTGCACTGCATGCAGAGCAATTCCGCCTTGCACATCACACATGAAAGGAGCCTTGATTTCCTTGATGGCCCTCCAGAGAAACCCCAAGAACACTGTTTCAAGGCTAGAGGGAACCTGAGGTCACTGTAGCAACACGAAAGAGCTCCGTGGACCAAAAATCAACTCGAGATGAGAGGTTAGTCCCTGGCTTCGACTCCAGAGGAATACCACCTTACCACAAGCACCTCAAGAGGAGGCTTCTCTCAGCTCTAAGTATGTGAGAGGGACCCTGAGTTTGCGGCCTCAAGTGGAATGGAAACCGCGATGCCCTGACTCGAAATAAGGCTGGATATCCCTGCAGTGACTTGAATGCAGGCTTGTCTTGCATCTCCCAAGACGAAAGGATGTCTGAATCCCCTGTGGAGACCACAGAGAAAGACCTAGTTCCCCACCTCATCGCGAACGGAGGCCTCACATCCTTTGAAAACTTCAGAGGTACGCGTAGATAAGTGCCTCCAAAGGAGACGATGCCTGACTCCTCAGGAAACTTGATAGGAGTCCCAGGATTCCCGTGGCACGTGGAAAGGGACCCTTGGTCTCCTGCCTTAGCTGAAGAGGCGTCCCAATTGTCCTGCCAAGCCTCGAGGAGAATCCCGAGTTGTCCCTCGCAACTAGGCAGGAGCCCTGACGTCGCTGAACAAACACGTGGGTGGAAAGGCCATCCCCGTTGTAACCCGAGAATATACCCCAGGTTCCCGCCGCAACTCGAGAAAAACCATGAGACTTCCCCCTCGCCGCGAGATGAGGCCCTATTCCCATGCACTGCGTGCAGAGCAATACCGTGTTGCACATCACACATGAAAGGAGCCTTGATTTCCTTGATCGCACTCCAGAGAAACCCCAAGAACACTGTTTCAAGGCTAGAGGGATCCTGAGGTCACTGTAGCAACACGAAAGAGCTCCGTGGACCAAGAATCAACTCGAGATGAGAGGTTAGTCCCTGGCTTCGACTCCAGAGGACCACCACCTTACCACAAGCACCTCAAGAGGAGGCTTCTCTCAGCTCTAGGTATGTGAGAGGGACCCTGAGTTTGCGGCCTCAAGTGGAATGAACACCGCGATGCCCTGACTCGAAATAAGGCCGGATATCCCTGCAGTGACTTGAATGCAGGCTCTTCTTGCATCTCCCAAGACGAAAGGATGTCTGAATCCCCTGTGGAGACCACAGAGAAAGACCTAGTTCCCCACATCATCGCGACCGGAGGCCTCACATCCTTTGAAAATTCCAGAGGTACGCGGAGATCAGTGCCTCCAAAGGAGACGATGCCTGACTCCTCGTGAAACTTGATAGGAGTTCCTGGATTCCTGTGGCACGTGGAAAGGGACACTTGGTCTCCTGCCTCAGCTGGAGAGGTGTCCCAATTGCCCTGCCAAGCCTCGAGGAGAATCCCGAGTTGTCCCTAGCAACTAGCCAGGAGTCCTGACGTGGCTGAACAAACACGTGTGTGGAAGGGCATCCCCGTCGTAACTCGAGAATATCGCCCAGGTTCCCGCCGCAACTCGAGAAAAACCATGAGACTTCCCCCTCGCCACGAGATGAGGCCCGATTCCCCTGCACTGCGTGCAGAGCAATTCCGTGTTGCACATCACACATGAAAGGAGCCTTGATTTCCTTGATGGCACTCCAGAGAAACCCCAAGAACACTGTTTCAAGCTCGAGGGATCCTGAGGTCACTGTAGCAACACGAAAGAGCTCCGTGGACCAAAAATCAACTCGAGATGAGAGGTTAGTCCCTGGCTTCGACTCCAGAGGAATACCACCTTACCACAAGCACCTCTAGAGGAGGCTTCTCTCAGCTCTAGGTATGTGAGAGGGACCCTGAGTTTGCGGCCTCAAGTGGAATGGACACCGCGATGCCCTGACTCGAATTAAGGCCGCATATACCTGCAGTGACTTGAATGCAGGCTCGTCTTGCATCTCCGAAGATGAAAGGATGTTTGAATCCCCTGTGGAGACCACAGAGAAAGACCTAGTTCCCCACCTCATCTCGACCGGAGGCCTCACATCCTTTGAAAACTCCAGAGGTACGCGGAGATCAGTGCCTCCAAAGGAGACGATGCCTGACTCCTCGTGAAACTTTATAGGAGTCCCAGGATCTTGTGGAACGAGGAAAGGGACCCTTGGTCTCCCGCCTCAGCTGGAGAGGCGTTCCAATTGTCCTGCCAAGCCTCGAGTAGAATCCCGAGTTGTCCCTCGCAACTAGGCAGGAGTCCTGACGTGGCTGAACAAACACGTGGGTGGAAGGGCCATCCCCGTCGTAACTCGAGAATATACCCCAGGTTCCCGCCGCAACTCGAGAAAAACCATGAGACTTCCCCCTCGATGCGAGATGAGGCCCGATTCCACTGCACTGCATGCAGAGCAATTCCGCCTTGCACATCACACATGAAAGGAGCCTTGATTTCCTTGATGGCCCTCCAGAGAAACCCCAAGAACACTGTTTCAAGGCTAGAGGGAACCTGAGGTCACTGTAGCAACACGAAAGAGCTCCGTGGACCAAAAATCAACTCGAGATGAAAGGTTAGTCCCTGGCTTCGACTCCAGAGGAATACCACCTTACCACAAGCACCTCAAGAGGAGGCTTCTCTCAGCTCTAAGTATGTGAGAGGGACCCTGAGTTTGCGGCCTCAAGTGGAATGGAAACCGCGATGCCCTGACTCGAAATAAGGCTGGATATCCCTGCAGTGACTTGAATGCAGGCTTGTCTTGCATCTCCCAAGACGAAAGGATGTCTGAATCCCCTGTGGAGACCACAGAGAAAGACCTAGTTCCCCACCTCATCGCGAACGGAGGCCTCACATCCTTTGAAAACTTCAGAGGTACGCGTAGATAAGTGCCTCCAAAGGAGACGATGCCTGACTCCTCAGGAAACTTGATAGGAGTCCCAGGATTCCTGTGGCACGTGGAAAGGGACCCTTGGTCTCCTGCCTTAGCTGAAGAGGCGTCCCAATTGTCCTGCCAAGCCTCGAGGAGAATCCCGAGTTGTTCCTCGCAACTAGGCAGGAGTCCTGACGTCGCTGAACAAACACGTGGGTGGAAAGGCCATCCCCGTCGTAACTGGAGAATATACCCCAGGTTCCCGCCGCAACTCGAGAAAAACCATGAGACTTCCCCCTCGCCGCGAGATGAGGCCCTATTCCCATGCACTGCGTGCAGAGCAATACCGTGTTGCACATCACACATGAAAGGAGCCTTGATTTCCTTGATCGCACTCCAGAGAAACCCCAAGAACACTGTTTCAAGGCTAGAGGGATCCTGAGGTCACTGTAGCAACACGAAAGAGCTCCGTGGACCAAGAATCAACTCAAGATGAGAGGTTAGTCCCTGGCTTCGACTCCAGAGGACCACCACCTTACCACAAGCACCTCAAGAGGAGGCTTCTCTCAGCTCTAGGTATGTGAGAGGGACCCTGAGTTTGCGGCCTCAAGTGGAATGAACACCGCGATGCCCTGACTCGAAATAAGGCCGGATATCCCTGCAGTGACTTGAATGCAGGCTCTTCTTGCATCTCCCAAGACGAAAGGATGTCTGAATCCCCTGTGGAGACCACAGAGAAAGACCTAGTTCCCCACATCATCGCGACCGGAGGCCTCACATCCTTTGAAAATTCCAGAGGTACGCGGAGATCAGTGCCTCCAAAGGAGACGATGCCTGACTCCTCGTGAAACTTGATAGGAGTTCCTGGATTCCTGTGGCACGTGGAAAGGGACACTTGGTCTCCCGCCTCAGCTGGAGAGGCGTCCCAATTGCCCTGCCAAGCCTCGAGGAGAATCCCGAGTTGTCCCTAGCAACTAGCCAGGAGTCCTGACGTGGCTGAACAAACACGTGTGTGGAAGGGCATCCCCGTCGTAACTCGAGAATATCGCCCAGGTTCCCGCCGCAACTCGAGAAAAACCATGAGACTTCCCCCTCGCCACGAGATGAGGCCCGATTCCCCTGCACTGCGTGCAGAGCAATTCCGTGTTGCACATCACACATGAAAGGAGCCTTGATTTCCTTGATGGCACTCCAGAGAAACCCCAAGAACACTGTTTCAAGCTCGAGGGATCCTGAGGTCACTGTAGCAACACGAAAGAGCTCCGTGGACCAAAAATCAACTCGAGATGAGAGGTTAGTCCCTGGCTTCGACTCCAGAGGAATACCACCTTACCACAAGCACCTCTAGAGGAGGCTTCTCTCAGCTCTAGGTATGTGAGAGGGACCCTGAGTTTGCGGCCTCAAGTGGAATGGACACCGCGATGCCCTGACTCGAATTAAGGCCGCATATACCTGCAGTGACTTGAATGCAGGCTCGTCTTGCATCTCCGAAGATGAAAGGATGTTTGAATCCCCTGTGGAGACCACAGAGAAAGACCTAGTTCCCCACCTCATCTCGACCGGAGGCCTCACATCCTTTGAAAACTCCAGAGGTACGCGGAGTTCAGTGCCTCCAAAGGAGACGATGCCTGACTCCTCGTGAAACTTTATAGGAGTCCCAGGATCTTGTGGAACGAGGAAAGGGACCCTTGGTCTCCCGCCTCAGCTGGAGAGGCGTTCCAATTGTCCTGCCAAGCCTCGAGGAGAATCCCGAGTTGTCCCTCGCAACTAGGCAGGAGTCCTGACGTGGCTGAACAAACACGTGGGTGGAAGGGCCATCCCCGTCGTAACTCGAGAATATACCCCAGGTTCCCGCCGCAACTCGAGAAAAACCATGAGACTTCCCCCCTCGATGCGAGATGAGGCCCGATTCCACTGCACTGCATGCAGAGCAATTCCGCCTTGCACATCACACATGAAAGGAGCCTTGATTTCCTTGATGGCACTCCAGAGAAACCCAAAGAACACTGTTTCAAGGATAGAGGGATCCTGAGGTCACTGTAGCAACACGAAAGAGCTCCGTGGACCAAAAATCAACTCGAGATGAGAGGTTAGTCCCTGGCTTCGACTCTAGAGGAATACCACCTTACCACAAGCACCTCAAGAGGCGGCTTCTCTCAGCTCTAGGTATGTGTGAGGGACCCTGAGTTTGCGGCCTCAAGTGGAATGGACACCGCGATGCCCTGACTCGAAATAAGGCCGGATATCCCTGCAGTGACTTGAATGCAGGCTCGTCTTGCATCTCCCAAGACGAAAGGATGTCTGAATCCCCTGTGGAGACCACAGAGAAAGACCTAGTTCACCACCTCATCGCGAACGGAGGCCTCACATCCTTTGAAAACTTCAGAGGTACGCGTAGATAAGTGCCTCCAAAGGAGACGATGCCTGACTCCTCATGAAACTTGATAGGAGTCCCAGGATTCCTGTGCCACGTGGAAAGGGACCCTTGGTCTCCTGCCTTAGCTGAAGAGGCGTCCCAATTGTCCTGCCAAGCCTCGAGGAGAATCCCGAGTTGTCCCTCGCAACTAGGCAGGAGTCCTGACGTCGCTGAACAAACACGTGTGTGGAAGGGCCATCCCCATCGTAACTCGAGAATATACCCCAGGTTCCCGCCGCAACTCGAGAAAAACCATGAGACTTCCCCCTCGCCGCGAGATGAGGCCCGATTCCCCAGCACTGCGTGCAGAGCAATTCCGTGTTGCACATCACACATGAAAGGAGCCTTGATTTCCTTGATGGCACTCCAGAAAAAACCCAAGAACACTGTTTCAAGGCTAGAGGGATCCTGAGGTAACTGTAACAACACGAAAGAGCTCCGATGACCAAGAATCAACTCGAGATGAGAGGTTAGTCCCTGGCTTCGACTCCAGAGGAATACCACCTTACCACAAGCACCTCAAGAGGAGGCTTCTCTCAGCACTAGGTTTGTGAGAGGGACACTGAGTTTGCGGCCTCAAGTGGAATGGACACCGCGATGCCCTGACTCGAAATAAGACCGGATATCCCTGCAGTGACTTGAATCAGGCTCGTCTTGCATCTCCCAAGATGAAAGGATGTCTGAATCCCCTGTGTAGACCACAGAGAAAGACCTAGTTCCCCACCTCATCGCGACCGGAGGCCTCACATCATTTGAACACTCCAGAGGTACGCGGAGATCAGTAGCTCCAAAGGAGACGATGCCTGACTCCTTGTGAAACGTGATAGGAGTCCTAGGATTCCTGTGGCACGTGGAAAGGGACTCTTGGTCTCCCGCCTCAGCTGGAGAGGCGTCCCAATTGCCCTGCCAAGCCTCGAGGAGAATCCCGAGTTGTCCCTCGCAACTAGGCAGGAGTCCTGACGTCGCTAAACAAACCCGTGGGTGGATGGGCCATTCCCATCCTAACTCGGTAATATAGCCCAGGTTCCCGCCGCAATTCGAGATAAACCATGAAACTTCCCCCTCGCCGCGAGATGAGGCCCGATTCCCCTACACTGCGGGCAGAGAAATTCCGTGTTGCACATCACACATGAAAGGAGCCTTGATTTCCTTCATGGCACTCCAGAGAAACCCCAAGAACACTGTTTCAAGGCTAGAGGGATCCTGAGGTCACTGTAGCAACACGAAAGATCTCCGTGGACCAAAAATCAACTCCAGATGAGAGGTTAGTCCCTGGCTTCGACTCCAGAGGAATACCACCTTACCACAAGCACCTCTAGAGGAGGCTTCTCTCAGCTATAGGTATGTGAGAGGGACCCTGAGTTTGCGGCCTCAAGTGGAATGGACACCGCGATGCCCTGACTCGAATTAAGGCCGGATATCCCTGCAGTGACTTGAATGCAGGCTCGTCTTGCATCTCCGAAGATGAAAGGATGTTTGAATCCCCTGTGGAGACCACAGAGAAAGACGTAGTTCCCCACCTCATCGCGACCGGAGGCCTCACATCCTTTGAAAATTCCAGAGGTACGCGGAGATCAGTGCCTCCAAAGGAGACGATGCCTGACTCCTCGTGAAACTTTATAGGAGTCCCAGGATTCTTGTGGAACGAGGAAAGGGACCCTTGGACTCCCGCCTCAGCTGAAGAGGCGTTCCAATTGCCCTGCCAAGCCTCGAGGAGTATCCCGAGTTGTCCCTCGCAACTAGGCAGGAGTCCTGACGTGGCTGAACAAACACGTGGGTGGAAGGGCCATCCCCGTCGTAACTCGAGAATATACCCCAGGTTCCCGCCGCAACTCGAGAAAAACCATGAGACTTCCGCCTCGATGCGAGATGAGGCCCGATTCCACTGCACTGCATGCAGAGCAATTCCGTCTTGCACATCACACATGAAAGGAGCCTTGATTTCCTTGATGGCACTCCAGAGAAACCCCAAGAACACTGTTTCAAGGATAGAGGGATCCTGAGATCACTGTAGCAAGAGGAAAGAACTCTCTGGACCAAAAATCAACTCAAGAAGAGAGGTTAGTCTCTGGATTCGTCTCCAGAGGAATACCACCTTACCACAAGCACCTCAAGAGGAGGCTTCTCTCAGCTATAGGTATGTGAGAGGGACCCAGAGTTTGCGGCCTCAAGTGGAATGGACACCGCAATGCCCTGACTCGAAATAAGGCCGGACATCCCTGCAGTGACTTCAATGCAGGCTCGTCTTGCATCTCCCAAGACGAAAGGATGTCTGAATCCCCTGTGGAAAGCACAGAGAAAGACTTAGTTCCTCACCTCATCGCGACCGGAGGCCTCACATCCTTTGAAAACTCCAGAGGTACGCGGAGATCAGTGCCTCCAAAGGAGACGATGCCTGACTCCTCGTGAAACTTGATAGGAGTCCCAGGATTCCTGTGGCACGTGGAAAGGGACACTTGGTCTCCCGCCTGAGCTGGAGAGGCGTCCCAATTGCCCTGCCAAGCCTCGAGGAGAATCCCGAGTTGTCCCTCGCAACTAGGCAGGAGTCCTGACGTGGCTGAACAAACACGTGTGTGGAAGGGTATCCCCGTCGTAACTCAAGAATATACCCCAGGTTCCCGCCGCAAGTCGAGAAAAACCATGAGACTTCCCCATCGCCGCGAGATGAGGCCCGATTCCCCTGCACTGCGTGCAGAGCAATTCCGTGTTGCACATCACACATGAAAGGAGCCTTGATTTCCTTGATGGCACTCCAGAGAAACCCCAAGAACACTGTTTCAAAGATAGAGGGATCCTGAGGTCACTGTAGCAACACTAAAGAGCTCCGTGGACCAAAAATCAACTCGAGATGAGAGGTTAGTCCCTGGCCTCAACTCCAGAGGAATACCACCTTACCACAAGCACCTCAAGAGGAGGCTTCTCTCAGCTCTAGGTATGTGTGAGGGACCCTGAGTTTGCGGCCTCAAGTGGAATGGACACCGCGATGCCCTGACTCGAAATAAGGCCGGATATCCCTGCAGTGACTTGAATGCAGGCTCGTCTTGCATCTCCCAAGACGAAAGGATGTCTGAATCCCCTGTGGAGACCACAGAGAAAGACCTAGTTCCCCACCTCATCGCGACCGGAGGCCTCACATCCTTTGAAAACTCCAGAGGTACGCGGAGATCAGTGCCTCCAAAGGAGACGATGCCTGACTCCTCGCGAAACTTGATAGGAGTCCCAGGATTCCCATGGCACGTGGAAAGGGACCCTTGGTCTATCGCCTCAGATGGAGAGGCATCCCAATTGCCCTGCCAAGCCTCGAGGAGAATCCCGAGTTGTCCCACGCAACTAGGCAGGAGTCCTGACGTCGCTGAACAAACACGTGGGTGGAAGGGCCATCCCCGTCATAACTCTAGAATATACCCCAGGTTCCCACCGCAACTCGAGAAAAACCATGAGACTTCCCCCTCGCCGCAAAATGAGGCCCGATATCCTGCACTGCATTCAGAGCAATTCCGTGTTGCACATCACACATGAAAGGAGCCTTGATTTCCTTGATGGCCCTCCAGAGAAACCCCAAGAACACTGTTTCAAGGCTAGAGGGAACTTGAGGTCACTGTAGCAACACGAAAGAGCTCCGTGGACCAAAAATCAACTCGAGATGAGAGGTTAGTCCCTGGCTTCAACTCCAGAGGAATACCACCTTACCACAAGCACCTCAAGAGGAGGCTTCTCTCAGCTCTAAGTATGTGAGCGAGACCCTGATTTTGCGGCCTCAAGTGGAATGGAAACCGCGATGCCCTGACTCGAAATAAGGCCGGATATCCCTGCAGTGACTTGAATGCAGGCTCGTCTGGCATCTCCCAAGACGAAATGGTGTCTGAATCCCCTTTGGAGACCACAGAGAAAGACCTAAGTCCCCACCTCATCGCGACAGGAAGCCTCACATCCTTTGAAAACTCCAGAGGTACGCGGAGATCAGTGCCTCCAAAGGAGACGATGCCTGACTCCTCGCGAAACTTGATAGGAGTCCCAGGATTCCCGTGGCACGTGTAAAGGGACCCTTGGTCTATCGCCTCAGATGGAGAGGCGTCCCAATTGCCCTGCCAAGCCTCGAGGAGAATCCCGAGTTGTCCCTCGCAACTAGGCAGGAGTCCTGACGTCGCTGAACAAACACGTGGGTGGAAGGGCCATCCCCGTCGTAACTCGAGAATATACCCCAGGTTGCCGCCGCAACTCGAGAAAAACCATGAGACTTCTCCCTCGCCGCGAGATGAGGCCCGATTCCCCTGCACTGCTTGCAGAGCAATACCGTGTTGCACATCACACATGAAAGGAGCCTTGATTTCCTTGATGGCACTCCAGAGAAACCCCAAGAACACTGTTTGAAGGCTAGAGGGATCCTGAGGTCACTGTAGCAACACGAAAGAGCTCCGTGGACCAAGAATCAACTCGAGATGAGAGGTTAGTCCCTGGCGTCGACTCCAGTGGAATAACACCTTACCACAAGCACCTCAAGAGGAGGCTTCTCTCAGGTCTAGGTATGTGAGAGGGACCCTGAGTTTGCGGCCTCAAGTGGAATGGACACCGCGATGCCCTGACTCGAAATAAGGCCGGATATCCCTGCAGTGACTTGAATGCAGGCTCGTCTTGCATCTCCCAGGACGAAAGGATGTCTGAATCCCCTGTGGAGACTACAGAGAAAGACCTAGTTCCCCACCTCATCGGGACCGGAGGCCTCACATCCTTTGCAAACTCCAGAGGTACGCGGAGATCCGTGCCTCCAAAGGAGAAGATGCCTGACTCCTCGTGAAACTTGATAGGAGTCCCAGGATTCCTGTGGCACGTGTAAAGGGACCCTTGGTCTCCCGCCTCAGCTGGAGAGGCGTCCCAATTGCCCTGCCAAGCCTCGAGGAGAATCCCGAGTTGTCCCTCGCAACTAGGCAGGAGTCCTGACGTGGCTGAACAAACACGTGTGTGGAAGGGTATCCCCGTCGTAACTCGAGAATATACCCCAGGTTCCCGCCGCAACTCGAGAAAAACCATGAGACTTCCCCATCGCCGCGAGATGAGGCCCGATTCCCCTGCACTGCGTGCAGAGCAATTCCGTGTTGCACATCACACATGAAAGGAGCCTTGATTTCCTTGATGGCACTCCAGAGAAACCCCAAGAACACTGTTTCAAAGCTAGAGGGATCCTGAGGTCACTGTAGCAACACTAAAGAGCTCCGTGGACCAAAAATCAACTCGAGATGAGAGGTTAGTCCCTGGCCTCAACTCCAGAGGAATACCACCTTACCACAAGCACCTCAAGAGGAGGCTTCTCTCAGCTCTAGGTATGTGTGAGGGACCCTGAGTTTGCGGCCTCAAGTGGAATGGACACCGCGATGCCCTGACTCGAAATAAGGCCGGATATCCCTGCAGTGACTTGAATGCAGGCTCGTCTTGCATCTCCCAAGACGAAAGGATGTCTGAATCCCCTGTGGAGACCACAGAGAAAGACCTAGTTCCCCACCTCATCGCGACCGGAGGCCTCACATCCTTTGAAAACTCCAGAGGTACGCGGAGATCAGTGCCTCCAAAGGAGACGATGCCTGACTCCTCGCGAAACTTGATAGGAGTCTCAGGATTCCCGTGGCACGTGGAAAGGGACCCTTGGTCTATCGCCTCAGATGGAGAGGCATCCCAATTGCCCTGCCAAGCCTCGAGGAGAATCCCGAGTTGTCCCACGCAACTAGGCAGGAGTCCTGACGTCGCTGAACAAACACGTGGGTGGAAGGGCCATCCCCGTCATAACTCTAGAATATACCCCAGGTTCCCACCGCAACTCGAGAAAAACCATGAGACTTCCCCCTCGCCGCAAAATGAGGCCCGATATCCTGCACTGCGTTCAGAGCAATTCCGTGTTGCACATCACACATGAAAGCAGCCTTGATTTCCTTGATGGCCCTCCAGAGAAACCCCAAGAACACTGTTTCAAGGCTAGAGGGAACTTGAGGTCACTGTAGCAACACGAAAGAGCTCCGTGGACCAAAAATCAACTCGAGATGAGAGGTTAGTCCCTGGCTTCAACTCCAGAGGAATACCACCTTACCACAAGCACCTCAAGAGGAGGCTTCTCTCAGCTCTAGGTATGTGAGCGAGACCCTGATTTTGCGGCCTCAAGTGGAATGGAAACCGCGATGCCCTGACTCGAAATAAGGCCGGATATCCCTGCAGTGACTTGAATGCAGGCTCGTCTGGCATCTCCCAAGACGAAATGGTGTCTGAATCCCCTTTGGAGACCACAGAGAAAGACCTAAGTCCCCACCTCATCGCGACAGGAAGCCTCACATCCTTTGAAAACTCCAGAGGTACGCGGAGATCAGTGCCTCCAAAGGAGACGATGCCTGACTCCTCGTGAAACTTGATAGGAGTCCCAGGATTCCCGTGGCACGTGTAAAGGGACCCTTGGTCTATCGCCTCAGATGGAGAGGCGTCCCAATTGCCCTGCCAAGCCTCGAGGAGAATCCCGAGTTGTCCCTCGCAACTAGGCAGGAGTCCTGACGTCGCTGAACAAACACGTGGGTGGAAGGGCCATCCCCGTCGTAACTCGAGAATATACCCCAGGTTGCCGCCGCAACTCGAGAAAAACCATGAGACTTCTCCCTCGCCGCGAGATGAGGCCCGATTCCCCTGCACTGCTTGCAGAGCAATACCGTGTTGCACATCACACATGAAAGGAGACTTGATTTCCTTGATGGCACTCCAGAGAAACCCCAAGAACACTGTTTGAAGGCTAGAGGGATCCTGAGGTCACTGTAGCAACACGAAAGAGCTCCGTGGACCAAGAATCAACTCGAGATGAGAGGTTAGTCCCTGGCTTCGACTCCAGTGGAATAACACCTTACCACAAGCACCTCAAGAGGAGGCTTCTCTCAGGTCTAGGTATGTGAGAGGGACCCTGAGTGTGCGGCCTCAAGTGGAATGGACACCGCGATGCCCTGACTCGAAATAAGGCCGGATATCCCTGCAGTGACTTGAATGCAGGCTCGTCTTGCATCTCCCAGGACGAAAGGATGTCTGAATCCCCTGTGGAGACTACAGAGAAAGACCTAGTTCCCCACCTCATCGGGACCGGAGGCCTCACATCCTTTGCAAACTCCAGAGGTACGCGGAGATCCATGCCTCCAAAGGAGAAGATGCCTGACTCCTCGTGAAACTTGATAGGAGTCCCAGGATTCCTGTGGCACGTGTAAAGGGACCCTTGGTCTCCCGCCTCAGCTGGAGAGGCGTCCCAATTGCCCTGCCAAGCCTCGAGGAGAATCCCAAGTTGTCCCTCGCAACAAGGCAGGAGTCCTGTCGTCGCTGAACAAACCCGTGGGTGGATGGGCCATTCCCATCGTAACTCGGTAATATAGCCCAGGTTCCCGCCGCAATTCGAGATAAACCATGAAACTTCCCCCTCGCCGCGAGATGAGGCCCGATTCCCCTACACTGCGGGAAGAGAAATTCCGTGTTGCACATCACACATGAAAGGAGCCTTGATTTCCTTCATGGCACTCCAGAGAAACCCCAAGAACACTGTTTCAAGGCTAGAGGGATCCTGAGGTCAGTGTAGCAACAAGAAAGAACTCTGTGGACCAAAAATCAACTCGAGATGAGAGGTTAGTCCCTAACTTCGATTCCAGAGGAATATCACCTAACCACAAGCACCTCAAGAGGAGGCTTCTCGCAGCTTTAGGTATGTGAGAGGGATCCTGAGATTGCAGCCTCAAGTGGAATGGACACCGCGATGCCCTGACTCGAAATAAGGCCGGATAACCCTGCATTGACATAAATGCAGGCTCGTCTTGCATCTCCCAAGACGAAAGGATGTCTGAATCCCCTGTGGAGACCACAGAGAAAGACCTAGTTCCCCACCTCATCGCGACCGGAGGCCTCACATCCTTTGAAAACTCCAGAGGTACGCGGAGATCAGTGCCTCCAACGGAAACGATGCCTGACTCTTCATGAAACTTGATAGGAGTCCCAGGATTCCTGTGGCACGTGGAAAGGGACCCTTGGTCTCCCACCTCAGCTGGAGAGGCGTCCCAATTGCCCTGCCAAGCCTCGAGGAGAATCCCGAGTTGTCCCTCGCAACTAGGCAGGAGTCCTGACGTCGCTGAACAAACATTTGTGTGGAAGGGCATTCCCCGTCATAACTCGAGAATATACCCCAGGTTCCTGCCGCAACTCGAGAAAAACCATGAGACTTCCCCCTCGGCGCGAGATGAGGCCCGATTCCCCTGCACTGCGTTCAGAGCAATTCCGTGTTGCACATCACACATGAAAGGAGCCTTGATTTCCTTGATGGCACTCCAGAGAAACCCCAAGAACACTGTTTCAAGGCTAGAGGGATCCTGAGGTCACTGTAGCAACACGAAAGAGCTCCGTGGACCAGAAATCAACTCGAGATGAGAGGTTAGTCCCTGGCTTCGACTCCAGAGGAATACCACCTTACCACAAGCACCTCAAGAGGAGGCTTCTCTCAGCTCGATGTATGTGAGAGGGACCCTGAGTTTGCGGCCTCAAGTGGAATGGACACTGGGATGCCCTGAGGCGAAATAAGGCCGGATATCCCTGCAGTGACTTGAATGCAGGCTCGTCTTGCATCTGCCAAGACGAAAAGATGTCTGAATCCCCTGTGGAGACTACAGAGAAAGACCTAGTTCCCCACCTCATCGCGACCGGAGGCCTCACATCCTTTGAAAACTCCAGAGGTACGCGGAGATCAGTGCCTCCAAAGGAGACGATGCCTGACTCCTCGTGAAACTTGATAGGAGTCCCAGGATTCCTGTGGCACGTGTAAAGGGACCCTTGGTCTCCCGCCTCAGCTGGAGAGGCGTCCCAATTGCCCTGCCAAGCCTCGAGGAGAATCCCAAGTTGTCCCTCGCAACAAGGCAGGAGTACTGTCGTCGCTGAACAAACCCGTGGGTGGATGGGCCATTCCCATCGTAACTCGGTAATATAGCCCAGGTTCCCGCCGCAATTCGAGATAAACCATGAAACTTCCCCCTCGCCGCGAGATGAGGCCCGATTCCCCTACACTGCGGGAAGAGAAATTCCGTGTTGCACATCACACATGAAAGGAGCCTTGATTTCCTTCATGGCACTCCAGAGAAACCCCAAGAACACTGTTTCAAGGCTAGAGGGATCCTGAGGTCAGTGTAGCAACAAGAAAGAACTCTGTGGACCAAAAATCAACTCGAGATGAGAGGTTAGTCCCTAACTTCGATTCCAGAGGAATACCACCTAACCACAAGCACCTCAAGAGGAGGCTTCTCGCAGCTTTAGGTATGTGAGAGGGATCCTGAGATTGCAGCCTCAAGTGGAATGGACACCGCGATGCCCTGACTCGAAATAAGGCCGGATAACCCTGCATTGACATAAATGCAGGCTCGTCTTGCATCTCCCAAGACGAAAGGATGTCTGAATCCCCTGTGGAGACCACAGAGAAAGACCTAGTTCCCCACCTCATCGCGACCGGAGGCCTCACATCCTTTGAAAACTCCAGAGGTACGCGGAGATCAGTGCCTCCAACGGAAACGATGCCTGACTCTTCATGAAACTTGATAGGAGTCCCAGGATTCCTGTGGCACGTGGAAAGGGACCCTTGGTCTCCCACCTCAGCTGGAGAGGCGTCCCAATTGCCCTGCCAAGCCTCGAGGAGAATCCTGAGTTGTCCCTCGCAACTAGGCAGGAGTCCTGACGTCGCTGAACAAACATTTGTGTGGAAGGGCATTCCCCGTCGTAACTCGAGAATATACCCCAGGTTCCTGCCGCAACTCGAGAAAAACCATGAGACTTCCCCCTCGGCGCGAGATGAGGCCCGATTCCCCTGCACTGCGTGCAGAGCAATTCCGTGTTGCACATCACACATGAAAGGAGCCTTGATTTCCTTGATGGCACTCCAGAGAAACCCCAAGAACACTGTTTCAAGGCTAGAGGGATCCTGAGGTCACTGTAGCAACACGAAAGAGCTCCGTGGACCAGAAATCAACTCGAGATGAGAGGTTAGTCCCTGGCTTCGACTCCAGAGGAATACCACCTTACCACAAACACCTCAAGAGGAGGCTTCTCTCAGCTCTAGGTATGTGAGAGGGACCCTGAATTTGCGGCCTCAAGTGGAATGGACACTGCGATGCCCTGAGGCGAAATAAGCTCGGATATCCCTGCAGTGACTTGAATGCAGGCTCGTCTTGCATCTGCCAAGACGAAAAGATGTCTGAATCCCCTGTGCAGACCACAGAGAAAGACCTAGTTCCCCACCTCATCGCGACCGGAGGCCTCACATCCTTTGAAAACTCCAGAGGCACGCGGAGATCAGTGCCTCCAAAGGAGACGATGCCTGACTCCTCGTGAAACTTGATAGGAGTCCCAGGATTCCTGTGGCACGTGTAAAGGGACCCTTGGTCTCCCGCCTCAGCTGGAGAGGCGTCCCAATTGCCCTGCCAAGCCTCGAGGAGAATCCCAAGTTGTCCCTCGCAACAAGGCAGGAGTCCTGCTGTCGCTGAACAAACACGTGGGTGGAAGGGCCATCCCCGTCGAAACTCGAGAATATACCCCAGGTTCCCGCCGCAACTCGAGAAAAACCATGAGACTTCCCCCTCGCCTCAAAATGAGGCCCGATTCCCCTAAACTGCGTGCAGAGCAATTCCGTGTTGCACATCACACATTAAAAGAGCCTTGATTTCGTTGATGGCACTCCAGAGAAACCCCAAGAACACTGTTTCAAGGCTAGAGGGATCCTGAGGTCACTGTGGCCACACGAAAGAGCTCCGTGGACCAAAAATCAACTCGAGATGAGAGGTTAGTCCCTGGCTTCGACTCCGGAGGAATACCACCTTACCACAAGCACCTCAAGAGGAGGCTTCTCTCAGCTCTAGGTATGTGAGAGGGACCCTGAGTTTGCGGCCTCAAGTGGAATGGACACTGTGATGCCCTGACTCGAAATAAGGCCGGATATCCCTGCAGTGACTTGAATGCAGGCTCGTCTTGCATCTCCCAAGACGAAAGGATGTCTGAATCCCCTGTGGAGACCACAGAGAAAGACCTAGTTTCCCACCTCATCGTGACCGGAGGCCTCACATCCTTTGAAAACTCCAGAGGTACGCGGAGATCAATGCCTCCAAAGGAGCCAATGCCTGAATCCTCGTCAAACTTGATAGGAGTCCCAGGATTCCTGTGGCACGTGGAAATGGACCCTTGGTCTCCCGCCTCAGCTGGAGAGGCGTCCCAATTGCCCTGCCAAGCCTCGAGGAGAATCCCGAGTTGTCCCTCGCAACTAGGCATGAGTCCTGACGTCGCTGAACAAACACAAGTGTGGAAGGGCGTTCCCTGTCGTAACTCGAGAATATACCCCAGGTTCCCGCCGCAACTCGAGAAAAACCATGAGACTTCCCCCTCGCCGCGAGATGAGGCCCGATTCCCCTGCACTGTGTGCAGAGCAATTCCGTGTTGCACATCACACATGAAAGGAGCCTTGATTTCCTTGATGGCACTCCAGAAAAACCCCAAGAACACTGTTTCAAGGCTAGAGGGATCCTGTGGTCACTGTAGCAACACGAAAGAGCTCCGTGGACCAAGAATCAACTCGAGATGAGAGGTTAGTCCCTGGCTTCGACTCCAGAGGAATACCACCTAACCACAAGCACCTCAAGAGGAGGCTTCTCTCAGCACTAGGTATGTGTGAGGGACCCTGAGTTTGCGGCCTCAAGTGGAATCGACACCGCGATGCCCTGACTCGAAATAAGACCGGATATCCCTGCAGTGACTTGAATCAGGCTTGTCTTGCATCTCCCAAGATGAAAGGATGTCTGAATCCCCTGTGTAGACCACAGAGAAAGACCTAGTTCCCCACCTCATCGCGACCGGAGGCCTCACATCCTTTGAAAACTCCAGAGGTACGCGGAGATCAGTGCCTCCAAAGGAGACGATGCCTGACTCCTCGTGAAATTTAATAAAAGTCCCAGGATTCCTGTGACACGTGGAAAGGGACACTTGCTCTCCCGCCTCAGATGGAGAGGCGTCCCAATTGCCCTGCCAAGCCTCGAGGAGAATCCCGAGTTGTCCCTCGCAACTAGGCAAGTGTCCTGACGTGGCTGAACAAACACGTGGGTGGAAGGGCCATCCCCGTCGTAACTCGAGAATATACCCCAGGTTCCCGCTGCAACTCGAGAAAAACCATGAGACTTCCCCCTCGTCGCGAGATGAGGCCCGATTCCCCTGCACTGCATGCTGAGCAATTCCGTGTTGCACATCACACATGAAAGGAGCCTTGATTTCCTTGATGGCACTCTAGAGAATCCCCAAGAACACTGTTTCAAGTCTAGAGGGATCCTGGGGCACTGTAGCAACACGAAAGAGCTCTGTGGACCAAGAATCAACTCGAAATGAGAGGTTAGTCCCTCGCTTCGACTCCAGAGGAATACCACCTTACCACAAGCACCTCAAGAGGAGGCTTCTCTCAGCTCTAGGTATGTGAGAGGGACCCTGAATTTGCGGCCTCAAGTGGAATGGACACCACGATGCCCTGACTCGAAATAAGGCCGGATATCCCTGCAGTGACTTGAATGCAGGCTCGTCTTGAATCTCCAAAGATGAAAGGATGTCTAAATCCCCTCTGGAGACCACAGAGAAAGACCTAGTTCCCCACCTCATCGCGACCGGGGCCTCATATCCTTTGAAAACTCCAGAGGTACGCGGACATCATTTCCTCCAAAGGAGACGATGCCTGACTCCTCGTGAAACTTGATAGGAGTCCCAGGATTCCTGTGGCACGTGAAAGGGACCCTTGGTCTACCGCCTCAGCTGGAGAGGCGTCCCAATTGCCCTCCAAAGCCTCAAGGAGAATCCCGAGTTGTCCCTCGCAACTAGGCAGGAGTCCTGACGTCGCTGAACAAACACGTGGGTGGAAGGGCCATCCCGGTCGTACCTCGAGAATATACCGCAGGTTCCCGCCGCAACTCGGGGAAAACCATGAGACTTCCCCTTCGCCGCTAGATGAGGCCCGATTCCCCTGCACTGCGAGCAGAGCAATGCCGTGTTGCACATCACACAGGAAAGGAGCCTTGATTTCTTTGATGGTACTCCAGAGAAACCCCAAGAACACTGTTTCAAGGCTAGAGGGATCCTGAGGTCACTGTAGCAACACGAAAGAGCTCCGTGGACCAAAAATCAACTCGAGATGAGAGGGTAGTCCCTGGCTTCGACTCCAGAGGAATACCTCCTTACCACAAGCACCTCAAGAGCAGGCTTCTCTCAGCTCTAGGTATGTGAGAGGGACCCTGAGTTTGCGGCCTCAAGTGGAATGGACACCGCGATGCCCTGACTCGAAATAAGGCCGGATATCCCTGCAGTGACTGGAATGCAGGCTCGTCTTGCATCTCCCATGACGAAAGGATGTCTGAATCCCCTTTGGAGACCACAGAGAAAGACCTAGTTCCCCATCTCATCGTGACCGGAAGCCTCACATCCTTTGAAAACTCCAGAGGTACGTGGAGATCAGTGCCTCCAAAGGAGACGATGCCTGACTCCTCGTGAAACTTGATAGGAGTCCCAGGATTCCTGTGCACGTGGAAAGGGACACTTGGTCTCCCGCCTCAGCTGGAGAGGCGTCCCAATTGCTCTGCCAAGCCTCGAGGAGAATCCCGAGTTGTCCCTCGCAACTAGCCAGGAGTCCTGACGTCGCTGAAGAAAGACGTGGGTGGAAGGGCCATCCCCGTCGTAACTCGAGAATATACGCCAGGATCCCGCCGCAACTCGACAAAAACCATGAGACTTCCCCCTCGCTGCGAGATGAGGCCCGATGCCCCTGCACTGCGTGCAGAGCAATTCCGTGTTGCACATCACACATGAAAGGAGCCTTGATTTCCTTGATGGCACTCCAGAGAAACCCCAAGAACACTGTTTCAAGGCTAGAGGGATCCTGAGGTCACTGTAGCAACACGAAAGAGCTCTGTGGACCAAGAATCTACTCGAGATGAAAAGTTAGTCCCTGGCTTCGACTTCAGAGGAATACCTCCTTACCACAAGCACCTCAAGAAGAGGCTTCTCTCAGCTCTAGGTATGTGAGAGGGACCCTGAGATTGCGGCCTCAAGTCGAATGGACACTGCGATGCCCTGACTCGAAATAAGGCCGGATATCCCTGCAGTGACTTGAATGCAGGCTCGTCTTGCATCTCCCATGACCAAAGTATATCTGAATACCCTATGGAGAACACAGAGAAAGACCTAGTTCCCCACCTCATCGCCACCGGAGGTCTCACATCCTTTGAAAACTTCAGAGGTAC
This sequence comes from Cervus elaphus, assembly GCF_910594005.1. Lineage (NCBI taxonomy): Eukaryota > Metazoa > Chordata > Mammalia > Artiodactyla > Cervidae > Cervus > Cervus elaphus. The sequence continues at coordinate 422,518 of NC_057845.1, read as the reverse complement.
GCGGAGATCAGTGCCTCCAAAGGAGACGATGCCTGACATCTCGTGAAACTTGATAGGAGTCCCAGAATGCCTGTGACAGGTGGAAAGTGACACTTAGTCTCCCGCCTCAGCTGGAGAGGCGTCCCAATTGCCCTGCCAAGCCTCGAGGAGAATCCCAAGTTGTCCCTCGCAACTAGGCAGGAGTCCTGCCGTCGCTGAACAAACACGTGGGTGGAAGGGCCATCCCCGTCGTAACTCGAGAATATACGCCAGGTTCCCGCCGCAACTCGAGAAAAACCATGAGACTTCCCCCTCGCCGCGAGATTAGGCCCGATTCCCCTGCACTGCGTGCAGAGCAATTCCGTGTGGCCCATCACACATGAAACGAGCCTTGATTTCCTTGATGGCACTCCAGAGAAACCCCAAGAACACTGTTTCAAGGCTAGAGGGATCCTGAGGTCACTGTAGCAACACGAAAGAGCTCCGTGGACCAAAAATCAACTCAAGATGAGAGGTTATTCCCGGGCTTCGACTCCAGAGGAATACCAGCTTACCACAAGCACCTCAAGAGGAGGCTTCTCTCAGTTCTAGGTATGTGAGAGGGACCCTGAGTTTGTGGCCTCAAGTGGAATGGACACCGCGATGCCCTGACTCGAAATACGGCCGGATATCCCTGCAGTGACTTGAATGCAGTCTCGTCTTGCATCTCCCAAGACGAAAGGATGTCTGAATCCCCTGTGGAGACCACAGAGAAAGACCTAGTTCCCCACCTCATCGCGACCGGAGGCCTCACATCCTTTGAAAACTCCAGAGGTACGCGGAGATCAGTGCCTCCAAAGGAGACGATGCCTGACTCCTCGTGAAACTTGATAGGAGTCCCAGGATTCCTGTGGCACGTGGAAAGGGACCCTTGGTATCGCGCCTCAGCTGGAGAGGCGTCCCAATTGCCCTGCCAAGCCTCGAGGAGAATCCCGAGTTGTCCCTCGAAACTAGGCAGGAGTCCTGACGTCACTAAAGAAACATGTTGTGGAAGGGCCATCCCCGTCGTAACTCGAGAATATACCCCAGGTTCCCCCCGCAACTCGAGAAAAACGTGAGACTTCCCCTCGCCGTGAGATGAAGCCTGATTCCCCGGCACTGCGTGCAGAGCAATTCCGTGTTGCACATCACATATGAAAGGAGCCTTGATTTCCTTGATGGCACTCCAGAGAAACCCCAAGAGCACTGTTTCAAGCCTAGAGGGATCCTGAGGTCACTGTAGCAACACGAAAGAGCTCCGTGGACCAAGAATCAACTCGAGATGAGAAGTTAGTCCCTGGCTTTGACTCCAGAGGAATACCACCTTAACACAAGCACCTCAAGAGCTGGCTTCTCTCAGCTCTAGGTATGTGAGAGGGACCCTGATTTTGCAGCCTCAAGTGGAATGGACACCGCGATGCCCTGACTCGAAATAAGGCCGGATATCCCTGCAGTGACTTGAATGCAGGCTCGTCTTGCATCTCCCAAGACGAAAGGATGTCTGAATCCCCTGTGGAGTCCACAGAGAAAGACCTAGTCCCCACCTCATCGCGACCAGAGTCCTCACATCATTTGAAAACTCCAGAGGTACGCGGAGATCAGTGTCTCCAAAGGAGACGATGCCTGACTCCACGTGAAACCTGATAGGAGTCCGAGGATTCCTGTGGCACGTGGAAAGGGACCCTTGGTCTCCAGCCTCAGCTGGAGAGGCGTCCCAATTGCCCTGCCAAGCCTCGAGGAGAATCCCGAGTTGTCCCTCGCAACTAGGCAGGAGTCCTGATGTCGCTGAACAAACACGTGGTTGGAAGGGCCATCCCCGTCCTAACTCGAGAATATACCCCAGGTTCCCGCCGCAACTCGAGAAAAACCATGAGAATTCCCCCTCGCCGCGAGATGAGTCCCGATTCCCCGGCACTGCGTGCAGAGCAATTCCGTGTTGCACATCACACATGAAAGGAGCCTTGATTTCCTTGATGGCACTCCAGAGAAACCCCAAGAACACTGTTTCTAGGCTAGAGGGATCCTGAGGTCACTGTAGCAACACGAAAGAGCTCCGTGGACCCAAGATCAACTCGAGATGAGAGGTTATTCCCTGGCTTCGACTCCAGAGAAATACCACCTTACCACAAGCACCTCGAGAGGAGGCTTCTTTCAGCTCTATGTATGTGAGAGGGACCCTGAATTTGCAGCCTCAAGTGGAATGGACACTGCGATGCCCTGACTCGAAATAAGGCCAGATATCCATGCAGTGACTTGAATGCAGGCTCGTCTTGAATCTCCCAAGATGAAAGGATGTCTAAATCCCCTGTGGAGACCACAGAGAAAAACTTAGTTCCACATCTCATCGCGACCGGAGGCCTCACATCCTTTGAAAACTCCAGAGGTACGCGGAGATCAGTGCCTCCAAAGGAGACGATGCCTGACTCCTCGTGAAACTTGATAGGAGTCCCAGGATTCCTGTGGCACGTGGAAAGGGACCCTTGGTCTCGCGCCTCAGCTGGAGAGGCGTCCCAATTGCCCTGCCAAGCCTCAAGGAGAATCCCGAGTTGTCCCTCGAAACTAGGCAGGAGTCCTGACGTCACTAAAGAAACATGTGTGTGGAAGGGCCATCCCCGTCGTAACTCGAGAATATACGCCAGGTTCCCCCCGCAACTCGAGAAAACGTGAGACTTCCATCGCCACGAGATGAAGCCCGATTCCCCGGCACTGCGTGCAGAGTAATTCCGTGTTGCACATCACATATGAAAGGAGCCTTGATTTCCTTGATGCCACTCCAGAGAAACCCCAAGAACACTGCTTCAAGGCTAGAGGGATCCTGAGGTCACTGTAGCAACACGAAAGAGCTCCGTGGACCAAGAATCAACTCGAGATGAGAAGTTAGTCCCTGGCTTTGACTCCAGAGGAATACCACCTTACCACAAGCACCTCAAGAGGTGGCTTCTCTCAGCTCTAGGTATGTAAGAGGGACCCTGAGTTTGCGGCCTCAAGTGGAATAGACACCGCGATGCCCTGACTCGAAATAAGGCCGGATATCCCTGCAGTGACTTGAATGCAGGCTCGTCTTGCATCTCCCAAGACGAAAGGATGTCTGAATCCCCTTTGGAGTCCACAGAGAAAGACCTAGTCCCCACCTCATCGCGACCGGAGTCCTCACATCATTTGAAAACTCCAGAGGTACGCGGAGATCAGTGTCTCCAAAGGAGACGATTCCTGACTCCACGTGAAACCTGATAGGAGTCCGAGGATTCCTGTGGCACGTGGAAAGGGACCCTTGGTCTCCAGCCTCAGCTGGAGAGGGGTCCCAATTGCCCTGCCAAGCCTCGAGGAGAATCCCGAGTTGTTCCTCGCAACTAGGCAGGAGTCCTGATGTCGCTGAACAAACACGTGGGTGGAAGGGCCATCCCCAACCTAACTCGAGAATATACCCCAGGTTCCCGCCGCAACTCGAGAAAAACCATGAGAATTCCCCCTCGCCGCGAGATGAGTCCCGATTCCCCGGCACTGCGTGCAGAGCAATTCCGTGTTGCACATCACACATGAACGGAGCCTTGATTTCCTTGATGGCACTCCAGAGAAACCCCAAGAACACTGTTTCTAGGCTAGAGGGATCCTGAGATCACTGTAGCAACACGAAAGAGCTCCGTGGACCCAAAATCAACTCGAGATGAGAGGTTATTCCCTGGCTTCGACTCCAGAGAAATACCACCTTACCACAAGCACCTCAAGAGGAGGCTTCTTTCAGCTCTATGTATGTGAGAGGGACCCTGAATTTGCAGCCTCAAGTGGAATGGACACCGCGATGCCCTGACTCGAAATAAGGCCAGATATCCCTGCAGTGACTTGAATGCAGGCTCGTCTTGAATCTCCCAAGATGAAAGGATGTCTAAATCCCCTGTGGAGACCACAGAGAAAGACTTAGTTCCACACCTCATCGCCACCGGAGGCCTCACATCCTTTGAAAACTCCAGAGGTACGCGGAGATCAGTGCCTCCAAAGGAGACGATGCCTGACTCCTCGTGAAACTTGATAGGAGTCCCAGGATACCTGTGGCACGTATAAAGGGACACTTGGTCTCCCACCTCAGCTGGAGAGGAGTCCCAATAATCCTGCCAAGCCTCGAAGAGAATCCCGAGTTGTCCCTCACAACTAGGCAGGAGTCCTGACGTCGCTGAACAAACACGTGGGTGGAAGGGCCATCCCCGTTGTAACTCGAGAATATACCCCAGGTTCCCGCCGCAACTCGAGAAAAACCTTGAGACTTCCCCCTCGCCGCGAGAAGAGGCCTGATTCCCCTGCACTGCGTGCAGAGAAATTCCGTGTTGCCCATCACACATGAAAGGAGCCTTGATTTCCTTGATGGCACTCCAGAGAAACCCCAAGAACACTGTTTCAAGTCAAGAGGGATCCTGAGTTCACTGTAGCAACACGAAAGAACTCCGTGGACCAAAAATCAACTCGAGATGAGAGGTTATTCCCTGGCTTCGACTCCAGAGGAATATCACCTTACCACAAGTACCTCAATAGGAGGCTTCTCTAAGCTCTAGGTATGTGAGAGGGACCCTGATTTTGCGGCCTCAATTGGAATGTACACCGCGATGCCCTGACTCGAAAGAAGGCCGGATATCCCTGGAGTGGCTTGAATGCAGGCTCGTCTTGCATCTCCCAAGATGAAAGGATGTCTGAATCCCCTGTGGAGACCACAGAGAAAGACCTAGTTCCCCACCTCATCGCGACCGGAGACCTCACATCCTTTGAAAATTCCAGAGGTACCCAGAGATCAGTGCCTCCAAAGGAGACGATGCCTGACTCCTCCTGAAACTTGATAGGAGTCCCAGGATTCCTGTGGCACGTGGAAGCGGAAACTTGGTCTCCCGCCTCAGCTGGATAGGCGTCCGAATTGCCCTGCCAATCCTCGAGGAAAATCCCGAGTTGTCCCTCACAACTATGCAGGAGTCCTGACGTCGCTGAAGAAACACGTGGGTGGAAGGGCCATCCCCGTCGTAACTCGATAATATACCCCAGGTTCCCACCGAAACTCGAGTAAAACCATGAGACTTCCCCCTCGCCGCGAGATGAGGCCAGATTCCCTTGCACTGCATGCTGAGCAATTCCGTGTTGCACATCACACAAGAAAGGAGCCTTGAGTTCCTTGATGGCACTCCAGAGAAACACCAAGAACACTGTTTCACGTCTAGAGGGATCCGGAGGACACTGTAGCAACACGAAAGAGCTCCGTGGACCAAGAATCAACTCGAAATGAGAGGTTAGTCCCTGGCTTCGACTCCAGAGGAATACCACCTTACCACAGGCACCTCAAGAGCAGGCTTCTCTCAGCTCTAGGTATGTGAGAGGGACCCTGAGTTTGCGGCCTCAAGTTGATGGACACCGCGATGCCCTGACTCGAAATAAGGCGGGATATCCCTGCAGTGACTTAAATGCAGGCTCGTCTTGCATCTCACAAGACGAAAGGATGTCTGAATCCCCTGTGGAGACCACAGAGAAAGACCTAGTTCCCCACCTCATCGCGACCGGAGGCCTCACATCCTTTGAAAACTCCAGAGGTACGCGGAGATCAGTGCCTCCAAAGCAGACGATGCCTGACTCCTCGTGAAACTTAATAAGAGTCCCAGGATTCCTGTGGCACGTGGAAAGGGAACCTTGGTCTCCAGCCTCAGCTGGAGAGGCGTCCCAATTGCCCTGCCAAGCCTCGAGGAGAATCCAGAGTTGTCCCTCGCAACTAGGCAGGAGTCCTGACGTCACAGAACAAACACGTGGGTGGAAGGGCCATCCGCGTCGTAACTCGAGAATATACCCCAGGTTCCCGCCACAACCCGAGAAAAACCATGAGACTTTCCCCTCGCTGCGAGATGAGGAACGATTCCCGGGCACTGCGTGCAGTGCAATTCCGTGTTGCACATCACACATGAAAGGAGCCTTGATTTCCTTGATGGCACTCCAGAGAAACCCCAAGGACACTGTTTCAAGGCTAGAGTGATCCTGAGGTCACTGTAGCAACACAAAAGAGCTCCGTGGACCAAGAATCAACTCGAGATGAGAGGTTAGTCCCTGGCTTCGACTCCAGAGGAATACCACCTTACCAGAAGCACCTCAAGAGGAGGCTTCTCTCAGCTCTTGGTTTGTGAGAGGGACCCTGAGTTTGCGGCCTCAAGTGGAATGGACACCGCGATGCCCGGATTAGAAATAAGGCCGGATATCCCTGCAGTGACTTGAATGCAGGCTCGTCTTTAATCTCCAAAGATGAAAGGATGTCTGAATCCCCTCTCGAGACCACAGAGAAAGACCTAGTTCCCCACCTCATCGTGACCGGAGGCCTCACATCCTTTGAAAACTCCAGAGGTACGCGGAGATCAGTGCCTCCAAAGGAGACGATGCCTGACTCCTCCTGAAACTTGATAGGAGTCCCAGGATTCCTGTGGCACGTGGAAGCGGACACTTGGTCTCCCGCCTCAGCTGGATAGGCGTCCGAATTGCCCTGCCAATCCTCGAGGAAAATCCCGAGTTGTCCCTCACAACTAGGCAGGAGTCCTGACGTCGCTGAAGAAACACGTGGGTGGAAGGGCCATCCCCGTCGTATCTCGATAATATACCCCAGGTTCCTGCCGAAACTCGAGAAAAACCATGAGACTTCCCCCTCGCCGCGAGATGAGGCCAGATTCCCTTGCACTGCATGCTGAGCAATTCCGTGTTGCACATCACACAAGAAAGGAGCCTTGAGTTCCTTGATGGCACTCCAGAGAAACACCAAGAACACTGTTTCACGTCTAGAGGGATCCGGAGGACACTGTAGCAACACGAAAGAGCTCCGTGGACCAAGAATCAACTCGAAATGAGAGGTTAGTCCCTGGCTTCGACTCCAGAGGAATACCACCTTACCACAGGCACCTCAAGAGCAGGCTTCTCTCAGCTCTAGGTATGTGAGAGGGACCCTGAGTTTGCGGCCTCAAGTTGATGGACACCGCGATGCCCTGACTCGAAATAAGGCGGGATATCCCTGCAGTGACTTAAATGCAGGCTCGTCTTGCATCTCACAAGACGAAAGGATGTCTGAATCCCCTGTGGAGACCACAGAGAAAGACCTAGTTCCCCACCTCATCGCGACCGGAGGCCTCACATCCTTTGAAAACTCCAGAGGTACGCGGAGATCAGTGCCTCCAAAGCAGACGATGCCTGACTCCTCGTGAAACTTAATAAGAGTCCCAGGATTCCTGTGGCACGTGGAAAGGGAACCTTGGTCTCCAGCCTCAGCTGGAGAGGCGTCCCAATTGCCCTGCCAAGCCTCGAGGAGAATCCAGAGTTGTCCCTCGCAACTAGGCAGGAGTCCTGACGTCACAGAACAAACACGTGGGTGGAAGGGCCATCCGCGTCGTAACTCGAGAATATACCCCAGGTTCCCGCCACAACCCGAGAAAAACCATGAGACTTTCCCCTCGCCGCGAGATGAGGAACGATTCCCGGGCACTGCGTGCAGTGCAATTCCGTGTTGCACATCACACATGAAAGGAGCCTTGATTTCCTTGATGGCACTCCAGAGAAACCCCAAGGACACTGTTTCAAGGCTAGAGTGATCCTGAGGTCACTGTAGCAACACAAAAGAGCTCCGTGGACCAAGAATCAACTCGAGATGAGAGGTTAGTCCCTGGCTTCGACTCCAGAGGAATACCACCTTACCAGAAGCACCTCAAGAGGAGGCTTCTCTCAGCTCTTGGTATGTGAGAGGGACCCTGAGTTTGCGGCCTCAAGTGGAATGGACACCGCGATGCCCGGATTAGAAATAAGGCCGGATATCCCTGCAGTGACTTGAATGCAGGCTCGTCTTTAATCTCCAAAGATGAAAGGATGTCTGAATCCCCTCTCGAGACCACAGAGAAAGACCTAGTTCCCCACCTCATCGTGACCGGAGGCCTCACATCCTTTGAAAACTCCAGAGGTACGCGGAGATCAGTGCCTCCAAAGGAGACGATGCCTGACTCCTCCTGAAACTTGATAGGAGTCCCAGGATTCCTGTGGCACGTGGAAGCGGACACTTGGTCTCCCGCCTCAGCTGGATAGGCGTCCGAATTGCCCTGCCAATCCTCGAGGAAAATCCCGAGTTGTCCCTCACAACTAGGCAGGAGTCCTGACGTCGCTGAAGAAACACGTGGGTGGAAGGGCCATCCCCGTCGTATCTCGATAATATACCCCAGGTTCCTGCCGAAACTCGAGAAAAACCATGAGACTTCCCCCTCGCCGCGAGATGAGGCCAGATTCCCTTGCACTGCATGCTGAGCAATTCCGTGTTGCACATCACACAAGAAAGGAGCCTTGAGTTCCTTGATGGCACTCCAGAGAAACCCCAAGAACACTGTTTCACGTCTAGAGGGATCCGGAGGACACTGTAGCAACACGAAAGAGCTCCGTGGACCAAGAATCAACTCGAAATGATAGGTTAGTCCCTGGCTTCGACTCCAGAGGAATACCACCTTACCAGAAGCACCTCAAGAGGAGGCTTCTCTCAGCTCTAGGTATGTGAGAGGGTCCCTGAGTTTGCGGCCTCAAGTGGAATGGACACCGCGATGCCCGGATTAGAAATAAGGCCGGATATCCCTGCAGTGACTTGAATGCAGGCTCGTCTTGAATCTCCAAAGATGAAAGGATGTCTGAATCCCCTCTGGAGACCACAGAGAAACACCTAGTTCCCCACCTCATCGCGACCGGGCCTCACATCCTTTGAAAACTCCAGAGGTACGTGGAGATCAGTGCCTCCAAAGGAGACGATGCCTGACTCCTCGTGACACTTGATAGGATTCCCAGGATTCCTGTGGCACGTGGAAAGGGACCCATGGTCTCCCGCCTCAGCTGGAGAGGGGTCCCAATTGCCCTGCCAAGCCTCGAGGAGAATCCAGAGTTGTCCCTCGCAACTAGGCAGGAGTCCTGACGTCGCTGAACAAACACGTGGTTGGAAGGGCCATCCCCGTCGTAACTCGAGAATATACCCCAGGTTCCCGCCGCGACTCGAGAAAAACCATGAGACTCCCCCCTCGCCACGAGATGAGGCCCGATTCCTCTGCACTGCGTGCAGAGCAATTCCGTCATGCACATCACACGTGAAAGAAGCCTTGATTTCCTTGATGGCACTCCAGAGAAACCTAAAGAACACTGTTTCAAGGCTAGAGGGATCCTGAGGTCACTGTAGCAACACGAAAGAGCTCCGTGGACCAAGAATCAACTCGAGATGAGAGGTTATTCCCTGGCTGCGACTCCAGAGGAATACCACATTACCACAAGCCCCTCAAGAGCAGGCTTCTCTCAGCTCTAGGTATGTGAGAGGGACCCTGAGTTTTCGGCCTCAAGTGGAATGGACACCGCGATGCCCTAACTCGAAATAAGGCCGAATATCCCTGCAGTGACTTGAATGCAGGCTCGTCTTGCATCTCCCAAGACGAAAGGATGTCTGAATCCCCTGTGCAGACCACAGAGAAAGACCTCGTTCACCACTTCATCGCGACCGGAGGCCTCACATCCTTTGAAAACTCCAGAGGTACGCAGAGATCAGTGAATTCAAATGCCTGACTCCTCGTGAAACTTGATAGGAGTCCCAGGATTCCTGTGGCACGTGGATAGGGACCCTTGGTCTCCCGCCTCAGCTGGAGAGGCGTCCCAATTGCCCTGCCAAACCTCGAGGAGAATCCGGAGTTGTCCCTCGCAACAAGGCAGGAGTCCTGATGTCGCTGAAGAAACACGTGGGTGGAAGGGCCATCCCCGTCGTAATTTGAGAATATACCCCAGGTTCCCGCCGCAACTCGAGAAAAACCATGAGACTTCCCCCTCGCCGCGAGATGAGGCCCGATTCCCCAGCACTGCGTGCAGAGCAATTCCGTCTTGCACATCACACATGAAAGGAGGCTTGATTTCCTTGATGGCACTCCAGAGAAACCCCAAGAACACTGTTTCAAGGCTAGAGGAAACCTGAGGTCACTGTAGCAACACGAAAGAGCTCCATGGACCAAGAATCAGCTCGAGATGAGAGTTTAGTCCCTGGCTTCGACTCCAGAGGAACACCACCTTACCACAAGCACCTCAAGAGGAGGCTTCTCTCAGCTCTAGGTATGTGAGAGGGACCCTGAGTTTGCGACCTCAAGTGGAATGGACACTGCGATGCCCTGATTCGAAATAAGGCCGGATATCCCTGCAGTGCCTTGAATGACGGCTCGTCTTGCATCTCCCAAGACGAAAGGATGTCTGAATCCCCTGTGCAGACCACAGAGAAAGACCTAGTTCCCCACCTCATCGCGACCGGAGGCCTCACATCCTTTGAAAACTCAAGAGGTACGCGGTGATCAGTGCCTCCAAAGGAGACGGTGCCTGACTCCTCGTGAAACTTGATAGGAGTCCCAGGATTCCTGTGGCACGTTCAAAGGGACCCTTGGTCTACCGCCTCAGCTGGAGAGGCGTCCCAATAATCCTGCCAAGCCTCGAAGAGAATCCCGAGTTGTCCCTCGCAACTAGGCAGGAGTCCTGACATCGCTGAACAAACACGTGGGTGGAAGGGCCATCCCCTTCGTAACTCGAGAATATACCCCAGGTTCCCGCCGCAACTCGAGAAAAACCATGAGACTTCCCCCTCGCCGCGAGATGGGGCCTGATTCCCCTGCACTGCGTGCACAGCAATTCCGTGTTGCCCATCACACATGAAAGGAGCCTTGATTTCATTGATGGCACTCCAGAGAAACCCCAAGAACACTGTTTCAAGGCTAGAGGGATCCTGAGGTCACAGTAGCAACACGAAAGAACTCCGTGGACCAAAAATCAACTCGAGATGAGAGGTTATTCCCTGGCTTCGACTCCAGAGGAATATCACCTTACCACAAGTACCTCAAGAGGAGGCTTCTCTAAGCTCTAGGTATGTGAGAGGGACCCTGAATTTGCAGCCTCAAGTGGAATGAACACCGCGATGCCCTGTCTGAAAATAAGGCCAGATATACCTGCAATGACTTGAATGCAGGCTCGACTTGCATCTCCAAAGATGAAAGGATGTCTGAATCCCCTGTGGAGACCACAGAGAAAGACCTAGTTCCAGACCTCATCGCGACCGGAGGCCTCACATCCTTTAAAAATTCCAGAGGTACGCAGAGATCAGTGCCTCCAAAGGAGACGATGCCTGACTCCTCGTGAAACTTGATAGGAGTCCCAGGATTCCTGTGGCACGTGGATAGGGACACTTGGTCTCCCGCCTCAGCTGGAGATGCGTCCCAATTGCCCTGCCAAACCTCGAGGACAATCCCGAGTTGTCCCTCGCAGCTAGGCAGGAGTCCTGAGGTCGCTGAAGAAACACGTGGTTGGAAGGGCCATCCCCTTCGTAACTCGAGAATATACGCCAGGTTCCCACCGCAACTCGAGAAAAACCATGAGACTTCCCCCTCGCCGCGAGATGAGGCCAGATTCCCCTGCAGTGCATGCTGAGCAATTCCGTGTTGCACATCACACATGAAAGGAGCCCTGATTTCCTTGATGGCACTCCGGAGAAACGCCAAGAAAACTGTTTCAAGTCTAGAGAGATCCTGAGGACATTGTAGCAACACGAAAGAGATCCGTGGACCAAGAATCAACTCGAGATGAGAGGTTAGTCCCTGGCTTCCACTCCAGAGGAATACCACCTTACCACAAGCACCTCAGGAGGAGGTTTCTCTCAGCTCTAGGTATGTGAGAGGGACCCTGATTTTGCGGCCTCAATTGGAATGTACACCGCGATGCCCTGACTCGAAAGAAGGCCGGATATCCCTGGAGTGGCTTGAATGCAGGCTCGTCTTGCATCTCCCAAGATGAAAGGATGTCTGAATCCCCTGTGGAGACCACAGAGAAAGACCTAGTTCCCCACCTCATCGCGACCGGAGACCTCACATCCTTTGAAAATTCCAGAGGTACCCAGAGATCAGTGCCTCCAAAGGAGACGATGCCTGACTCCTCCTGAAACTTGATAGGAGTCCCAGGATTCCTGTGGCACGTGGAAGCGGACACTTGGTCTCCCGCCTCAGCTGGATAGGCGTCCGAATTGCCCTGCCAATCCTCGAGGAAAATCCCGAGTTGTCCCTCACAACTAGGCAGGAGTCCTGACGTCGCTGAAGAAACACGTGGGTGGAAGGGCCATCCCCGTCGTATCTCGATAATATACCCCAGGTTCCTGCCGAAACTCGAGAAAAACCATGAGACTTCCCCCTCGCCGCGAGATGAGGCCAGATTCCCTTGCACTGCATGCTGAGCAATTCCGTGTTGCACATCACACAAGAAAGGAGCCTTGAGTTCCTTGATGGCACTCCAGAGAAACACCAAGAACACTGTTTCACGTCTAGAGGGATCCGGAGGACACTGTAGCAACACGAAAGAGCTCCGTGGACCAAGAATCAACTCGAAATGATAGGTTAGTCCCTGGCTTCGACTCCAGAGGAATACCACCTTACCAGAAGCACCTCAAGAGGAGGCTTCTCTCAGCTCTAGGTATGTGAGAGGGTCCCTGAGTTTGCGGCCTCAAGTGGAATGGACACCGCGATGCCCGGATTAGAAATAAGGCCGGATATCCCTGCAGTGACTTGAATGCAGGCTCGTCTTGAATCTCCAAAGATGAAAGGATGTCTGAATCCCCTCTGGAGACCACAGAGAATGACCTAGTTCCCCACCTCATCGCGACCGGGGCCTCACATCCTTTGAAAACTCCAGAGGTACGTGGAGATCAGTGCCTCCAAAGGAGACGATGCCTGACTCCTCGTGACACTTGATAGGATTCCCAGGATTCCTGTGGCACGTGGAAAGGGACCCATGGTCTCCCGCCTCAGCTGGAGAGGGGTCCCAATTGCCCTGCCAAGCCTCGAGGAGAATCCAGAGTTGTCCCTCGCAACTAGGCAGGAGTCCTGACGTCGCTGAACAAACACGTGGTTGGAAGGGCCATCCCCGTCGTAACTCGAGAATATACCCCAGGTTCCCGCCGCGACTCGAGAAAAACCATGAGACTCCCCCCTCGCCACGAGATGAGGCCCGATTCCTCTGCACTGCGTGCAGAGCAATTCCGTCATGCACATCACACGTGAAAGAAGCCTTGATTTCCTTGATGGCACTCCAGAGAAACCTAAAGAACACTGTTTCAAGGCTAGAGGGATCCTGAGGTCACTGTAGCAACACGAAAGAGCTCCGTGGACCAAGAATCAACTCGAGATGAGAGGTTATTCCCTGGCTGCGACTCCAGAGGAATACCACATTACCACAAGCCCCTCAAGAGCAGGCTTCTCTCAGCTCTAGGTATGTGAGAGGGACCCTGAGTTTTCGGCCTCAAGTGGAATGGACACCGCGATGCCCTAACTCGAAATAAGGCCGAATATCCCTGCAGTGACTTGAATGCAGGCTCGTCTTGCATCTCCCAAGACGAAAGGATGTCTGAATCCCCTGTGCAGACCACAGAGAAAGACCTCGTTCACCACTTCATCGCGACCGGAGGCCTCACATCCTTTGAAAACTCCAGAGGTACGCAGAGATCAGTGAATTCAAATGCCTGACTCCTCGTGAAACTTGATAGGAGTCCCAGGATTCCTGTGGCACGTGGATAGGGACCCTTGGTCTCCCGCCTCAGCTGGAGAGGCGTCCCAATTGCCCTGCCAAACCTCGAGGAGAATCCGGAGTTGTCCCTCGCAACAAGGCAGGAGTCCTGATGTCGCTGAAGAAACACGTGGGTGGAAGGGCCATCCCCGTCGTAATTTGAGAATATACCCCAGGTTCCCGCCGCAACTCGAGAAAAACAATGAGACTTCCCCCTCGCCGCGAGATGAGGCCCGATTCCCCAGCACTGCGTGCAGAGCAATTCCGTCTTGCACATCACACATGAAAGGAGGCTTGATTTCCTTGATGGCACTCCAGAGAAACCCCAAGAACACTGTTTCAAGGCTAGAGGAAACCTGAGGTCACTGTAGCAACACGAAAGAGCTCCATGGACCAAGAATCAGCTCGAGATGAGAGTTTAGTCCCTGGCTTCGACTCCAGAGGAACACCACCTTACCACAAGCACCTCAAGAGGAGGCTTCTCTCAGCTCTAGGTATGTGAGAGGGACCCTGAGTTTGCGACCTCAAGTGGAATGGACACTGCGATGCCCTGATTCGAAATAAGGCCGGATATCCCTGCAGTGCCTTGAATGACGGCTCGTCTTGCATCTCCCAAGACGAAAGGATGTCTGAATCCCCTGTGCAGACCACAGAGAAAGACCTAGTTCCCCACCTCATCGCGACCGGAGGCCTCACATCCTTTGAAAACTCAAGAGGTACGCGGTGATCAGTGCCTCCAAAGGAGACGGTGCCTGACTCCTCGTGAAACTTGATAGGAGTCCCAGGATTCCTGTGGCACGTGCAAAGGGACCCTTGGTCTACCGCCTCAGCTGGAGAGGCGTCCCAATAATCCTGCCAAGCCTCGAAGAGAATCCCGAGTTGTCCCTCGCAACTAGGCAGGAGTCCTGACATCGCTGAACAAACACGTGGGTGGAAGGGCCATCCCCTTCGTAACTCGAGAATATACCCCAGGTTCCCGCCGCAACTCGAGAAAAACCATGAGACTTCCCCCTCGCCGCGAGATGGGGCCTGATTCCCCTGCACTGCGTGCACAGCAATTCCGTGTTGCCCATCACACATGAAAGGAGCCTTGATTTCATTGATGGCACTCCAGAGAAACCCCAAGAACACTGTTTCAAGGCTAGAGGGATCCTGAGGTCACAGTAGCAACACGAAAGAACTCCGTGGACCAAAAATCAACTCGAGATGAGAGGTTATTCCCTGGCTTCGACTCCAGAGGAATATCACCTTACCACAAGTACCTCAAGAGGAGGCTTCTCTAAGCTCTAGGTATGTGAGAGGGACCCTGAATTTGCAGCCTCAAGTGGAATGAACACGGCGATGCCCTGACTGAAAATAAGGCCAGATATACCTGCAATGACTTGAATGCAGGCTCGACTTGCATCTCCAAAGATGAAAGGATGTCTGAATCCCCTGTGGAGACCACAGAGAAAGACCTAGTTCCAGACCTCATCGCGACCGGAGGCCTCACATCCTTTAAAAATTCCAGAGGTACGCAGAGATCAGTGCCTCCAAAGGAGACGATGCCTGACTCCTCGTGAAACTTGATAGGAGTCCCAGGATTCCTGTGGCACGTGGATAGGGACACTTGGTCTCCCGCCTCAGCTGGAGATGCGTCCCAATTGCCCTGCCAAACCTCGAGGACAATCCCGAGTTGTCCCTCGCAGCTAGGCAGGAGTCCTGAGGTCGCTGAAGAAACACGTGGTTGGAAGGGCCATCCCCTTCGTAACTCGAGAATATACGCCAGGTTCCCACCGCAACTCGAGAAAAACCATGAGACTTCCCCCTCGCCGCGAGATGAGGCCAGATTCCCCTGCAGTGCATGCTGAGCAATTCCGTGTTGCACATCACACATGAAAGGAGCCTTGATTTCCTTGATGGCACTCCGGAGAAACGCCAAGAAAACTGTTTCAAGTCTAGAGAGATCCTGAGGACATTGTAGCAACACGAAAGAGATCCGTGGACCAAGAATCAACTCGAGATGAGAGGTTAGTCCCTGGCTTCGACTCCAGAGGAATACCACCTTACCACAAGCACCTCAGGAGGAGGTTTCTCTCAGCTCTAGCTATGTGAGAGGGACCCTGAGTTTGCGGCCTCATGTGGAATGGACACCGCGATTCCCTGACTCGAAATAAGCTCGGATATCCCTGCAGTGACTTGAAGCAGGCTCATCTTCCATCTCCCAAGACGAAAGGATATCTGAATCCCCTGTGGAGACCACAGAGAAAGACCTAGTTCCCCACCTCATCGCGACCGGAGGGCTCACATCCTTTGAAAACTCCAGAGTTACGCGGAGATCAGTGCCTCCAAAGGAGACGATGCCTGACTCCTTGTGAAACTTAATAAGAGTCCCAGGATTCCTGTGGCACGTGGAAAGGGACCCTTAGTCTCCCGCCTCAGCTGGAGAGGCGTCCCAATTGCCCTGCCAAGCCTCGAGGAGAATCTCGAGTTGTTCCTGGCAACTAGGCAGGAGTCCTGATGTCGCTGAAGAAACACTTGGGTGGAAGGGCCATCCCCGTCGTAACTCGAGAATATACCCCAGGTTCCCGCTGCAACTCGAGAAAATCCATGAGGCGTCCCCCTCGCCGCGAGATGAGGCCAGATTCCCCTGCACTTCATGCTGAGCAATTCCGTGTTGCACATCACACATGAAAGGAGCCTTGATTTCCTTGATGGCACTCCAGAGAAACCCCAAGAACACTGTTTCAAGGCTACAGGGATCCGGAGGACACTGTAGCAACACGAAAGAGCTCCGTGGACCAAGAATCAACTCGAAATGAGAGGTTCGTCCCTGGTTTCGACTCCAGAGGAATACCACCTTACCACAAGCACCTCAAGAGGAGGCTTCTCTCAGCTCTAGGTATGTGAGAGGGACCCTGAGTTTGCGGCCTCAAGTGGAATGGACATCGCGATGCCCTGACTCGTAATAAGGCCGGATATCCCTGCAGTGACTTGAATGCAGGCTCGTCTTGCATCTCCCAAGACGAAAGATGTCTGAATCCCCTGTGGAGACCACACAGAAAAACCTAGTTCCCCACCTCATCGCGACCGGAGGACTCACATCCTTTGGAAACTCCAGAGGTACGCGAAGATCAGTGCCTCCAAAGGAGACGATGCCTGACTCCTCGTGAAACTTGATAGGAGTTCCAGGATTCCTGTGGCACGTGGAAAGGGACCCTTGGTCTCCCGCCTCAGCTGGAGAGGCGTCCCAATTGCCCTGCCAAGCCTCGAGGAGAATCCTGAGTTGTCCCTCGCAACTAGGCAGGAGTCCTGACGTCGTTGAACAAACAAGTGGGTGGAAGGGCCATCCCCGTCGTAACTCGAGAATATACCACAGGTTCCCGCCGCAAATCGAGAAAAACCATGAGACTTCCCCCTCGGTGCGAGATGAGGCCCGATTCCCCTGCACTGCGTGCAGAGCAATTCCGTGTTGCACATCACACATGAAAGGAGCCTTGATTTCCTTGATGGCATTCCAGAGAAACCCCAAGAACAATGTTTCAAGGCTAGAGGGATCCTGAGGTCACTGTAGCAACACGAAAGAGCTCCGTGGACCAAGAATCAACTCGAGATGAGAGGTTATTCCCTGGCTTCCACTCCAGAGGAATACCACCTTACCACAAGCACCTCAAGAGGAGGCTTATCTCAGCTCTAGGTATGTGAGAGGGACCCTGAGTTTGCGGCCTCAAGGGGAATGGACACCGCGATGCCGTGATTCGAAATACGGCCAGATATCCCTGCAGTGACTTGAATGCAGGCTCGTCTTGAATCTCCAAAGATGAAAGAATGTCTGAATCCCCTCTGGGGACCAAAGAGAAAGTCCTAGTTTCCCACCTCATCGCGACCGGGGCCTCACATCCTTTGAAAACTCCAGAGGTACGCGGAGATCAGTGCCTCCAAAGGAGACGATGCCTGACTCCTCATGAAACTTGATAGGAGTCCCACGATTCCTGTGGCACGTGGATAGGGACCCTTCGTCTCCCATCTCAGCTGGAGAGGCGTCCCAATTGCCCTGCCAGGCCTCGAGGAGAATCCCGAGTTGTCCCTCGCAACTAGGCAGGAGTCCTGACGTCGCTGAACAAACACGTGGGTGGAAGGGCCATCCCCGTCGTAACTCGAGAATATACCCCAGGTTCCCGCTGCAACTCGAGAAAATCCATGAGACGTCCCCCTCGCCAAGAGATGAGGCCAGATTCCCCTGCACTGCATGCTGAGCAATTCCGTGTTGCACATCACACATGAAAGGAGCCTTGATTTCCTTGATGGCACTCCAGAGAAAGCCCAAGAACACTGTTTCAAGGCTACAGGGATCCGGAGGACACTGTAGCAACACGAAAGAGCTCCGTGAACCATAATCAACTCGAAATGAGAGGTTCGTCCCGGGTTTCGACTCCAGAGGAATACCACTTTACCACAAGCACCTCAAGAGGAGGCTTCTCTCAGCTCTAGGTATGTGAGAGGGACCCTGAGTTTGCGGCCTCAAATGGAATGGACACAGCGATGCCCTGATTCAAAATAAGGCCGGATATCCCTGCAGTGATTTGAATGCAGGCTCGTCTTGCATCTCCCAAGACGAAAGGATGTCTGAATCCCCTGTGCAGACCACAGAGAAAGACCTCGTTCCCCACCTCATCGCGACCGGAGGCCTCACATCCTTTGAAAACTCCAGAGGTACGCGGAGATCAGTGCCTCCAAAGGAGACGATGCCTGACTCCTCGTGAAACTTGATAGGAGTCCCAGGATATCTGTGGTACATAGAAAGGGACCCTTGGTCTCCCGCCTCAGCTGGAGAGGCGTCCCAATAATCCTGCCAAGCCTCAAAGAGAATCCCGAGTTGTCCCTCGCAACTAGGCAGGAGTCCTGACGTCGCTGAACAAACACGTGGATGGAAGGGCCATCCCCGTCGTAACTCGAAAATATACCCCAGGTTCCCGCCGCAACTCGAGAAAAACCATGAGACTTCCCCCTCACCGCGAGATGAGGCCCGATTCCCCTGCACTGCGTGCAGAGCAATTCCGTCTTGCACATCACACTTGAAAGGAGCCTTGATTTCCTTGATGGCACTCCAGAGAAACCCCAAGAACACTGTTTCAAGGCTAGAGGGATCCTGAGGTCACAGTAGCAACACGAAATAACTCCGTGGACCAAAAATCAACTCGAGATGAGAGGTTATTCCCTGGCTTCGACTCCAGAGGAATATCACCTTACCACAAGTACCTCAAGAGGAGGCTTCTCTAAGCTCTAGGTATGTGAGAGGGACCCTGATTTTGCGGCCTCAAGTGGAATGGACACCGCGATGCCCTGACCCGAAAGAAGGCCGGATATCCCTGCAGTGGCTTGAATGCAGGCTCGTCTTGCATCTCCCAAGATGAAAGGATGTCTGAATCCCCGGTGGAGACCACGGAGAAAGACCTAGTTCCCCACCTAATCGCGACCAGAGGCCTCACATCCTTTGAAAACTCCAGAGGTACGCGGACATCAGTGCCTCCAAAGGAGACGATGCCTGACTAATCGTGAAACTTGATAGGAGTCCCAGGATTCCTGTGGCACGTGGATAGGGACCCTTGGTCTCACGCCTCAGCTGGAGAGGCGTCCCAATTGCCCTGCCAAACCTCGAGGAGAATGCCTAGTTGTCCCTCGCAACTAGGCAGGAGTCCTGATGTCGCTGAAGAAGCACGTGGGGGGTGGGCCATCCCCTTCGTAACTCGAGAATATACCCCAGGTTCCCGCCGCAACTCGAGAAAAACCATGAGACTTTCCCCTCGCCGCGAGATGAGGCCCGATTACCAGGCACTGCGTGCAGTGCAATTCTGTGTTGCACATCACACATGAAAGGAGCCTTGATTTCCTTGATAGCACTCCAGAGAAACCCCAAGAACACTGTTTCAAGGCTAGAGGGATACTGAGGTCACTGTAGCAACACGAAAGAGCTCCGTGGACCAAGAATCAACTCGAGATGAGAGGTTAGTCCCTGGCTTCGACTCCAGAGGAATACCACCTTACCACAAGCACCTCAAGAGTAGGCTTCTCTCAGCTCTAGCTATGCGAGAGGGACCCTGAGTTTGCGGCCTCAAGTGGAATGGACACCGCGATACCCTGACTCGAAAAAGGGCCGGATATCCCTGCAGTGACTTGAATGCAGGCTCGTCTTGCATCTACCATGATGAAAGGATGTCTGAATCCCCTTTGGAGACCACAGAGAAAGACCTAGTTCCCCACCTCATGGCGACGGGAGGCCTCACATCCTTTGAAAACTCCAGAGGTACGCGGAGATCAGTGCCTCCAAAGGAGACGATGCCTGACTCCTCCTGAAACTTCATAGGAGTCCCAGGATTCCTGTGGCATGTGGATAGGGACACTTGGTCTCCCGCCTGAGCTGGAGAGGCGTCCCAATTGCCCTGCCAAGCCTCGAGGATAAACCCGAGTTGTCCCTCGCAACTAGGCAGGAGTCCTGATGTCGCTGAAGAAACACTTCGGTGGAAGGGCCATCCCCGTCGTAACTCGAGAATATACCCCAGGTTCCCGCCGCAACTCGAGAAAAACCATGAGACTTCCCCCTCGCCGCGAGATGAGGCCAGATTCCCTTTCACTGCATGCTGAGTAATTCCGTGTTGCACATCACACATGAAAGGAGCCTTGATTTCATTGATGGCACTCCAGAGAAACCCCAAGAACACTGTTTCAAGGCTAGAGGGATCCTGAAGTTACAGTAGCAACACGAAAGAACTCTGTGGACCAAAAATCAACTTGAGATGAGAGGTTATTCCCTGGCTTCGACCCCAGAGGAATATCACCTTACCACAAGTACCTCAAGAGGAGGCTTCTCTAAGCTCTAGGTATGTGAGAGGGACCCTGATTTTGCGGCCTCAAGTGGAATGGACACCGCGATGCCCTGATTCAAAATAAGGCCGGATATCCCTGCAGTGATTTGAATGCAGGCTCGTCTTGCATCTCCCAAGACGAAAGGATGTCTGAATCCCCTGTGGAGACCACAGAGAAAGACCTAGTTCCCCACCTCATCGCGACCGGAGGCCTCACATCCTTTGAAAACTACAGAGGTACGCGGAGATCAGTGCCTCCAAAGGAGACGATGCCTGACTCCTCGTGAAACTTGATAGGAGTCCCAGGATACCTGTGGTACATAGAAAGGGACCCTTGGTCTCCCGCCTCAGCTGGAGAGGCGTCCCAATAATCCTGCCAAGCCTCAAAGAGAATCCCGAGTTGTCCCTCGCAACTAGGCAGGAGTCCTGACGTCGCTGAACAAACACGTGGATGGAAGGGCCATCCCCGTCGTAACTCGAGAATATACCCCAGGTTCCCGCCGCAACTCGAGAAAAACCATGAGACTTCCCCCTCGCCGCGAGATAAGGCCTGATTCCCCTGCACTGCGTGCAGAGCAATTCCGTGTTGCCCATCACACATGAAAGGAGCCTTGATTTCCTTGATGGCACTCCAGAGAAACCCCAAGAACACTGTTTCAAGGCTAGAGGGATCCTGAGGTCACAGTAGCAACACGAAATAACTCCGTGGACCAAAAATCAACTCGAGATGAGAGGTTATTCCCTGGCTTCGACTCCAGAGGAATATCACCTTACCACAAGTACCTCAAGAGGAGGCTTCTCTAAGCTCTAGGTATGTGAGAGGGACCCTGATTTTGCGGCCTCAAGTGGAATGGACACCGCGATGCCCTGACTCGAAAGAAGGCCGGATATCCCTGCAGTGGCTTGAATGCAGGCTCGTCTTGCATCTCCCAAGATGAAAGGATGTCTGAATCCCCTGTGGAGACCACGGAGAAAGACCTAGTTCCCCACCTAATCGCGACCGGAGGCCTCACATCCTTTGAAAACTCCAGAGGTACGCGGACATCAGTGCCTCCAAAGGAGACGATGCCTGACTCCTCGTGAAACTTGATAGGAGTCCCAGGATTCCTGTGGCACGTGGAAAGGGACCCTTGGTCTACCGCCTCAGATGGAGAGGCGTCCCAATTGCCCTGCCAAGCCTCGAGGAGAATCCCGAGTTGTCCCTCGCAACTAGGCAGGAGTCCTGATGTCGCTGAAGAAGCACGTGGGGGGTGGGCCATCCCCTTCGTAACTCGAGAATATACCCCAGGTTCCCGCCGCAACTCGAGAAAAACCATGAGACTTTCCCCTCGCCGCGAGATGAGGCCCGATTCCCAGGCACTGCGTGCAGTGCAATTCTGTGTTGCACATCACACATGAAAGGAGCCTTGATTTCCTTGATAGCACTCCAGAGAAACCCCAAGAACACTGTTTCAAGGCTAGAGGGATACTGAGGTCACTGTAGCAACACGTTAGAGCTCCGTGGACCAAGAATCAACTCGAGATGAGAGGTTAGTCCCTGGCTTCGACTCCAGAGGAATACCACCTTACCACAAGCACCTCAAGAGTAGGCTTCTCTCAGCTCTAGCTATGCGAGAGGGACCCTGAGTTTGCGGCCTCAAGTGGAATGGACACCGCGATACCCTGACTCGAAAAAGGGCCGGATATCCCTGCAGTGACTTGAATGCAGGCTCGTCTTGCATCTACCATGATGAAAGGATGTCTGAATCCCCTTTGGAGACCACAGAGAAAGACCTAGTTCCCCACCTCATGGCGACGGGAGGCCTCACATCCTTTGAAAACTCCAGAGGTACGCGGAGATCAGTGCCTCCAAAGGAGACGATGCCTGACTCCTCCTGAAACTTCATAGGAGTCCCAGGATTCCTGTGGCATGTGGATAGGGACACTTGGTCTCCCGCCTGAGCTGGAGAGGCGTCCCAATTGCCCTGCCAAGCCTCGAGGATAAACCCGAGTTGTCCCTCGCAACTAGGCAGGAGTCCTGATGTCGCTGAAGAAACACTTCGGTGGAAGGGCCATCCCCGTCGTAACTCGAGAATATACCCCAGGTTCCCGCCGCAACTCGAGAAAAACCATGAGACTTCCCCCTCGCCGCGAGATGAGGCCAGATTCCCTTTCACTGCATGCTGAGTAATTCCGTGTTGCACATCACACATGAAAGGAGCCTTGATTTCATTGATGGCACTCCAGAGAAACCCCAAGAACACTGTTTCAAGGCTAGAGGGATCCTGAAGTTACAGTAGCAACACGAAAGATCTCCGTGGACCAAAAATCAACTTGAGATGAGAGGTTATTCCCTGGCTTCGACCCCAGAGGAATATCACCTTACCACAAGTACCTCAAGAGGAGGCTTCTTTAAGCTCTAGGTATGTGAGAGGGACCCTGATTTTGCGGCCTCAAGTGGAATGGACACCGCGGTTCCCTGACTTGAAAGAAGGGCGGTATCCCTGCAGTGGCTTGAATGCAGGCTCGTCTTGCATCTCCTCAGATGAAAGGATGTCTGAATCCCCTGTGGAGAACACAGAGAAAGGCCTAGTTCCCCACCTCATCGCGACCGGAGGCCTCACATCCTTTGAAAACTCCAGAGGTACGCAGAGATCAGTGCCTTCAAATGCCTGACTCCTCGTGAAACTTTATAGGAGTCCCAGGATTCTTGTGGAACGAGGAAAGGGACCCTTGGACTCCCGCCTCAGCTGAAGAGGCGTTCCAATTGCCCTGCCAAGCCTCGAGGAGTATCCCGAGTTGTCCCTCGCAACTAGGCAGGAGTCCTGACGTGGCTGAACAAACACGTGGGTGCAAGGGCCATCCCCGTCGTATCTCGAGAATATACCCCAGGTTCCCGCCGCAACTCGAGAAAAACCATGAGACTTCCCCCTCGATGCGAGATGAGGCCCGATTCCACTGCACTGCATGCAGAGCAATTCCGTCTTGCACATCACACATGAAAGGAGCCTTGATTTCCTTGATGGCACTCCAGAGAAACCCCAAGAACACTGTTTCAAAGCTAGAGGGATCCTGAGGTCACTGTAGCAACACTAAAGAGCTCCGTGGACCAAAAATCAACTCGAGATGAGAGGTTAGTCCCTGGCCTCAACTCCAGAGGAATACCACCTTACCACAAGCACCTCAAGAGGAGGCTTCTCTCAGCTCTAGGTATGTGTGAGGGACCCTGAGTTTGCGGCCTCAAGTTTAATGGACACCGCGATGCCCTGACTCGAAATAAGGCCGGATATCCCTGCAGTGACTTGAATGCAGGCTCGTCTTGCATCTCCCAAGACGAAAGGATGTCTGAATCCCCTGTGGAGACCACAGAGAAAGACCTAGTTCCCCACCTCATCGCGACCGGAGGCCTCACATCCTTTGAAAACTCCAGAGGTACGCGGAGATCAGTGCCTCCAAAGGAGACGATGCCTGACTCCTCGCGAAACTTGATAGGAGTCCCAGGATTCCCGTGGCACGTGGAAAGGGATCCTTGGTCTCCCGCCTCAGCTGGAGAGGCATCCCAATTGCCCTGCCAAGCCTCGAGGAGAATCCCGAGTTGTCCCACGCAACTAGGCAGGAGTCCTGACGTCGCTGAACAAACACGTGGGTGGAAGGGCCATCCCCGTGGTAACTCTAGAATATACCCCAGGTTCCCACCGCAACTCGAGAAAAACCATGAGACTTCCCCCTCGCCGCAAAATGAGGCCCGATATCCTGCACTGCGTTCAGAGCAATTCCGTGTTGCACATCACACATGAAAGGAGCCTTGATTTCCTTGATGGCCCTCCAGGGAAACCCCAAGAACACTGTTTCAAGGCTAGAGGGAACCTGAGGTCACTGTAGCAACACGAAAGAGCTCCGTGGACCAAGAATCAACTCGAGATGAGAGGTTAGTCCCTGGCTTCGACTCCAGAGGACCACCACCTTACCACAAGCACTTCAAGAGGAGGCTTCTCTCAGCTCTAGGTATGTGAGAGGGACCCTGAGTTTGCGGCCTCAAGTGGAATGAACACCGCGATGCCCTGACTCGAAATAAGGCCGGATATCCCTACAGTGACTTGAATGCAGGCTCTTCTTGCATCTCCCAAGACGAAAGGATGTCTGAATCCCCTGTGGAGACCACAGAGAAAGACCTAGTTCCCCACCTCATCCCGACCGGAGGCCTCACATCGTTTGAAAATTCCGGAGGTACGCGGAGATCAGTGCCTGCAAAGGATACGATGCCTGACTCCTCGTGAAACTTGATAGGAGTCCCAGGATTCCTGTGGCACGTGGAAAGGGACACTTGGTCTCCCGCCTGAGCTGGAGAGGCGTCCCAATTGCCCTGCCAAGCCTCGAGGAGAATCCCGAGTTGTCCCTCGCAACTAGGCAGGAGTCCTGACGTGGCTGAACAAAAACGTGTGTGGAAGGGTATCCCCGTCGTAACACGAGAATATACCCCAGGTTCCCGCCGCAACTCGAGAAAAACCATGAGACTTCCCCATCGCCGCCAGATGAGGCCCGATTCCCCTGCACTGCGTGCAGAGCAATTCCGTCTTGCACATCACACATGAATGGAGCCTTGATTTCCTTGATGGAACTCCAGAGAAACCCAAAGGACACTGTTTCAAGGCTAGAGGGATCCTGAGGTCACTGTAGCAATACGAAAGAGCTCCGTGGACCAAAAATCAACTCCGAGATGAGAGGTTAGTCCGTGGCTTTGACTGCAGAGGAATATCACCTTACCACAAGCACCTCAAGAGGAGGCTTCTCTCAGCTCTATGTATGTGAGAGGGACCCTGAGTTTGCGGCCTGAAGTGGAATGGACACTGCGATTCCCTGACTCGAAATAAGGCCGGATATCCCTGCAGTGACTTGAATGCAGGCTCGTCTTGCATCTCCCAAGAAGAAAGGATGTCTGAATCCCCTTTGGAGACCACAGAGAAAGACCTAGTTTCCCACCTCATCGCGACCGGAGGCCTCACATCCTTTGAATACTCCAGAGGGACGCGGAGATCAGTGCCTCCAAAGGAGCCGATGCCTGACTCCTCGTCAAACTTGATAGGAGTCCCAGGATTACTGTGGCACGGGGAAAGGGACCCTTGGTCTCCAGCCTCAGCTGGAGAGACGTCCCAATTGCCCTGCCAAGCCTCGAGGAGAATCCCGAGTTGTCCCTCGCAACAAGGCAGGAGTCCTGACGTGGCTGAACAGACACGTGGGTGGAAGGGCCATCCCCGTCGTAACTCGAGAATATACCCCAGCTTCCCGCCGCAACTCAAGAAAAACAATGAGACTTCCCCCTCGCCGCGAGATGAGGCCCGATTCCCCTGCACTGCGTGCAGAGCAATTCCGTGTTGCACATCACACATGAAAGGAGCCTTCATTTCCTTGATGGCACTCCAGAGAATCCCCAAGAACACTGTTTCAAGGCTAGAGGGATCCTGAGGTCACTGTAGCAACACGAAAGAGCTCCGTGGACCAAAAATCAACTCGAGATGAGAGGTTAGTCCCTGGCTTCGACTCCAGAGGAATACCACCTTACCACAAGCACCTCAAGAGGAGGCTTCTCTCAGCTCTAGGTATGTGAGAGCGACCCTGAGTTTGCGGCCTCAAGTGGAATGGACACCGCGATGACCTGACTCGAAGTAAGGCCGGATATCCCTGCAGTGACTTGAATGCAGGCTCGTCTTGCATCTCCCAAGATGAAAGTATGTCTGAATTCCCTGTGGAGACCACAGAGAAAGACCTAGTTCCCCACCTCATGGCGACCGGAGGCCTCACATCCTTTGAAAACTCCAGAGGTACGAGAAGATCAGTGCCTCCAAAGGAGACGATGCCTGACTTCTCGTGAAACTTGATAGGAGTCCCAGGATTCCTGTGGCACGTGGAAAGGGACACTTGGTCTCCCGCCTCAGCTGGAGAGGCATCGCAATTGCCCTGCCAAGCCTCGATGTGAATCCCGAGTTGTCCCTCGCAACTAGGCAGGAGTCCTGACGTCGCTGAACAAACACGTGTGTGAAAGGGCCATCCCCGTCGTAACTCGAGAATATACCCCAGGTTCCCGCCGCAACTCGAGAAAAACCATGAGACTTCCCCCTCGCCGCAAAATGAGGCCCGATATCCTGCACTGCGTTCAGAGCAATTCCGTGTTGCACATCACACATGAAAGGAGCTTTGATTTCCTTGATGGCACTCCAGAGAAACCACAAGAACACTCTTTCAAGGCTAGAGGGATCCTCAGGTCACTGTAGCAACATGAAAGAGCTCCGTGGACCAAAAATCAACTCGAGATGAGAGGTTAGTCCCTGGCTTCGACTCCAAAGGAATACCACCTTACCACAAGCACCTCAAGAGGAGGCTTCTCTCAGCTCTAGGTATGTGAGAGGGACCCTGAGTTTGCGGCCTCAAGTGGAATGGACACCGCGATGCCCTGACTCGAAATAAGGCCGGATATCCCTGCAGTGACTTGAATGCAGGCTCGTCTGGCATCTCCCAAGACGAAATGGTGTCTGAATCCCCTTTGGAGACCACAGAGAAAGACCTAAGTCCCCACCTAATCGCGACAGGAAGCCTCACATCCTTTGAAAACTCCAGAGGTACGCGGAGATCAGTGCCTCCAAAGGAGACGATGCCTGACTCCTCGCGAAACTTGATAGGAGTCCCAGGATTCCCGAGGCACGTGTAAAGGGACCCTTGGTCTATCGCCTCAGATGGAGAGGCGTCCCAATTGCCCTGCCAAGCCTCGAGGAGAATCCCGAGTTGTCCCTCGCAACTAGGCAGGAGTCCTGACGTCGCTGAACAAACACGTGGGTGGAAGGGCCATCCCCGTCATAACTCGAGAATATACCCCAGATTCCCACCGCAACTCAAGAAAAACCATGAGACTTCCCCCTCGCCGCAAAATGAGGCCCGATATCCTGCACTGCGTGCAGAGCAATTCCGTGTTGCACATCACACATGAAAGGAGCCTTGATTTCCTTGATGGCACTCCAGAAAATCCCCAAGAACACTGTTTCAAGGCTAGAGGGATCGTGAGGTAACTGTAGCAACATGAAAGAGCTCCGTGGACCAAGAATCAACTCGAGATGAGAGGTTAGTCCCTGGCTTCGACTCCAGAGAATACCTCCTTACCACAAGCACCTCAAGAGGAGGCTTCTCTCAGCACTAGGTATGTGAGAGGGACTCTGAGTTTGCGGCCTCAAGTGGAATGGACACCGCGATGCCCTGACTCGAAATAAGGCCGGATATCACTGCAGTGACTTGAATCAGGCTCGTCTTGCATCTCCCAAGACGAAAGGATGTCTGAATCCCCTGTGGAGACCACAGAGAAAGACCTAGTTCCCCACCTCATCGCTACCGGAGGCCTCACGTCCTTTGATAACTCCAGAGGTACGCAGAGATCAGTGCCTCCAAAGGAGACGATGCCTGACTCCTCATGAAACTTGATAGGAGTCCCAGGATTCCTGTGGCACGTGGAAAGGGACACTTGGTCTCCCGCCTCAGCTGGAGAGGCGTCCCAATTGCCCTGCCAAGCATCGAGGAGAATCCCGGGTTGTCCCTCGCAACTAGGCAGGAGTCCTGACGTCGCTGAACAAACACGTGGGTGGAAGGGCCATCCCCGTTGTAACTCGAGAATATACCCCAGGTTCCTGCCGCAACTCGAGAAAAACCATGAGACTTCTCCCTCGCCGCGAGATGAGGCCCGATTCCCCTGCACTGCTTGCAGAGCAATACCGTGTTGCACATCACACATGAAAGGAGCCTTGATTTCCTTGATGGCACTCCAGAGAAACCGCAAGAACACTGTTTGAAGGCTAGAGGGATCCTGAGGTCACTGTAGCAACACGAAAGAGCTCCGTGGACCAAGAATCAACTCGAGATGAGAGGTTAGTCCCTGGCTTCGACTCCAGAGGAATACCACCTAACCACAAGCACCTCAAGAGGAGGCTTCTCGCAGCTTTAGGTATGTGAGAGGGATCCTGAGATTGCAGCCTCAAGTGGAATGGACACCGCGATGCCCTGACTCGAAATAAGGCCGGATAACCCTGCATTGACATAAATGCAGGCTCGTCTTGCATCTCCCAAGACGAAAGGATTTCTGAATCCCCTGTGGAGACCACAGAGAAAGACCTAGTTCCCCACCTCATCGCGACCGGAGGCCTCACATCCTTTGAAAACTCCAGAGGTACGCGGAGATCAGTGCCTCCAACGGAAACGATGCCTGACTCTTCATGAAACTTGATAGGAGTCCCAGGATTCCTGTGGCACGTGGAAAGGGACCCTTGGTCTCCCACCTCAGCTGGAGAGGCGTCCCAATTGCCCTGCCAAGCCTCGAGGAGAATCCCGAGTTGTCCCTCGCAACTAGGCAGGAGTCCTGACGTCGCTGAACAAACATTTGTGTGGAAGGGCATTCCCCGTCGTAACTCGAGAATATACCCCAGGTTCCTGCCGCAACTCGAGAAAAACCATGAGACTTCCCCCTCGGCGCGAGATGAGGCCCGATTCCCCTACACTGCGTGCAGAGAAATTCC
Organism: Cervus elaphus; assembly: GCF_910594005.1. Classification (NCBI taxonomy): domain Eukaryota; kingdom Metazoa; phylum Chordata; class Mammalia; order Artiodactyla; family Cervidae; genus Cervus; species Cervus elaphus. The sequence continues at coordinate 393,570 of NC_057845.1, read as the reverse complement.
GTGTTGCACATCACACATGAAAGGAGGCTTGATTTCCTTGATGGCACTCCAGAGAAACCCCAAGAACACTGTTTCAAGGCTAGAGGGATCCTGAGGTCACTGTAGCAACACGAAAGAGCTCCGTGGACCAGAAATCAACTCGAGATGAGAGGTTAGTCCCTGGCTTCGACTCCAGAGGAATAACACCTTACCACAAGCACCTCAAGAGGAGGCTTCTCTCAGCTCTAGGTATGTGAGAGGGACCCTGAGTTTGCGGCCTCAAGTGGAATGGACACTGCGATGCCCTGAGGCGAAATAAGGCCGGATATCCCTGCAGTGACTTGATGCAGGCTCGTCTTGCATCTGCCAAGACGAAAAGATGTCTGAATCCCCTGTGGAGACTACAGAGAAAGACCTAGTTTCCCACCTCATCGCGACCGGAGGCCTCACATCCTTTGAAAACTCCAGAGGTACGCGGAGATCCGTGCCTCCAAAGGAGACGATGCCTGACTCCTCGTGAAACTTGATAGGAGTCCCAGGATTCCTGTGGCACGTGTAAAGGGACCCTTGGTCTCCCGCCTCAGCTGGAGAGGCTTCCCAATTGCCCTGCCAAGCCTCGAGGAGAATCCCAAGTTGTCCCTCGCAACAAGGCAGGAGTCCTGACGTCGCTGAACAAACACGTGGGTGGAAGGGCCATCCCCGTTGTAACTCGAGAATATACCCCAGGTTGCCGCCGCAACTCGAGAAAAACCATGAGACTTCTCCCTCGCCGCGAGATGAGGCCCGATTCCCCTGCACTGCTTGCAGAGCAATACCGTGTTGCACATCACACATGAAAGGAGCCTTGATTTCCTTGATGGCACTCCAGAGAAACCGCAAGAACACTGTTTGAAGGCTAGAGGGATCCTGAGGTCACTGTAGCAACACGAAAGAGCTCCGTGGACCAAGAATCAACTCGAGATGAGAGGTTAGTCCCTGGCTTCGACTCCAGAGGAATAACACCTTACCACAAGCACCTCAAGAGGAGGCTTCTCTCAGCTCTAGGTATGTGAGAGGGACCCTGAGTTTGCGGCCTCAAGTGGAATGGACACCGCGATGCCCTGACTCGAAATAAGGCCGGATATCCCTGCAGTGACTTGAATGCAGGCTCGTCTTGCATCTCCCAAGACGAAAGGATGTCTGAATCCCCTGTGGAGACTACAGAGAAAGACCTAGTTCCCCTTCTCATCGCGACCGGAGGCCTCACATCCTTTGCAAACTCCAGAGGTACGCGGAGATCCGTGCCTCCAAAGGAGAAGATGCCTGACTCCTCGTGAAACTTGATAGGAGTCCCAGGATTCCTGTGGCACGTGTAAAGGGACCCTTGGTCTCCCGCCTCAGCTGGTGAGGCGTCCCAATTGCCCTGCCAAGCCTCGAGGAGAATCCCAAGTTGTCCCTCGCAACAAGGCAGGAGTCCTGTCGTCGCTGAACAAACCCGTGGGTGGATGGGCCATTCCCATCGTAACTCGGTAATATAGCCCAGGTTCCCGCCGCAATTCGAGATAAACCATGAAACTTCCCCCTCGCCGCGAGATGAGGCCCGATTCCCCTACACTGCGGGAAGAGAAATTCCGTGTTGCACATCACACATGAAAGGAGCCTTGATTTCCTTCATGGCACTCCAGAGAAACCCCAAGAACACTTTTTCAAGGCTAGAGGGATCCTGAGGTCAGTGTAGCAACAAGAAAGAACTCTGTGGACCAAAAATCAACTCGAGATGAGAGGTTAGTCCCTAACTTCGATTCCAGAGGAATACCACCTAACCACAAGCACCTCAAGAGGAGGCTTCTCGCAGCTCTAGGTATGTGTGAGGGACCCTGAGTTTGCGGCCTCAAGTGGAATGGACACCGCGATGCCCTGACTCGAAATAAGGCCGGATAACCCTGCATTGACATAAATGCAGGCTCGTCTTGCATCTCCCAAGACGAAAGGATTTCTGAATCCCCTGTGGAGACCACAGAGAAAGACCTAGTTCCCCACCTCATCGCGACCGGAGGCCTCACATCCTTTGAAAACTCCAGAGGTACGCGGAGATCAGTGCCTCCAACGGAAACGATGCCTGACTCTTCATGAAACTTGATAGGAGTCCCAGGATTCCTGTGGCACGTGGAAAGGGACCCTTGGTCTCCCACCTCAGCTGGAGAGGCGTCCCAATTGCCCTGCCAAGCCTCGAGGAGAATCCCGAGTTGTCCCTCGCAACTAGGCAGGAGTCCTGACGTCGCTGAACAAACATTTGTGTGGAAGGGCATTCCCCGTCGTAACTCGAGAATATACCCCAGGTTCCTGCCGCAACTCGAGAAAAACCATGAGACTTCCCCCTCGGCGCGAGATGAGGCCCGATTCCCCTACACTGCGTGCAGAGAAATTCCGTGTTGCACATCACACATGAAAGGAGGCTTGATTTCCTTGATGGCACTCCAGAGAAACCCCAAGAACACTGTTTCAAGGCTAGAGGGATCCTGAGGTCACTGTAGCAACACGAAAGAGCTCCGTGGACCAGAAATCAACTCGAGATGAGAGGTTAGTCCCTGGCTTCGACTCCAGAGGAATACCACCTTACCACAAGCACCTCAAGAGGAGGCTTCTCTCAGCTCTAGGTATGTGAGAGGGACCCTGAGTTTGCGGCCTCAAGTGGAATGGACACTGCGATGCCCTGAGGCGAAATAAGGCCGGATATCCCTGCAGTGACTTGAATGCAGGCTCGTCTTGCATCTGCCAAGACGAAAAGATGTCTGAATCCCCTGTGCAGACCACAGAGAAAGACCTAATTCCCCACCTCATCGCGACCGGAGGCCTCACATCCTTTGAAAACTCCAGAGGCACGCGGAGATCAGTGCCTCCAAAGGAGACGATGCCTGACTCCTCGTGAAACTTGATAGGAGTCCCAGGATTCCTGTGGCACGTGGAAAGGGACCCTTGGTCTCCCGCCTCAGCTGGAGAGGTGTCCCAATTGCCCTACCAAGCCTCGAGGAGAATCCCGAGTTGTCCCTCGCAACTAGGCAGGAGTCCTGCTGTCGCTGAACAAACACGTGGGTGGAAGGGCCATCCCCGTCGAAACTCGAGAATATACCCCAGGTTCCCGCCGCAACTCGAGAAAAACCATGAGACTTCCCCCTCGCCTCAAAATGAGGCCCGATTCCCCTAAACTGCGTGCAGAGCAATTCCGAGTTGCACATCACACATTAAAAGAGCCTTGATTTCGTTGATGGCACTCCAGAGAAACCCCAAGAACACTGTTTCAAGGCTAGAGGGATCCTGAGGTCACTGTAGCAACACGAAAGAGCTCCGTGGACCAAGAATCAACTCGAGATGAGAGGTTAGTCCCTGGCTTCGACTCCAGAGGAATACCACCTTACCACAAGCACCTCAAGAGGAGGCTTCTCTCAGCACTAGGTATGTGAGAGGGACCCTGAGTTTGCGGCCTCAAGTGGAATCGACACCGCGATGCCCTGACTCGAAATAAGACCGGATATCCCTGCAGTGACTTGAATCAGGCTCGTTTTGCATCTCCCAAGATGAAAGGATGTCTGAATCCCCTGTGTAGACCACAGAGAAAGACCTAGTTCCCCACCTCATGGCGACCGGAGGCCTCACATCATTTGAACACTCCAGAGGTACGCGGAGATCAGTAGCTCCAAAGGAGACGATTCCTGACTCCTTGTGAAACTTGATAGGAGTCCTAGGATTCCTGTGGCACGTGGAAAGGGACCCTTGGTCTCCCGCCTCAGCTGGAGAGGCGTCCCAATTGCCCTGCCAAGCCTCGAGGAGAATCCCGAGTTGTCCCTCGCAACTAGGCAGGAGTCCTGACGTCGCTAAACAAACCCGTGGGTGGATGGGCCATTCCCATCGTAACTCGGTAATATAGCCCAGCTTCCCGCCGCAATTCGAGATAAACCATGAAACTTCCCCCTCGCCGCGAGATGAGGCCCGATTCCCCTACACTTTGGGCAGAGAAATTCCGTGTTGCACATCACACATGAAAGGAGCCTTGATTTCCTTCATGGCACTCCAGAGAAAACCCAAGAACACTGTTTCAAGGCTAGAGGGATCCTGAGGTCACTGTAGCAACACGAAAGAGCTCCCTGGGCCAAAAATCAACTCGAGATGAGAGGTTAGTCCCTGGCTTCGACTCCAGAGGAATACAACCTTACCACAAGCACCTCAAGAGGAGGCTTCTCTCAGCTCTAGGTATGTGAGAGGGACCCTGAGTTTGCGGCCTCAAGTGGAATGGACACCGCGATGCCGTGACTCGAAATAAAGCCGGATATCCCTGCAGTGACTTGAATGCAGGCTTGACTTGCATCTCCCAAGACGAAAGGATGTCTGAATCCCCTGTGGAGACCACAGAGAAAGACCTAGTTCCCCACCTCATCGCGACCGGAGGCCTCACATCCTTTGAAAACTCCAGAGGTACGCGGAGATCAGTGCCTCCAAAGGAGACGATGCCTGACTCCTCGTGAATCTTGATAGGAGTCCCAGGATTCCTGTGGCACGTGGAAAGGGACCCTTGGTCTACCGCCACAGATGGAGAGGCGTCCCAATTGCCCTGCCTAGCCTCGAGGAGAATCCCGAGTTGTCCCTCGCAACTAGGCAGGAGTCCTGACGTGGCTGAACAAACACTTGGGTGGAAGGGCCATCCCCGTTGTAACTCGAGAATATACCCCAGGTTCCCGCCGCAACTCGAGAAAAACCATGAGACTTCCCTCTCGCTGCGAAATGAGGCCCGATTCCCCTACACTGCGTGCAGAGCAATTCCGTGTTGCACATCACACATGAAAGGAGCCTTGATTTCCTTGATGGCACTCCAGAGAAATCCCAAGAACACTGTTTCAAGGCTAGAGGGATCCTGAGGTCACTGTAGCAACACGAAAGAGCTCCGTGGAACAAAAATCAACTCGAGATGAGGGGTTAGTCCCTGGCTTCGACTCCAGAGGAATACCACCTTACCACAAGCACCTCAAGAGGAGGCTTCTCTCAGCTATAGGTATGTGAGAGGGACCCTGAGTTTGCAGCCTCAAGTGGAATGGACACCGCGATGCCCTGACTCGAAATAAGGCCGGATATCCCTGCAGTGACTTGAATGCAGGCTCGTCTTGCATCTCCCAAGATGAAAGGATGTCTGAATCCCCTGTGGAGACCACAGAGAAAGACCTAGTTCCCCACCTCATCGCGACCGGAGGCCTCACATCCTTTGAAAACTCCAGAGGTATGCGGAGATTAGTGCCTCCAAAGGAGACGATGCCTGACTCCTCGTGAAACTTGATAGGAGTCCCAGGATTCCTGTGGCACGTGGAAAGGGACCCTTGGTCTCCTGCCTCAGCTGGAGAGGCGTCCCAATTGCCCTGCCAAGCCTCGAGGAGAATCCCGAGTTGTCCCTCGCAACTAGGCAGGAGTCCTGACGTGGCTGAACAAACACGTGGGTGAAGGGCCATCCCCGTCCTAACTCGAGAATATACCCCAGGTTCCCGCCGCAACTCGAGAAAAACCATGAGACTTCCCCCTCGATGCGAGATGAGGCCCGATTCCCCTGCACTGCATGCAGAGCAATTCCGTCTTGCAAATCACACATGAAAGGAGCCTTGATTTCCTTGATGGCACTCCAGAGAAACCGCAAGAACACTGTTTCAAGGATAGAGGGATCCTGAGGTCACTGTAGCAACACGAAAGAGCTCTGTGGACCAAAAATCAACTCGAGAAGAGAGGTTAGTCTCTGGATTCGTCTCCAGAGAAATACCACCTTACCACAAGCACCTGAAGAGGAGGCTTCTCTCAGCTATAGGTATGTGAGAGGGACGCTGATTTTGCGGCCTCAAGTGGAATGGACACCGCGATGCCCTGACTCGAAATAAGGCCGGATATCCCTGCAGTGACTTCAATGCAACCTTGTCTTGCATCTCCCAAGACGAAAGGATGTCTGAATCCCCTGTGGAAAGCACAGAGAAAGACGTAGTTCCACACCTCATCGCGACCGATAGCCTCACATCCTTTGAAAACTCCAGAGGTACGCGGAAATCAGTGCCTCCAAAGGAGACGATGCCTGACTTCTCGTGAAACTTGACGGGAGTCCCAGGATTCCTGTGATACCTGGAAAGGGTCCCTTGGTATCCCGCCTCAGCTGGAGAGGCGTCCCAATTGCCCTGCCAAGCCTCGAGGAGAATCCCGAGTTGTCCCTCTCAACTAGGCAGGTGTCCTGCCGTCGCTCAACACACACGTGTGTGGAAGGGCCATCCCCGTCGTAACTCGATAATATACCCCAGGTTCCTGCCGCAACTCGAGAAAATCCATGAGACTTCCCCCTCGCCGCAAGATGAGGCCCGCTTCCCCTGCACTGTGTGCAGAGCAATTCCGTGTGGCACATCACACATGAAAGGAGCCTTGATTTCCGTGATGGCACTCCAGAGAAACCCCAAGAACACTGTTTCAAGGCTAGAGGGATCCTGAGGTCACTGTAGCAACACGAAAGAGCTCCGTGGGCCAAAAATCAACTCGAGATGAGAGGTTAGTCCCTGGCTTCGACTCCAGAGGAATACCACCTTACCACAAGCACCTCAAGAGGAGGCTTCTCTCAGCTCTAGGTATGTGAGAGGGACCCTGAGTTTGCGGCCTCAAGTGGAATGGACACCGCGATGCCCTGACTCGAAATAAGGCCGGATATCCCTGCAGTGACTTGAATGCAGGCTCGACTTGCATCTCCCAAGACGAAAGGATGTCTGAATCCCCTGTGGAGACCACAGAGAAAGACCTAGTTCCCCACCTCATCGCGACCGGAGGCCTCACATCCTTTGAAAACTCCAGAGGTACGCGGAAATCAGTGCCTCCAAAGGAGACGATGCCTGACTCCTCGTGAAATTTAATAAAATTCCCAGGATTACTGTGACACGTGGAAAGGGACACTTGGTCTCCCGCCTCAGATGGAGAGGCGTCCCAATTGCCCTGCCAAGCCTCGAGGAGAATCCCGAGTTGTCCCTCGCAACTTGGCAAGTGTCCTGACGTGGCTGAACAAACACGTGGGTGGAAGGGCCATCCCCGTCGTAACTCGAGAATATACCCCAGGTTCCCGCTGCAACTTGAGAAAAACCATGAGACTTCCCCCTCATCGCGAGATGAGGCCCGATTTCCCTGCACTGCATGCTGAGCAATTCCGTGTTGCACATCACACATGAAAGGAGCCTTGATTTCCTTGATGGCACTCTAGAGAATCCCCAAGAACACTGTTTCAAGTCTAGAGGGATCCTGGGGCACTGTAGCAACACGAAAGAGCTCTGTGGACCAAGAATCAACTCGAAATGAGAGGTTAGTCCCTGGCTTCGACTCCAGAGGAATACCACCTTACCACAAGCACCTCAAGAGGAGGCTTCTCTCAGCTCTAGGTATGTGAGAGGGACCCTGAGTTTGCAGCCTCAAGTGGAATGGACAACGCGATGCACTTACTCGAAATAAGGCTGGATATCCCTGAAGTGACTTGAATGCAGGCTCGTCTTGCATCTCCCATGACGAAAGTTTATCTGAATCCCCTATGGAGACCACAGAGAAAGACCTAGTTCCCCACCTCATCGCGACCGGAGGCCTCACATCCTTTGAAAACTCCAGAGGTACGCGGAGATCAGTGCCTCCAAAGGGGACGATGCCTGACTCCTCTTGAAAATTGATAGGAGTCCCAGGATTCCTGTGGCACGTGGAAAGGGACCCTTGGTCTCCCGCCTCAGCTGGAGAGGCGTCCCAATTGCCCTGCCAAGCCTCGAGGAGAATCCCGAGTTTTCCCTCGCAACTAGGCAGGAGTCCTGACGTCGCTGAAGAAACACGTGGGTGGAAGGGCCATCCCTGTCATAACTCGAGAATATACCCCAGGTTCCCGCCGCAACTCGAGAAAAACCATGAGACTTCCCCTTCGCCGCTAGATGAGGCCCGAATCCCCTGCACTGCGTGTAGAGCAATTCCGTGTTGCACATCACACATGAAAGGAGCCTTGATTTCCTTGATGGCACTCCAGAGAAACCCCAAGAACACTGTTTCAAGGCTAGAGGGATCCTGAGGTCACTGTAGCAACACGAAAGAGCTCCGTGGACCAAAAATCAACTCGAGATGAGAGGGTAGTCCCTGGCTTCGACTCCAGAGGAATACCTCCTTACCACAAGCACCTCAAGAGCAGGCTTCTCTCAGCTCTAGGTATGTGAGAGGGACCCTGAGTTTGCGGCCTCAAGTGGAATGGACACCGCGATGCCCTGACTCGAAATAAGGCCGGATATCCCTGCAGTGACTTGAATGCAGGCTCGTCTTGCATGTCCCAAGACGAAAGGATGTCTGAATCCCCTGTGGAGACCACAGAGAAAGACCTAGTTCCCCTCCTCATCACGACCGGAAGCCTCACATCCTTTGAAAACTCCAGAGGTACGCGGAGATCAGTGCCTCCAAAGGAGACGATGCCTGACTCCTCGTGAAACTTGATAGGAGTCCCAGGATTCCTGTGGCACGTGGAAAGGGACCCTTGGTCTCCCGCCTCAGCTGGAGAGGCGTCCCAATTGCCCTACCAAGCCTCAAGGAGAATCCCGAGTTGTCCCTCGCAACTAGGCAGGAGTCCTGACGTCGCTGAACAAACAGGTGGGTGGAAGGGCCATCCCGGTCGTAACTCAAGAATATACCCCAGGTTCCTGCCGCAACTCGAGAAAAACCATGAGACTTCCCCCTCGCCGAGAGATGAGGCCCGATTCCCCTGCACTGCGTTCAGAGCAATTCCGTGTGGCCCATCACACATGAAAGGAGCCTTGATTTCCTTGATGGCACTCCAGAGAAACACCAAGAACACTGTTTCAAGGCTAGAGGGATCCTGAGGTCACTGTACCAACACCAAAGAGCTCCGTGGACCAAGAATCAACTCGAGATGAGAGGTTAGTCCCTGGCTTCGACTCCAGAGGAATACCACCTTACCACAAGCACCTCGAGAAGAGGCTTCTCTCAGTTCTAGGTATGTGAGAGGGACCCTGAGTTTGCGGCCTAAAGTGGAATGGACACCGCGATGCCCTGATTCGAAATAAGGCCGGATATCCCTGCAGTGACTTGAATGCAGGCTCGTCTTTCATCTCCCATGACGAAAGGATGTCTGAATCCCCTGTGGAGACCACAGAGAAAGACCTAGTTCCCCATCTCATCGCGACCGTAAGCCTCACATCCTTTGAAAACTCCAGAGGTACGTGGAGATCAGTGCCTCCAAAGGAGACGATGCCTGACTCCTCGTGAAACTTGATAGGAGTCCCAGGATTCCTGTGCACGTGGAAAGGGACACTTGGTCTCCCGCCTCAGCTGGAGAGGCGTCCCAATTGCTCTGCCAAGCCTCGAGGAGAATCCCGAGTTGTCCCTCGCAACTAGGCAGGAGTCCTGACGTCGCTGAAGAAAGACGTGGGTGGAAGGGCCATCCCCGTCGTAACTCGAGAATATACGCCAGGATCCCGCCGCAACTCGACAAAAACCATGAGACTTCCCCCTCGCCGCGAGATGAGGCCCGATTCCCCTGCACTGCGTGCAGAGCAATTCCGTGTTGCACATCACACATGAAAGGAGCCTTGATTTCCTTGATGGCACTCCAGAGAAACCCCAAGAACACTGTTTCAAGGCTAGAGGGATCCTGAGGTCACTGTAGCAACACGAAAGAGCTCTGTGGACCAAGAATCTACTCGAGATGAAAAGTTAGTCCCTGGCTTCGACTTCAGAGGAATACCTCCTTACCACAAGCACCTCAAGAAGAGGCTTCTCTCAGCTCTAGGTATGTGAGAGGGACCCTGAGATTGCGGCCTTAAGTCGAATGGACACTGCGATGCCCTGACTCGAAATAAGGCCGGATATCCCTGCAGTGACTTGAATGCAGGCTCGTCTTGCATCTCCCATGACCAAAGTATATCTGAATACCCTATGGAGAACACAGAGAAAGACCTAGTTCCCCACCTCATCGCCACCGGAGGTCTCACATCCTTTGAAAACTTCAGAGGTACGCGGAGATCAGTGCCTCCAAAGGAGACGATGCCTGACATCTCGTGAAACTTGATAGGAGTCCCAGAATGCCTGTGACACGTGGAAAGTGACACTTAGTCTCCCGCCTCAGCTGGAGAGGCGTCCCAATTGCCCTGCCAAGCCTCGAGGAGAATCCCGAGTTGTCCCTCGCAACTAGACAGGAGTCCTGACGTAGCTGAACAAACACGTGTGTGGAAGGGCCATCCCCGTCGTAACTCGATAATATACCCCACGTTCCCGCCGCAACTCGAGAAAAACCATGAGACGTCACCCTCGCCGCGAGATGAGGCCCGATTCCCCTGCAGTGCGTGCAGAGCAATTCCGTGTTGCACATCACACATGAAAGGAGCCTTGATTTCCTTGATGGCACTCCAGAGAAACCACAAGAACACTGTTTCAAGGCTAGAGGGATCCTGACGTCACGGTAGCTAAACGAAAGACCTCCGTGGACCAAGAATCAACTCGAAATGAGAGGTTAGTCCCTGGCTTCGACTCCAGAGGTAACCACCTTACCACTAGCACCTCAAGAGGAGGCTTCTCTCAGCTCTAGGTATGTGAGAGGGACCGTGAGTTTGCGGCCTCAAGTGGAATGGACACCGCGATGCCCTGACTCGAAACAAGGCCGGATATCCCTGCAGTGACTTGAATGCAGGCTCGTCTTGCACCCATGATGAAAGTATATCTGAATCCCCTGTGGAGACCACAGAGAAACACCTAGTTCCCCTCTTCATCGCGACCGGAGGCCTCACATCCTTTGAAAATTCCAGAGGTACGCGGAGATCAGTGCCTCCAAAGGAGACGATGCCTGACTCCTCGTGAAATTTAATAAAAGTCCCAGGATTCCTGTGACACGTGGAAAGGGACCCTTGGTCTCCCGCCTCAGCTGGAGAGGCGTCCCAATTGCCCTGCCAAGCCTCGAGGAGAATCCCGAGTTGTCCCTCGCAATTAGGCAGGAGTCCTGACGTGGCTGAACAAACACGTGGTTGGAAGGGCTATCCCCGTCGGAACTCGAGAATATACCCCAGGTTCCCGCCGCAACTCGAGAAAAACCATGAGACTTCCCCCTCGCCACGAGATGAGGCCCGATTCCCGTGAACTGCGTGCAGAGCAATTCCGTCTTGCACATCACACATGAAAGGAGCCGTGATTTCCTTGATGGCACTCCAGAGAAAGCCCAAGAACACTGTTTCAAGGCTAGAGGGATCCTGAGGTCACTGTAGCAACATGAAAGAGCTCCGTGGACCAAAAATCAACTCGAGATGAGAGGTTAGTCCCTGGCTTCGACTCCGGAGGAATACCACCTTACCACAAGCACCTCAAGAGGAGGCTTCTCTCAGCTCTAGGTATGTGAGAGGGACCCTGAGTTTGCGGCCTCATGTGGAATGGAAACCGTGATGCCCTGACTCGAAATAAGGCCGGATATCAATGCAGTGACTTGAATGCAGGCTCGTCTTGCATCTCCCAAGACGAAAGGATGTCTGAATCCCCTATGGAGACCACAGAGAAAGACGTAGTTCCCCACCTCATCGCGACCGGAGGCCTCACATCCTTTGAAAACTCCAGAGGTACGCGGAGATCAGTGCCTCCAAAGGGGACGATGCCTGACTCCTCTTGAAAATTGATAGGAGTCCCAGGATTCCTGTGGCACGTGGAAAGGGACCCTTGGTCTCCCGCCTCAGCTGGAGAGGCGTCCCAATTGCCCTGCCAAGCCTCGAGGAGAATCCCGAGTTTTCCCTCGCAACTAGGCAGGAGTCCTGACGTCGCTGAAGAAACACGTGGGTGGAAGGGCCATCCCCGTCATAACTCGAGAATATACCCCAGGTTCCCGCCGCAACTCGAGAAAAACCATGAGACTTCCCCTTCACCGCTAGATGAGGCCCGAATCCCCTGCACTGCGTGTAGAGCAATTCCGTGTTGCACATCACACATGAAAGGAGCCTTGATTTCCTTGATGGCACTCCAGAGAAACCCCAAGAACACTGTTTCAAGGCTAGAGGGATCCTGAGGTCACTGTAGCAACACGAAAGAGCTCCGTGGACCAAAAATCAACTCGAGATGAGAGGGTAGTCCCTGGCTTCGACTCCAGAGGAATACCTCCTTACCACAAGCACCTCAAGAGCAGGCTTCTCACAGCTCTAGGTATGTGAGAGGGACCCTGAGTTTGCGGCCTCAAGTGGAATGGACACCGCGATGCCCTGACTCGAAATAAGGCCGGATATCCCTGCAGTGACTGGAATGCAGGCTCGTCTTGCATGTCCCAAGACGAAAGGATGTCTGAATCCCCTGTGGAGACCACAGAGAAAGACCTAGTTCCCCTCCTCATCGCGACCGGAAGCCTCACATCCTTTGAAAACTCCAGAGGTACGCGGAGATCAGTGCCTCCAAAGGAGACGATGCCTGACTCCTCGTGAAACTTGATAGGAGTCCCAGGATTCCTGTGGCACGTGGAAAGGGACCCTTGGTCTCCCGCCTCAGCTGGAGAGGCGTCCCAATTGCCCTACCAAGCCTCAAGGAGAATCCCGAGTTGTCCCTCGCAACTAGGCAGGAGTCCTGACGTCGCTGAACAAACAGGTGGGTGAAAGGGCCATCCCGGTCGTAACTCAAGAATATACCCCAGGTTCCTGCCGCAACTCGAGAAAAACCATGAGACTTCCCCCTCGCCGAGAGATGAGGCCCGATTCCCCTGCACTGCGTTCAGAGCAATTCCGTGTGGCCCATCACACATGAAAGGAGCCTTGATTTCCTTGATGGCACTCCAGAGAAACACCAAGAACACTGTTTCAAGGCTAGAGGGATCCTGAGGTCACTGTACCAACACCAAAGAGCTCCGTGGACCAAGAATCAACTCGAGATGAGAGGTTAGTCCCTGGCTTCGACTCCAGAGGAATACCACCTTACCACAAGCACCTCGAGAAGAGGCTTCTCTCAGTTCTAGGTATGTGAGAGGGACCCTGAGTTTGCGGCCTAAAGTGGAATGGACACCGCGATGCCCTGATTCGAAATAAGGCCGGATATCCCTGCAGTGACTTGAATGCAGGCTCGTCTTTCATCTCCCATGACGAAAGGATGTCTGAATCCCCTGTGGAGACCACAGAGAAAGACCTAGTTCCCCATCTCATCGCGACCGTAAGCCTCACATCCTTTGAAAACTCCAGAGGTACGTGGAGATCAGTGCCTCCAAAGGAGACGATGCCTGACTCCTCGTGAAACTTGATAGGAGTCCCAGGATTCCTGTGCACGTGGAAAGGGACACTTGGTCTCCCGCCTCAGCTGGAGAGGCGTCCCAATTGCTCTGCCAAGCCTCGAGGAGAATCCCGAGTTGTCCCTCGCAACTAGGCAGGAGTCCTGACGTCGCTGAAGAAAGACGTGGGTGGAAGGGCCATCCCCGTCGTAACTCGAGAATATACGCCAGGATCCCGCCGCAACTCGACAAAAACCATGAGACTTCCCCCTCGCTGCGAGATGAGGCCCGATTCCCCTGCACTGCGTGCAGAGCAATTCCGTGTTGCACATCACACATGAAAGGAGCCTTAATTTCCTTGATGGCACTCCAGAGAAACCCCAAGAACACTGTTTCAAGGCTAGAGGGATCCTGAGGTCACTGTAGCAACACGAAAGAGCTCTGTGGACCAAGAATCTAATCGAGATGAAAAGTTAGTCCCTGGCTTCGACTTCAGAGGAATACCTCCTTACCACAAGCACCTCAAGAAGAGGCTTCTCTCAGCTCTAGGTATGTGAGAGGGACCCTGAGATTGCGGCCTTAAGTCGAATGGACACTGCGATGCCCTGACTCGAAATAAGGCCGGATATCCCTGCAGTGACTTGAATGCAGGCTCGTCTTGCATCTCCCATGACCAAAGTATATCTGAATACCCTATGGAGAACACAGAGAAAGACCTAGTTCCCCACCTCATCGCCACCGGAGGTCTCACATCCTTTGAAAACTTCAGAGGTACGCGGAGATCAGTGCCTCCAAAGGAGACGATGCCTGACATCTCGTGAAACTTGATAGGAGTCCCAGAATGCCTGTGACACGTGGAAAGTGACACTTAGTCTCCCGCCTCAGCTGGAGAGGCGTCCCAATTGCCCTGCCAAGCCTCGAGGAGAATCCCGAGTTGTCCCTCGCAACTAGGCAGGAGTCCTGATCTGGCTGAACAAACACGTGGGTGGAAGGGCCATCCCCGTCGTAACTCGAGAATATACGCCAGGTTCCTGCCGCAACTCGAGAAAAACCATGAGACTTCCCCCTCGCCGCGAGATGAGGCCCGATACCCCTGCACTGCGTGCAGAGCAATTCCGTGTTGCACATCCAACATGAAAGGAGCCTTGATTTCCTTGATGGCAATCCAGAGAAACCCCAAGAACACTTTTTCAAGGCTAGAGGGATCCTGAGGTCACTGTAGCATCACGAAAGAGCTTCGTGGCCAAGAATCAACCCGAGATGAGAGGTTAGTCCCTGGCATCGACTCCAGAGGAATACCACCTTACCACAAGCACCTCAAGAGGAGGCTTCTCTCAGCTCTAAGTATGTGAGAGGGACCCTGAGTTTACAGCCTCAAGGGGAATGGACATCGCGATGCCCTGACTCGAAATAAGGCCGGATATCCCTGCAGTGCCTTGAATGCAGGCTCGTCTTGCATCTCCCAAGATGAAAGGATGTCTGAATCCCCTGTGGAGACCACAGAGAAAGACCTAGTTCCCCACCTCATCACAACCGGAGGCCTCACATCCTTTGAAAACTCCAGAGGTACGCGGAGAACAGTGCCTCCAAAGGAGACTATGCCTGACTCCTCGTGAAACTTGATAGGAGTCCCAGGATTCCTGTGGCACGTGGAAAGGCACACTTGGTCTCCCGCCTCAGCTGGAGAGGCGTCCCAATTGCCCTGCCAAGCCTCGAGGAGAATCCCGAGTTGTCCCTCGCAACTAGGCAGGAGTCCTGACGTCGCTGAACAAACACGTGGGTGGAAGGGCCATCCCCGTCGTAACTCGAGAATATACCCCAGGTTCCCGCCGCAACTCGAGAAAAACCATGAGACTTCCTCCTCGCCACGAGATGCGGCCCGATTCCCCTGCACTGTGTGCAGAGCAATTCCGCGTTGCACATCACACATGAAAGGAGCCTTGATTTCCTTGATGGCACTCCAGAGAAACCCCCAGAACACTGTTTCAAGGCTAGAGGGATCCTGAGGTCACTGTAGCAACACGAAAGAGCTCCGTGGACCAAAAATCAACTCGAGATGAGAGGTTAGTCCCTGGCTTCGACTCCAGAGGAATACCAACTTACCACAAGCACCTCAAGAGGAGGCTTCTCTGAGATCTAAGTATGTGAGAGTGACCCTGAGTTTGTGGCCTCAAGTGGAATGGAAACCGCGATGCCCTGACTGGAAATAAGGCCGGATATCCCTGCAGTGACTTGAATGCAAGCTCGTCCTGCATCTCCCAAGATGAAAGGATGTCTGAATACCCTCTGGAGACCACAGAGAAAGACCTAGTTCCCCACCTCATCGCGACCGGGTCCTCACATCCTTTGAAAACTCCAGAGGTACGCGGAGATCAGTGCCTCCAAAGGAGACGATGCCTGACTCGTCGTGAAACTTGATAGGAGTCCCAGGATTCCGTTGGGATGTGGAAAGGGACCCTTGGTCTCCCGCCTCAGCTGGAGAAGCGTCCCAATTGCCCTGCCAAGCCTCGAGGAGAATCCCGAGTTGTCCCTCACAACTAGGCAGGAGTCCTGATCTGGCTGAACAAACACGTGGGTGGAAGGGCCATCCCCGTCGTCACTCGAGAATATACGCCAGGTTCCCGCCGCAACTCGAGAAAAACCATGAGACTTCCCCCTCGCCGAGAGATGAGGCCCGATTCCCCTGCACTGCGTGCAGACCAATTCCGTGTTGCACATCACACAGGAAAGGAGCCTTGATTTCCTTGATGGCACTCCAGAGAAACCCAAAGAACACTGCTTCAAGGCTAGAGGAAACCTGAGGTCACTGTGGCAACACAAAAGAGCTCCGTGGACCAAAAATCAACTCGAGATGAGAGGTTAGTCCCTGGCTTCGACTCCAGAGGAATACCACCTTACCACAAGCACCTCAAGAAGAGATTTCTCTCAGCTCTAGGTATTTGAGAGGGACCCTGAGTTTGCGGCCTCAAGTGGAATGGACACCGCGATGCCCTGACTCAAAATAAGGCCTGATATCCCTGCAGTGACTTGAATGCAGGCTCGTCTTGCATCTCCCAAGACGAAAGGATGTCTGAATCCCCTGTGCAGACCACAGAGAAAGACCTAGTTCCCCACCTCATAGCGACCGGAGGCCTCACATACTTTGAAAACTCCAGAGGTACGCGGAGATCAGTGCCTCCAAAGGAGACGATGCCTGACTCCTCGTGAAACTTGATAGGAGTCCCAGGATTCCTGTGGCACGTGGAAAGGGACCCTTGGTCTCCCGCCTCAGCTGGAGAGGCGTCCCAATTGCCCTGCCAAGCCTCGAGCAGAATCCCGAGTTGTCCGTCGAAACTAGGCAGGAGTCCTGACGTCGCTGAACAATCACCTGGGTGGAAGGGCCATCCCCGTCGTAACTCGAGAATATACCCCAGGTTCCCGCCGCAACTCGAGAAAAACCATGAGACTTCCCCCTCGCCACGAGATGCGGCCCGATTCTTTTGCACTGTGTGCAGAGCAATTCCGTCTTGCACATCACACATGAAAGGAGCCTTGATTTCCTTGATGGCACTCCAGAGAAACCCCAAGAACACTGTTTCAAGGCTAGAGGTATCCTGAGGACACTGTAGCAACACGAAAGAGCTCCGTGGACCAAGAATCATCTGGAGATGAGAGGTTAGTCCCTGGCTTCCAATCCAGAGGAATACCACCTTACCACAAGCACCTCAAGAGGAGGCTTCTCTCAGCTCTATGTATGTGAGAGGGACCCTGAATTTGCAGCTTCAAGTGGAATGGACACCGCGATGCCCTGACTCGAAATAAGGCCAGATATCCCTGCAGTGACTTGAATGCAGGCTCATCTTTCATCTCCCAAGATGAAAGGATGTCTGAATCCCCTGTGGAGACCACAGAGAAAGACCTAGTTCCCCACCTCATCGCGACCGGAGGCCTCACATCCTTTGAAAACTCCAGAGGTACGCAGAGATCAGTGCCTCCAAAGGAGACGATGCCTGAGTCCTCGTGAAACTTGATAGGAGTCCCAGGATTCCTGTGGCATGTGGATAGGGACACTTGGTCTCCAGCCTCAGCTGGAGAGGCGTCCCAATTGCCCTGCCAAACCTCGAGGAGAATCCCGAGTTGTCCCTCTCAACTAGGCAGGAGTCCTGATGTCACTGAAGAAACACGTGGTTGGAAGGGCCATCCCCGTCGTAACTCGAGAATATACCCCAGGTTCCCGCCGCAACTCGAGAAAAACCATGAGACTCCCCGCTCGCCGCGAGATGAGGCCAGATTCCACTGCACTGCATGCTGAGCAATTCCGTGTTGCACATTACACAAGAAAGGAGCCTTGATTTCCTTCATGGCACTCCAGAGAAACCCCAAGAACACTGTTTCAAGTTTAGAGGGATCCGGAGAACAGTGAAGCAACACGAAAGAGCTCCATGGACCAAGAATCAACTCGAAATGAGAGGTTAGTCCCTGGCTTCGACTCCAGAGGAATACCACCTTACCACAAGCACCTCAAGAGGAGGCTTCTCTTAGCTCTAGGTATGTGAGAGGGACCCTGAGTTTGCGTCCTCAAGTGGAATGGACACCGCGATGCCCTGACTCGAAATAAGGTCGGATATCCCTGCAGTGACTTGAATGCAGGCTCGTTTTGCATCTGCCATGACGAAAGGATGTCTGAATCCCCTGTGGAGACCACAGAGAAAGACCTAGTTCCCCACCTCATCGCGACCGGAGGCCTCACATTCTTTGAAAACTCCAGAGGTACGCGGAGATCAGTGCCTCCAAAGGAGACGATGCCTGACTCCTCGTGAAACTTGATAGGAGTCCCAGGATTCCTGTGGCACGTGGAAAGGGACCCTTGGTCTCCAGCCTCAGCTGGAGAGGCGTCCCAATTGCCCTGCCAAGCCTCGAGGAGAATCCCGAGTTGTCCCTCGCAAATAGGCAGGAGTCCTGATGTCGCTGAACAAACACGTGTGTGGAAGGGCCATCCCCATCGTAACTCGAGAATATACCCCAGGTTCCCGCCGCAACTCGTGAAAAACCATGAGACTTCCCCCTCGCCGCGAGATGAGGCCCGATTCCCCTGCACTGCGTGCAGAGCAATTCAGTGTTGCACATCACACAAGAAAGGAGCCTTGATTTCCTTGATGGCACTCCAGAGAAACCTCAAGAACACTGTTTCAAGTCAGGAGGGATCCTGAGGACACTGTAGCAACACGATAGAGCTCCGTGGACCAAGAATCAACTCGAAATGAGAGGTTATTCCCTGGCTTCGACTCCAGAGGAATACCACCTTACCACAAGCACCTCAAGAGGAGGCTTCTCTCAGCTCTAGGTATGTGAGAGGGACCCTGAGTTTGCGGCCTCAAGTGGAATGGACACCGCGATGCCCTGACTCGAAATAAGGCCGGATATCCCTGCAGTGACTTGAATGCAGGCTCGTCTTGCATCTCCCAAGACGAAAGGATGTCTGAATCCCCTGTGGAGACCACAGAGAAAGACCGAGTTCCCCAACTCATCGCGACCGGAGGCCTCACATCCTTTGAAAAATCCAGAGGTACGCGGAGATCACTGCCTCCAAAGGAGACGATGCCTGACTCCTCGTGAAACTTGATAGGAGTCCGAGGATTCCTGTGGCACGGCTATAGGGACCCTTGGTCTCCAGCCTCAGATGGAGAGGCGTCCCAATTGCCCTGCCAAGCCTCGAGGAGAATCCCGAGTTGTCCCTCGCAACTAGGTAGGAGTCCTGATGTCGCTGAACAAACACGTGGGTGGAAGGGCCATCCCCATCGTAACTCGAGAATATACCCCAGGTTCCACCGCAACTCGAGAAAAGCCATGAGACTTTCCCCTCGCCGCGAAATGAGGCCCGATTCCCCGGCACTGCGTGCAGAGTAATTCCGTGTCGCACATCACACATGAAAGGAGCCTTGATTTCCTTAATGGCACTCCAGAGAAACCCCAAGAACACTGTTTCCAGGCTAGAAGGATCCTGAGGTCACTGTAGCAACATGAAAGAGCTCCGTGGACCAAATATCAACTCGAGATGAGAGGTTATTCTTTGGCTTCGACTCCAGAGCAATACCACCTTACCACAAGCACCTCAAGAGGAGGCTTCTCTCAGCTCTAGGTATGTGAGAGGGACGCTGAGTTTGCGGCCTCAAGTGGAATGGACACCACGATGCCCTGACTTGAAATAAGGACGGATATCCCTGCAGTGACTTGAATGCAGGCCAGTCTTGCATCTCCCATGACGAAAGGTGTCTGAATCCCCTGTGGAGACCACAGAGAAAGACCTAGTTCCCCACCTCATCGTGACCGGAGGCCTCACATCCTTTGAAAACTCGAGAGGTACGCGGAGATCAGTGCCTCCAAAGAGACGATGCCTGACTCCTCGTGAAACTTGATAGGAGTCCCAGGATTCCTGTGGCACGTGGATAGGGACCCTTGGTATCCCACCTCAGCTGGAGAGGCGTCCCAATTGCTCTGCCAAGGCTCGAGGAGAATCCCGAGTTGTCCCTCGCAACTAGGCAGGGGTCCTGACGTCACTGAAGAAACATGTGTGTGGAAGGGCCATCCCCGTCGTAACTCGAGAATATACCCCAGGTTCCCGCCGCAACTCGAGAAAAACGTGAGACTTCCCCTCGCCGCGAGATGAGGCCCGATTCCCCTGCACTGTGTGCAGAGCAATTCCGCGTTGCACATCACACATGAAAGGAGCCTTGATTTCCTTGATGGCACTCCAGAGAAACCCCAAGAACACTGTTTCAAGGCTAGAGGGATCCTGAGGTCAGTGTAGCAACACGAAAGAGCTTCGTGGACCAAGAATCAACACGAGATGAGAGGTTAGTCCCTGGCTTCGACTCCAGAGGAATACCACCTTACCAAAAGCACCTCAAGAGGAGGCTTCTCTCAGCTCTAGGTATGTGAGAGGGACCCTGAGTTTGCGGCCTCAAGTGGAATGGACACCGCGATGCCCTGATTCGAAATAAGGCCGGATATCCCTTCAGTGACTTGAATGCAGGCTCGTCTTGCATCTCCAATGAGGAAAGTATATCTGAATCCCCTGTGGAGACCACAGAGAAACACCTAGTTCCCCACCTCATCGCGACTGGAGGCCTCACATCCTTTGAAAATTCCAAAGGTACGCGGAGATCAGTGCCTCCAAAGGAGACGATACCTGACTCCTCGTGAAACATAATGAGAGTCCCAGGATTCCTGTGGCACGTGGAAAGGGACCCTTGGTCTCCCGCCTCACCTGGAGAGGCATCCCAATTGCCCTGCCAGGCCTCGAGGAGAATCCCGAGTTGTCCCTCGCAACTAGGCAGGAGTCCTGATGTCGCTGAAGAAACACGTGGGTGGAAGGGCCATCCCCGTCGTAACTCGAGAATATACCCGAGGTTCCCGCCGCAACTCGAGAAAAACCATGAGACTTCCCCCTCGCCGCGATATGAGGCTCGATTCCCCAGCACTGCGTGCAGAGCAATTCCGTGTTGCACATCACATATGAAAGGAGCCTTGATTTCCTTAAGGGCACCCCAGAGAAACCCCACGAACACTGTTTCCAGACTAGAGGGATCCTGAGGTCACTGTAGCAACGCGAAAGAGCTCCATGGACCAAATATCAACTCGAGATGAGAGGTAATTCTTTGGCTTCGACTCCAGAGGAATACCCCCTTACCACAAGCACCTCAAGAGCAGGCTTCTCTCAGCTTTAGGTATGTGAGAGGGACCCTGAGTTTGCGGCCTCAAGTGGAATGGACACCGCGATGCCCTGACTCGAAATAAGGCCAGATATTCCTGCAGTGACTTGAATGCAGGCTCGTCTTGCATCTCCCAAGACGAAAGGATGTCTGAATCCCCTGTGGAGACCACAGAGAAAGACATAGTTCCCCACCTCATCGCGACCGGAGGCCTCACATCCTTTGAAAACTCCAGAGGTACGCGGAGATCAGTGCCTCCAAAGGAGACGATGCCTGACTCCTCGTGAAACTTGATAGGAGTCCCAGGATTCCTGTGGCACGTGGAAAGGGACCCTTGGTCTCGCGCCTCAGCTGGAGAGGCGTCCCAATTGCCCTGCCAAGCCTCGAGGAGAATCCCGAGTTGTCCCTCGAAACTAGGCAGGAGTCCTGACGTCACTAAAGAAACATGTGTGTGGAAGGGCCATCCCCGTCGTAACTCGAGAATATACCCCAGGTTCCCCCCGCAACTCGAGAAAAACGTGAGACTTCCCCTCGCCGTGAGATGAAGCCTGATTTCCCGGCACTGCGTGCAGAGCAATTCCGTGTTGCACATCACATATGAAAGGAGCCTTGATTTCCTTGATGGCACTCCAGAGAAACCCCAAGAGCACTGTTTCAAGCCTAGAGGGATCCTGAGGTCACTGTAGCAACACGAAAGAGCTCCGTGGACCAAGAATCAACTCGAGATGAGAAGTTAGTCCCTGGCTTTGACTCCAGAGGAATACCACCTTACCACAAGCACCTCAAGAGCTGGCTTCTCTCAGCTCTAGGTATGTGAGAGGGACCCTGATTTTGCGGCCTCAAGTGGAATGGACACCGCGATGCCCTGACTCGAAATAAGGCCGGATATCTCTGCAGTGACTTGAATGCAGGCTCGTCTTGCATCTCCCAAGACGAAAGGATGTCTGAATCCCCTGTGGAGTCCACAGAGAAAGACCTAGTCCCCACCTCATCGCGACCGGAGTCCTCACATCATTTGAAAACTCCAGAGGTATGCGGAGATCAGTGTCTCCAAAGGAGACGATGCCTGACTCCACGTGAAACCTGATACGAGTCCGAGGATTCCTGTGGCACGTGGAAAGGGACCCTTGGTCTCCAGCCTCAGCTGGAGAGGCGTCCCAATTGCCCTGCCAAGCCTCGAGGAGAATCCCGAGTTGTCCCTCGCAACTAGGCAGGAGTCCTGATGTCGCTGAACAAACACGTGGTTGGAAGGGCCATCCCCGTCCTAACTCGAGAATATACCCCAGGTTCCCGCCGCAACTCGAGAAAAACCATGAGAATTCCCCCTCGCCGCGAGATGAGTCCTGATTCCCCGGCACTGTGTGCAGAGCAATTCCGTGTTGCACATAACACATGAAAGGAGCCTTGATTTCCTTGATGGCACTCCAGAGAAACCCCAAGAACACTGTTTCTAGGCTAGAGGGATCCTGAAGTCACTGTAGCAACACGAAAGAGCTCCGTGGACCCAAAATCAACTCGAGATGAGAGGTTATTCCCTGGCTTCGACTCCAGAGAAATACCACCTTACCACAAGCACCTCAAGAGGAGGCTTCTCTCAGCTCTATGTATGTGAGAGGGACCCTGAATTTGCAGCCTCAAGTGGAATGGACACTGCGATGCCCTGACTCGAAATAAGGCCAGATATCCAAGCAGTGACTTGAATGCAGGCTCGTCTTGAATCTCCCAAGATGAAAGGATGTCTAAATCCCCTGTGGAGACCACAGAGAAAGACTTAGTTCCACACCTCATCGCGACCGGAGGCCTCACATCCTTTGAAAACTCCAGAGGTACGCGGAGATCAGTGCCTCCAAAGGAGACGATGCCTGACTCCTCGTGAAACTTGATAGGAGTCCCAGGATTCCTGTGGCACGTGGAAAGGGACCCTTGGTCTCGCGCCTCAGCTGGAGAGGCGTCCCAATTGCCCTGCCAAGCCTCGAGGAGAATCCCGAGTTGTCCCTCGAAACTAGGCAGGTGTCCTGACGTCACTAAAGAAACATGTGTGTGGAAGGGCCATCCCCGTCGTAACTCGAGAATATACGCCAGGTTCCCCCCGCAACTCGAGAAAACGTGAGACTTCCCCTCGCCACGAGATGAAGCCCCATTCCCCGGCACTGCGTGCAGAGCAATTCCGTGTTGCACATCACATATGAAAGGAGCCTTGATTTCCTTGATGCCACTCCAGAGAAACCCCAAGAACACTGTTTCAAGGCTAGAGGGATCCTGAGGTCACTGTAGCAACACGAAAGAGCTCCGTGGACCAAAAATCAACTCGAGATGAGAAGTTAGTCCCTGGCTTCGACTCCAGAGGAATACCACCTTACCACAAGCACCTCAAGAGGTGGCTTCTCTCAGCTCTAGGTATGTAAGAGGGACCCTGAGTTTGCGGCCTCAAGTGGAATGGACACCGCGATGCCCTGACTCGAAATAAGGCCGGATATCCCTGCAGTGACTTGAATGCAGGCTCGTCTTGCATCTCCCAAGACGAAAGGATGTCTGAATGCCCTGTGGAGTCCACAGAGAAAGACCTAGTCCCCACCTCATCGCGACCGGAGTCCTCACATCATTTGAAAACTCCAGAGGTACGCGGAGATCAGTGTCTCCAAAGGAGACGATGCCTGACTCCACGTGAAACCTGATAGGAGTCCGAGGATTCCTGTGGCACGTGGAAAGGGACCCTTGGTCTCCAGCCTCAGCTGGAGAGGGGTCCCAATTGCCCTGCCAAGCCTCGAGGAGAATCCCGAGTTGTTCCTCGCAACTAGGCAGGAGTCCTGATGTCGCTGAACAAACACGTGGGTGGAAGGGCCATCCCCAACCTAACTCGAGAATATACCCCAGGTTCCCGCCGCAACTCGAGAAAAACCATGAGAATTCCCCCTCGCCGCGAGATGAGTCCCGATTCCCCGGCCCTGCGTGCAGAGCAATTCCGTGTTGCACATCACACATGAAAGGAGCCTTGATTTCCTTGATGGCACTCCAGAGAAACCCCAAGAACACTGTTTCTAGGCTAGAGGGATCCTGAGATCACTGTAGCAACACGAAAGAGCTCCGTGGACCCAAAATCAACTCGAGATGAGAGGTTATTCCCTGGCTTCGACTCCAGAGAAATACCACCTTACCACAAGCACCTCAAGAGGAGGCTTCTTTCAGCTCTATGTATGTGAGAGGGACCCTGAATTTGCAGCCTCAAGTGGAATGGACACCGCGATGCCCTGACTCGAAATAAGGCCAGATATCCCTGCAGTGACTTGAATGCAGGCTCGTCTTGAATCTCCCAAGATGAAAGGATGTCTAAATCCCCTGTGGAGACCACAGAGAAAGACTTAGTTCCACACCTCATCGCCACCGGAGGCCTCACATCCTTTGAAAACTCCAGAGGTACGCGGAGATCAGTGCCTCCAAAGGAGACGATGCCTGACTCCTCGTGAAACTTGATAGGAGTCCCAGGATACCTGTGGCACGGAGAAAGGGACACTTGGTCTCCCACCTCAGCTGGAGAGGAGTCCCAATAATCCTGCCAAGCCTCGAAGAGAATCCCGAGTTGTCCCTCACAACTAGGCAGGAGTCCTGACGTCGCTGAACAAACACGTGGGTGGAAGGGCCATCCCCGTTGTAACTCGAGAATATACCCCAGGTTCCCGCCGCAACTCGAGAAAAACCTTGAGACTTCCCCCTCGCCGCGAGAAGAGGCCTGATTCCCCTGCACTGCGTGCAGAGCAATTCCGTGTTGCCCATCACACATGAAAGGAGCCTTGATTTCCTTGATGGCACTCCAGAGAAACCCCAAGAACACTGTTTCAAGTCAAGACGGATCCTGCGTTCACTGTAGCAACACGAAAGAACTCCGTGGACCAAAAATCAACTCGAGATGAGAGGTTATTCCCTGGCTTCGACTCCAGAGGAATATCACCTTACCACAAGTACCTCAATAGGAGGCTTCTCTAAGCTCTAGGTATGTGAGAGGGACCCTGATTTTGCGGCCTCAATTGGAATGTACACCGCGATGCCCTGACTCGAAAGAAGGCCGGATATCCCTGGAGTGGCTTGAATGCAGGCTCGTCTTGCATCTCCCAAGATGAAAGGATGTCTGAATCCCCTGTGGAGACCACAGAGAAAGACCTAGTTCCCCACCTCATCGCGACCGGAGGCCTCACATCCTTTGAAAACTCCAGAGGTACCCAGAGATCAGTGCCTCCAAAGGAGACGATGCCTGACTCCTCCTGAAACTTGATAGGAGTCCCAGGATTCCTGTGGCACGTGGAAGCGGACACTTGGTCTCCCGCCTCAGCTGGATAGGCGTCCGAATTGCCCTGCCAATCCTCGAGGAAAATCCCGAGTTTTCCCTCACAACTAGGCAGGAGTCCTGACGTCGCTGAAGAAACACGTGGGTGGAAGGGCCATCCCCGTCGTAACTCGATAATATACCCCAGGTTCCCGCCGAAACTGGAGAAAAACCATGAGACTTCCCCCTCGCCGCGAGATGAGGCCAGATTCCCTTGCACTGCATGCTGAGCAATTCCGTGTTGCACATCACACAAGAAAGGAGCCTTGAGTTCCTTGATGGCACTCCAGAGAAACACCAAGAACACTGTTTCACGTCTAGAGGGATCCGGAGGACACTGTAGCAACACGAAAGAGCTCCGAGGACCAAGAATCAACTCGAAATGAGAGGTTAGTCCCTGGCTTCGACTCCAGAGGAATACCACCTTACCAAAAGCACCTCAAGAGGAGGCTTCTCTCAGCTCTAGGTATGTGAGAGGGACCCTGAGTTTGCGGCCTCAAGTGGAATGGACACCGCGATGCCCTGATTCGAAATAAGGCCGGATATCCCTTCAGTGACTTGAATGCAGGCTCGTCTTGCATCTCCAATGAGGAAAGTATATCTGAATCCCCTGTGGAGACCACAGAGAAACACCTAGTTCCCCACCTCATCGCGACTGGAGGCCTCACATCCTTTGAAAATTCCAAAGGTACGCGGAGATCAGTGCCTCCAAAGGAGACGATACCTGACTCCTCGTGAAACATAATGAGAGTCCCAGGATTCCTGTGGCACGTGGAAAGGGACCCTTGGTCTCCCGCCTCACCTGGAGAGGCATCCCAATTGCCCTGCCAGGCCTCGAGGAGAATCCCGAGTTGTCCCTCGCAACTAGGCAGGAGTCCTGATGTCGCTGAAGAAACACGTGGGTGGAAGGGCCATCCCCGTCGTAACTCGAGAATATACCCGAGGTTCCCGCCGCAACTCGAGAAAAACCATGAGATTTCCCCCTCGCCGCGATATGAGGCTCGATTCCCCAGCACTGCGTGCAGAGCAATTCCGTGTTGCACATCACATATGAAAGGAGCCTTGATTTCCTTAAGGGCACCCCAGAGAAACCCCATGAACACTGTTTCCAGACTAGAGGGATCCTGAGGTCACTGTAGCAACGCGAAAGAGCTCCATGGACCAAATATCAACTCGAGATGAGAGGTAATTCTTTGGCTTCGACTCCAGAGGAATACCCCCTTACCACAAGCACCTCAAGAGCAGGCTTCTCTCAGCTTTAGGTATGTGAGAGGGACCCTGAGTTTGCGGCCTCAAGTGGAATGGACACCGCGATGCCCTGACTCGAAATAAGGCCAGATATTCCTGCAGTGACTTGAATGCAGGCTCGTCTTGCATCTCCCAAGACGAAAGGATGTCTGAATCCCCTGTGGAGACCACAGAGAAAGACATAGTTCCCCACCTCATCGCGACCGGAGGCCTCACATCCTTTGAAAACTCCAGAGGTACGCGGAGATCAGTGCCTCCAAAGGAGACGATGCCTGACTCCTCGTGAAACTTGATAGGAGTCCCAGGATTCCTGTGGCACGTGGAAAGGGACCCTTGGTCTCGCGCCTCAGCTGGAGAGGCGTCCCAATTGCCCTGCCAAGCCTCGAGGAGAATCCCGAGTTGTCCCTCGAAACTAGGCAGGAGTCCTGACGTCACTAAAGAAACATGTGTGTGGAAGGGCCATCCCCGTCGTAACTCGAGAATATACCCCAGGTTCCCCCCGCAACTCGAGAAAAACGTGAGACTTCCCCTCGCCGTGAGATGAAGCCTGATTTCCCGGCACTGCGTGCAGAGCAATTCCGTGTTGCACATCACATATGAAAGGAGCCTTGATTTCCTTGATGGCACTCCAGAGAAACCCCAAGAGCACTGTTTCAAGCCTAGAGGGATCCTGAGGTCACTGTAGCAACACGAAAGAGCTCCGTGGACCAAGAATCAACTCGAGATGAGAAGTTAGTCCCTGGCTTTGACTCCAGAGGAATACCACCTTACCACAAGCACCTCAAGAGCTGGCTTCTCTCAGCTCTAGGTATGTGAGAGGGACCCTGATTTTGCGGCCTCAAGTGGAATGGACACCGCGATGCCCTGACTCGAAATAAGGCCGGATATCTCTGCAGTGACTTGAATGCAGGCTCGTCTTGCATCTCCCAAGACGAAAGGATGTCTGAATCCCCTGTGGAGTCCACAGAGAAAGACCTAGTCCCCACCTCATCGCGACCGGAGTCCTCACATCATTTGAAAACTCCAGAGGTATGCGGAGATCAGTGTCTCCAAAGGAGACGATGCCTGACTCCACGTGAAACCTGATACGAGTCCGAGGATTCCTGTGGCACGTGGAAAGGGACCCTTGGTCTCCAGCCTCAGCTGGAGAGGCGTCCCAATTGCCCTGCCAAGCCTCGAGGAGAATCCCGAGTTGTCCCTCGCAACTAGGCAGGAGTCCTGATGTCGCTGAACAAACACGTGGTTGGAAGGGCCATCCCCGTCCTAACTCGAGAATATACCCCAGGTTCCCGCCGCAACTCGAGAAAAACCATGAGAATTCCCCCTCGCCGCGAGATGAGTCCTGATTCCCCGGCACTGTGTGCAGAGCAATTCCGTGTTGCACATAACACATGAAAGGAGCCTTGATTTCCTTGATGGCACTCCAGAGAAACCCCAAGAACACTGTTTCTAGGCTAGAGGGATCCTGAAGTCACTGTAGCAACACGAAAGAGCTCCGTGGACCCAAAATCAACTCGAGATGAGAGGTTATTCCCTGGCTTCGACTCCAGAGAAATACCACCTTACCACAAGCACCTCAAGAGGAGGCTTCTCTCAGCTCTATGTATGTGAGAGGGACCCTGAATTTGCAGCCTCAAGTGGAATGGACACTGCGATGCCCTGACTCGAAATAAGGCCAGATATCCATGCAGTGACTTGAATGCAGGCTCGTCTTGAATCTCCCAAGATGAAAGGATGTCTAAATCCCCTGTGGAGACCACAGAGAAAGACTTAGTTCCACACCTCATCGCGACCGGAGGCCTCACATCCTTTGAAAACTCCAGAGGTACGCGGAGATCAGTGCCTCCAAAGGAGACGATGCCTGACTCCTCGTGAAACTTGATAGGAGTCCCAGGATTCCTGTGGCACGTGGAAAGGGACCCTTGGTCTCGCGCCTCAGCTGGAGAGGCGTCCCAATTGCCCTGCCAAGCCTCGAGGAGAATCCCGAGTTGTCCCTCGAAACTAGGCAGGTGTCCTGACGTCACTAAAGAAACATGTGTGTGGAAGGGCCATCCCCGTCGTAACTCGAGAATATACCCCAGGTTCCCCCCGCAACTCGAGAAAACGTGAGACTTCCCCTCGCCACGAGATGAAGCCCCATTCCCCGGCACTGCGTGCAGAGCAATTCCGTGTTGCACATCACATATGAAAGGAGCCTTGATTTCCTTGATGCCACTCCAGAGAAACCCCAAGAACACTGTTTCAAGGCTAGAGGGATCCTGAGGTCACTGTAGCAACACGAAAGAGCTCCGTGGACCAAAAATCAACTCGAGATGAGAAGTTAGTCCCTGGCTTCGACTCCAGAGGAATACCACCTTACCACAAGCACCTCAAGAGGTGGCTTCTCTCAGCTCTAGGTATGTAAGAGGGACCCTGAGTTTGCGGCCTCAAGTGGAATGGACACCGCGATGCCCTGACTCGAAATAAGGCCGGATATCCCTGCAGTGACTTGAATGCAGGCTCGTCTTGCATCTCCCAAGACGAAAGGATGTCTGAATGCCCTGTGGAGTCCACAGAGAAAGACCTAGTCCCCACCTCATCGCGACCGGAGTCCTCACATCATTTGAAAACTCCAGAGGTACGCGGAGATCAGTGTCTCCAAAGGAGACGATGCCTGACTCCACGTGAAACCTGATAGGAGTCCGAGGATTCCTGTGGCACGTGGAAAGGGACCCTTGGTCTCCAGCCTCAGCTGGAGAGGGGTCCCAATTGCCCTGCCAAGCCTCGAGGAGAATCCCGAGTTGTTCCTCGCAACTAGGCAGGAGTCCTGATGTCGCTGAACAAACACGTGGGTGGAAGGGCCATCCCCAACCTAACTCGAGAATATACCCCAGGTTCCCGCCGCAACTCGAGAAAAACCATGAGAATTCCCCCTCGCCGCGAGATGAGTCCCGATTCCCCGGCCCTGCGTGCAGAGCAATTCCGTGTTGCACATCACACATGAAAGGAGCCTTGATTTCCTTGATGGCACTCCAGAGAAACCCCAAGAACACTGTTTCTAGGCTAGAGGGATCCTGAGATCACTGTAGCAACACGAAAGAGCTCCGTGGACCCAAAATCAACTCGAGATGAGAGGTTATTCCCTGGCTTCGACTCCAGAGAAATACCACCTTACCACAAGCACCTCAAGAGGAGGCTTCTTTCAGCTCTATGTATGTGAGAGGGACCCTGAATTTGCAGCCTCAAGTGGAATGGACACCGCGATGCCCTGACTCGAAATAAGGCCAGATATCCCTGCAGTGACTTGAATGCAGGCTCGTCTTGAATCTCCCAAGATGAAAGGATGTCTAAATCCCCTGTGGAGACCACAGAGAAAGACTTAGTTCCACACCTCATCGCCACCGGAGGCCTCACATCCTTTGAAAACTCCAGAGGTACGCGGAGATCAGTGCCTCCAAAGGAGACGATGCCTGACTCCTCGTGAAACTTGATAGGAGTCCCAGGATACCTGTGGCACGGAGAAAGGGACACTTGGTCTCCCACCTCAGCTGGAGAGGAGTCCCAATAATCCTGCCAAGCCTCGAAGAGAATCCCGAGTTGTCCCTCACAACTAGGCAGGAGTCCTGACGTCGCTGAACAAACACGTGGGTGGAAGGGCCATCCCCGTTGTAACTCGAGAATATACCCCAGGTTCCCGCCGCAACTCGAGAAAAACCTTGAGACTTCCCCCTCGCCGCGAGAAGAGGCCTGATTCCCCTGCACTGCGTGCAGAGCAATTCCGTGTTGCCCATCACACATGAAAGGAGCCTTGATTTCCTTGATGGCACTCCAGAGAAACCCCAAGAACACTGTTTCAAGTCAAGAGGGATCCTGAGTTCACTGTAGCAACACGAAAGAACTCCGTGGACCAAAAATCAACTCGAGATGAGAGGTTATTCCCTGGCTTCGACTCCAGAGGAATATCACCTTACCACAAGTACCTCAATAGGAGGCTTCTCTAAGCTCTAGGTATGTGAGAGGGACCCTGATTTTGCGGCCTCAATTGGAATGTACACCGCGATGCCCTGACTCGAAAGAAGGCCGGATATCCCTGGAGTGGCTTGAATGCAGGCTCGTCTTGCATCTCCCAAGATGAAAGGATGTCTGAATCCCCTGTGGAGACCACAGAGAAAGACCTAGTTCCCCACCTCATCGCGACCGGAGGCCTCACATCCTTTGAAAACTCCAGAGGTACCCAGAGATCAGTGCCTCCAAAGGAGACGATGCCTGACTCCTCCTGAAACTTGATAGGAGTCCCAGGATTCCTGTGGCACGTGGAAGCGGACACTTGGTCTCCCGCCTCAGCTGGATAGGCGTCCGAATTGCCCTGCCAATCCTCGAGGAAAATCCCGAGTTTTCCCTCACAACTAGGCAGGAGTCCTGACGTCGCTGAAGAAACACGTGGGTGGAAGGGCCATCCCCGTCGTAACTCGATAATATACCCCAGGTTCCCGCCGAAACTGGAGAAAAACCATGAGACTTCCCCCTCGCCGCGAGATGAGGCCAGATTCCCTTGCACTGCATGCTGAGCAATTCCGTGTTGCACATCACACAAGAAAGGAGCCTTGAGTTCCTTGATGGCACTCCAGAGAAACACCAAGAACACTGTTTCACGTCTAGAGGGATCCGGAGGACACTGTAGCAACACGAAAGAGCTCCGAGGACCAAGAATCAACTCGAAATGAGAGGTTAGTCCCTGGCTTCGACTCCAGAGGAATACCACCTTACCAGAAGCACCTCAAGAGGAGGCTTCTCTCAGCTCTAGGTATGTGAGAGGGACCCTGAGTTTGCGGCCTCAAGTGGAATGGACACCGCGATGCCCGGATTAGAAATAAGGCCGGATATCCCTGCAGTGACTTGAATGCAGGCTCGTCTTGAATCTCCAAAGATGAAAGGATGTCTGAATCCCCTCTGGAGACCACAGAGAAAGACCTAGTTCCCCACCTCATCGCGACCGGGGCCTCACATCCTTTGAAAACTCCAGAGGTACGTGGAGATCAGTGCCTCCAAAGGAGACGATGCCTGACTCCTCGTGACACTTGATAGGATTCCCAGGATTCCTGTGGCACGTGGAAAGGGACCCATGGTCTCCCACCTCAGCTGGAGAGGGGTCCCAATTGCCCTGCCAAGCCTCGAGGAGAATCCCGAGTTGTCCCTCGCAACTAGGCAGGAGTCCTGACGTCGCTGAACAAACACGTGGTTGGAAGGGCCATCCCCGTCGTAACTCGAGAATATACCCCAGGTTCCCGCCGCGACTCGAGAAAAACCATGAGACTTCCCCCTCGCCGCGAGATGAGGCCCGATTTCTCTGCACTGCGTGCAGAGCAATTCCGTCATGCACATCACACGTGAAAGGAGCCTTGATTTCCTTGATGGCACTCCAGAGAAACCTCAAGAACACTGTTTCAAGGCTAGAGGGATCCTGAGGTCACTGTAGCAACACGAAAGAGCTCCGTGGACCAAAAATCAACTCGAGATGAGAGGTAAATCTTTGGCTTCGACTCCAGAGGAATACCACATTACCACAAGCACCTCAAGAGGAGGCTTCTCTCAGCTCTAGGTATGTGAGAGGGACCCTGAGTTTGCGGCATCAAGTGGAATGGACACTGCGATGCCCTGACTCGAAATAAGCCCAGATATCCCTGCAGTGACTTGAATGCAGGCTCGTCTTGCATCTCCCATGACGAAAGGTGTCTGAATCCCCTGTGGAGACCACAGAGAAAGACCTAGTTCCCCACCTCATCGTGACCGGAGGCCTCACATCCTTTGAAAACTCCAGAGGGACGCGGAGATCAGTGCCTCCAAAGGAGACGATGCCTGACTCCTCGTGAAACTTGATAGGAGTACCAGGATACCTGTGGCACGTAGAAAGGGACACTTGGTCTCCCACCTCAGCTGGAGAGGAGTCCCAATAATCCTGCCAAGCCTCGAAGAGAATCCCGAGTTGTCCCTCACAACTAGGCAGGAGTCTTGACGTCGCTGAACAAACACGTGGGTGGAAGGGCCATCCCCGTTGTAACTCGAGAATATACCCCAGGTTCCCGCCGCAACTCGAGAAAAAACATGAGACTTCCCCCTCGCCGCGAGATTAGGCCCGATTTCCCTGCACTGCGTGCAGAGCAATTTCGTGTTGCCCATCACACATGAAAGGAGCCTTGATTTCCTTGATGGCACTCCAGAGAAACCCCACGAACACTGTTTCCAGGCTAGAGGGATCCTGAGGTCACTGTAGCAACGCGAAAGAGCTCCATGGACCAAATATCAACTCGAGATGAGAGGTAATTCTTTGGCTTCGACTCCAGAGGAATACCCCCTTACCACAAGCACCTCAAGAGCAGGCTTCTCTCAGCTCTAGGTATGTGAGAGGGACCCTGAGTTTGCGGCCTCAAGTGGAATGGACACCGCGATGCCCTGACTCGAAATAAGGCCAGATATTCCTGCAGTGACTTGAATGCAGGCTCGTCTTGCATCTCCCAAGACGAAAGGATGTCTGAATCCCCTGTGGAGACCACAGAGAAACACATAGTTCCCCACCTCATCGCGACCGGAGGCCTCACATCCTTTGAAAACTCCAGAGGTACGCGGAGATCAGTGCCTCCAAAGGAGACGATGCCTGACTCCTCGTGAAACTTGATAGGAGTCCCAGGATTCCTGTGGCACGTGGAAAGGGACCCTTGGTCTCGCGCCTCAGCTGGAGAGGCGTCCCAATTGCCCTGCCAAGCCTCGAGGAGAATCCCGAGTTGTCCCTCGAAACTAGGCAGGAGTCCTGACGTCACTAAAGAAACATGTGTGTGGAAGGGCCATCCCCGTCGTAACTCGAGAATATACCCCAGGTTCCCCCCGCAACTCGAGAAAAACGTGAGACTTCCCCTCGCCGTGAGATGAAGCCTGATTTCCCGGCACTGCGTGCAGAGCAATTCCGTGTTGCACATCACATATGAAAGGAGCCTTGATTTCCTTGATGGCACTCCAGAGAAACCCCAAGAGCACTGTTTCAAGCCTAGAGGGATCCTGAGGTCACTGTAGCAACACGAAAGAGCTCCGTGGACCAAGAATCAACTCGAGATGAGAAGTTAGTCCCTGGCTTTGACTCCAGAGGAATACCACCTTACCACAAGCACCTCAAGAGCTGGCTTCTCTCAGCTCTAGGTATGTGAGAGGGACCCTGATTTTGCGGCCTCAAGTGGAATGGACACCGCGATGCCCTGACTCGAAATAAGGCCGGATATCTCTGCAGTGACTTGAATGCAGGCTCGTCTTGCATCTCCCAAGACGAAAGGATGTCTGAATCCCCTGTGGAGTCCAGAGAGAAAGACCTAGTCCCCACCTCATCGCGACCGGAGTCCTCACATCATTTGAAAACTCCAGAGGTATGCGGAGATCAGTGTCTCCAAAGGAGACGATGCCTGACTCCACGTGAAACCTGAAGTCCCAGGATACCTGTGGCATGTAGAAAGGGACACTTGGTCTCCCACCTCAGCTGGAGAGGAGTCCCAATAATCCTGCCAAGCCTCGAAGAGAATCCCGAGTTGTCCCTCACAACTAGGCAGGAGTCCTGTCGTCGCTGAACAAACACGTGGGTGGAAGGGCCATCCCCGTTGTAACTCGAGAATATACCCCAGGTTCCCGCCGCAACTCGAGAAAAACCATGAGACTTCCCCCGCGCCGCGAGAAGAGGCCTGATTCCCCTGCACTGCGTGCAGAGCAATTCCGTGTTGCCCATCACACATGAAAGGAGCCTTGATTTCCTTGATGGCACTCCAGAGAAACCCCAAGAACACTGTTTCAAGTCAAGAGGGATCCTGAGTTCACTGTAGCAACACGAAAGAACTCCGTGGACCAAAACTCAACTCGAGATGAGAGGTTATTCCCTGGCTTCGACTCCAGAGGAATATCACCTTACCACAAGTACGTCAATAGGAGGCTTCTCTAAGCTCTAGGTATGTGAGAGGGACCCTGATTTTGCGGCCTCAGTTGGAATGTACACCGCGATGCCCTGACTCGAAAGAAGGCCGGATATCCCTGGAGTGGCTTGAATGCAGGCTCGTCTTGCATCTCCCAAGATGAAAGGATGTCTGAATCCCCTGTGGAGACCACAGAGAAAGACCTAGTTCCCCACCTCATCGCGACCGGAGACCTCACATCCTTTGAAAACTCCAGAGGTACCCAGAGATCAGTGCCTCCAAAGGAGACGATGCCTGACTCCTCCTGAAACTTGATAGGAGTCCCAGGATTCCTGTGGCACGTGGAAGCAGACACTTGGTCTCCCGCCTCAGCTGGATAGGCGTCCGAATTGCCCTGCCAATCCTCGAGGAAAATCCCGAGTTGTCCCTCACAACTAGGCAGGAGTCCTGACGTCGCTGAAGAAACACGTGGGTGGAAGGGCCATCCCCGTCGTAACTCGATAATATACCCCAGGTTCCCGCCGAAACTCGAGAAAAACCATGAGACTCCCCCCTCGCCGCGAGATGAGGCCAGATTCCTCTTCACTGCGTGCAGAGCAATTCCGTCATGCACATCACACGTGAAAGGAGCCTTGAGTTCCTTGATGGCACTCCAGAGAAACCTCAAGAACACTGTTTCAAGGCTAGAGGGATCCTGAGGTCACTGTAGCAACACGAAAGAGCTCCGTGGACCAAAAATCAACTCGAGATGAGAGGTTATTCCCTGGCTGCGACTCCAGAGGAATACCACATTACCACAAGCACCACAAGAGGAGGCTTCTCTCAGCTCTAGGTATGTGAGAGGGACCCTGAGTTTTCGGCCTCAAGTGGAATGGACACCGCGATGCCCTAACTCGAAATAAGGCCGGATATCCCTGCAGTGACTTGAATGCAGGCTCGTCTTGCATCTCCCAAGACGAAAGGATGTCTGAATCCCCTGTGCAGACCACAGAGAAAGACCTCGTTCACCACTTCATCGCGACCGGAGGCCTCACATCCTTTGAAAACTCCAGAGGTACGCGGAGGTCAATGCCTGCAAAGGAGACGATGCCTGACTCCTCGTGAAACTTGATAGGAGTCCCAGGATTCCTGTGGCACGTGGAAAGGGACCCTTGGTCTCCAGCCTCAGCTGGAGAGGGGTCCCAATTGCCCTGCCAAGCCTCGAGGAGAATCCCGAGTTGTTCCTCGCAACTAGGCAGGAGTCCTGATGTCGCTGAACAAACACGTGGGTGGAAGGGCCATCCCCAACCTAACTCGAGAATATACCCCAGGTTCCCGCCGCAACTCGAGAAAAACCATGAGAATTCCCCCTCGCCGCGAGATGAGTCCCGATTCCCCGGCCCTGCGTGCAGAGCAATTCCGTGTTGCACATCACACATGAAAGGAGCCTTGATTTCCTTGATGGCACTCCAGAGAAACCCCAAGAACACTGTTTCTAGGCTAGAGGGATCCTGAGATCACTGTAGCAACACGAAAGAGCTCCGTGGACCCAAAATCAACTCGAGATGAGAGGTTATTCCCTGGCTTCGACTCCAGAGAAATACCACCTTACCACAAGCACCTCAAGAGGAGGCTTCTTTCAGCTCTATGTATGTGAGAGGGACCCTGAATTTGCAGCCTCAAGTGGAATGGACACCGCGATGCCCTGACTCGAAATAAGGCCAGATATCCCTGCAGTGACTTGAATGCAGGCTCGTCTTGAATCTCCCAAGATGAAAGGATGTCTAAATCCCCTGTGGAGACCACAGAGAAAGACTTAGTTCCACACCTCATCGCCACCGGAGGCCTCACATCCTTTGAAAACTCCAGAGGTACGCGGAGATCAGTGCCTCCAAAGGAGACGATGCCTGACTCCTCGTGAAACTTGATAGGAGTCCCAGGATACCTGTGGCACGGAGAAAGGGACACTTGGTCTCCCACCTCAGCTGGAGAGGAGTCCCAATAATCCTGCCAAGCCTCGAAGAGAATCCCGAGTTGTCCCTCACAACTAGGCAGGAGTCCTGACGTCGCTGAACAAACACGTGGGTGGAAGGGCCATCCCCGTTGTAACTCGAGAATATACCCCAGGTTCCCGCCGCAACTCGAGAAAAACCTTGAGACTTCCCCCTCGCCGCAAAATGAGGCCTGATTCCCCTGCACTGCGTGCAGAGCAATTCCGTGTTGCCCATCACACATGAAAGGAGCCTTGATTTCCTTGATGGCACTCCAGAGAAACCCCAAGAACACTGTTTCAAGTCAAGAGGGATCCTGAGTTCACTGTAGCAACACGAAAGAACTCCGTGGACCAAAAATCAACTCGAGATGAGAGGTTATTCCCTGGCTTCGACTCCAGAGGAATATCACCTTACCACAAGTACCTCAATAGGAGGCTTCTCTAAGCTCTAGGTATGTGAGAGGGACCCTGATTTTGCGGCCTCAATTGGAATGTACACCGCGATGCCCTGACTCGAAAGAAGGCCGGATATCCCTGGAGTGGCTTGAATGCAGGCTCGTCTTGCATCTCCCAAGATGAAAGGATGTCTGAATCCCCTGTGGAGACTACAGAGAAAGACCTAGTTCCCCACCTCATCGCGACCGGAGGCCTCACATCCTTTGAAAACTCCAGAGGTACCCAGAGATCAGTGCCTCCAAAGGAGACGATGCCTGACTCCTCCTGAAACTTGATAGGAGTCCCAGGATTCCTGTGGCACGTGGAAGCGGACACTTGGTCTCCCGCCTCAGCTGGATAGGCGTCCGAATTGCCCTGCCAATCCTCGAGGAAAATCCCGAGTTTTCCCTCACAACTAGGCAGGAGTCCTGACGTCGCTGAAGAAACACGTGGGTGGAAGGGCCATCCCCGTCGTAACTCGATAATATACCCCAGGTTCCCGCCGAAACTGGAGAAAAACCATGAGACTTCCCCCTCGCCGCGAGATGAGGCCAGATTCCCTTGCACTGCATGCTGAGCAATTCCGTGTTGCACATCACACAAGAAAGGAGCCTTGAGTTCCTTGATGGCACTCCAGAGAAACACCAAGAACACTGTTTCACGTCTAGAGGGATCCGGAGGACACTGTAGCAACACGAAAGAGCTCCGAGGACCAAGAATCAACTCGAAATGAGAGGTTAGTCCCTGGCTTCGACTCCAGAGGAATACCACCTTACCAGAAGCACCTCAAGAGGAGGCTTCTCTCAGCTCTAGGTATGTGAGAGGGACCCTGAGTTTGCGGCCTCAAGTGGAATGGACACCGCGATGCCCGGATTAGAAATAAGGCCGGATATCCCTGCAGTGACTTGAATGCAGGCTTGTCTTGAATCTCCAAAGATGAAAGGATGTCTGAATCCCCTCTGGAGACCACAGAGAAAGACCTAGTTCCCCACCTCATCGCGACCGGGGCCTCACATCCTTTGAAAACTCCAGAGGTACGTGGAGATCAGTGCCTCCAAAGGAGACGATGCCTGACTCCTCGTGACACTTGATAGGATTCCCAGGATTCCTGTGGCACGTGGAAAGGGACCCATGGTCTCCCACCTCAGCTGGAGAGGGGTCCCAATTGCCCTGCCAAGCCTCGAGGAGAATCCCGATTTGTCCCTCGCAACTAGGCAGGAGTCCTGACGTCGCTGAACAAACACGTGGTTGGAAGGGCCATCCCCGTCGTAACTCGAGAATATACCCCAGGTTCCCGCCGCGACTCGAGAAAAACCATGAGACTTCCCCCTCGCCGCGAGATGAGGCCCGATTTCTCTGCACTGCGTGCAGAGCAATTCCGTCATGCACATCACACGTGAAAGGAGCCTTGATTTCCTTGATGGCACTCCAGAGAAACCTCAAGAACACTGTTTCAAGGCTAGAGGGATCCTGAGGTCACTGTAGCAACACGAAAGAGCTCCGTGGACCAAAAATCAACTCGAGATGAGAGGTAAATCTTTGGCTTCGACTCCAGAGGAATACCACATTACCACAAGCACCTCAAGAGGAGGCTTCTCTCAGCTCTAGGTATGTGAGAGGGACCCTGAGTTTGCGGCATCAAGTGGAATGGACACTGCGATGCCCTGACTCGAAATAAGCCCAGATATCCCTGCAGTGACTTGAATGCAGGCTCGTCTTGCATCTCCCATGACGAAAGGTGTCTGAATCCCCTGTGGAGACCACAGAGAAAGACCTAGTTCCCCACCTCATCGTGACCGGAGGCCTCACATCCTTTGAAAACTCCAGAGGTACGCGGAGATCAGTGCCTCCAAAGGAGACGATGCCTGACTCCTCGTGAAACTTGATAGGAGTACCAGGATACCTGTGGCACGTAGAAAGGGACACTTGGTCTCCCACCTCAGCTGGAGAGGAGTCCCAATAATCCTGCCAAGCCTCGAAGAGAATCCCGAGTTGTCCCTCACAACTAGGCAGGAGTCTTGACGTCGCTGAACAAACACGTGGGTGGAAGGGCCATCCCCGTTGTAACTCGAGAATATACCCCAGGTTCCCGCCGCAACTCGAGAAAAACCATGAGACTTCCCCTTCGCCGCGAGAAGAGGCCTGATTCCCCTGCACTGCGTGCAGAGCAATTCCGTGTTGCCCATCACACATGAAAGGAGCCTTGATTTCCTTGATGGCACTCCAGAGAAACCCCAAGAACACTGTTTCAAGTCAAGAGGGATCCTGAGTTCACTGTAGCAACACGAAAGAACTCCGTGGACCAAAAATCAACTCGAGATGAGAGGTTATTCCCTGGCTTCGACTCCAGAGGAATATCACCTTACCACAAGTACCTCAATAGGAGGCTTCTCTAAGCTCTAGGTATGTGAGAGGGACCCTGATTTTGCGGCCTCAATTGGAATGTACACCGCGATGCCCTGACTCGAAAGAAGGCCGGATATCCCTGGAGTGGCTTGAATGCAGGCTCGTCTTGCATCTCCCAAGATGAAAGGATGTCTGAATCCCCTGTGGAGACCACAGAGAAAGACCTAGTTCCCCACCTCATCGCGACCGGAGACCTCACATCCTTTGAAAACTCCAGAGGTACCCAGAGATCAGTGCCTCCAAAGGAGACGATGCCTGACTCCTCCTGAAACTTGATAGGAGTCCCAGGATTCCTGTGGCACGTGGAAGCGGACACTTGGTCTCCCGCCTCAGCTGGATAGGTGTCCGAATTGCCCTGCCAATCCTCGAGGAAAATCCCGAGTTGTCCCTCACAACTAGGCAGGAGTCCTGACGTCGCTGAAGAAACACGTGGGTGGAAGGGCCATCCCCGTCGTAACTCGATAATATACCCCAGGTTCCCGCCGAAACTCGAGAAAAACCATGAGACTTCCCCCTCGCCGCGAGATGAGACCAGATTCCCTTGCACTGCATGCTGAGCAATTCCGTGTTGCACATCACACAAGAAAGGAGCCTTGAGTTCCTTGATGGCACTCCAGAGAAACACCAAGAACACTGTTTCACGTCTAGAGGGATCCGGAGGACACTGTAGCAACACGAAAGAGCTCCGTGGACCAAGATTCAACTTGAAATGAGAGGTTAGTCCCTGGCTTCGACTCCAGAGGAATACCACCTTACCACAAGCAACTCAAGAGCAGGCTTCTCTCAGCTCTAGGTATGTGAGAGGGACCCTGAGTTTGCGGCCTCAAGTTGATGGACACCGCGATGCCCTGACTCGAAATAAGGCCGGATATCCCTGCAGTGACTTAAATGCAGGCTCGTCTTGCATCTCACAAGACGAAAGGATGTCTGAATCCCCTGTGGAGACCACAGAGAAAGACCTAGCTCCCCACCTCATCGCGACCGGAGGCCTCACATCCTTTGAAAACTCCAGAGGTACGCGGAGATCAGTGCCTCCAAAGGAGACGATGCCTGACTCCTCGTGAAACTTAATAAGAGTCCCAGGATTCCTGTGGCACGTGAAAAGGGAACCTTGGTCTCCCGCCTCAGCTGGAGAGGCGTCCCAATTGCCCTGCCAAGCCTCGAGGAGAATCCCAAGTTGTCCCTCGCAACTAGGCAGGAGTCCTGACGTCACTGAACAAACACGTGGGTGGAAGGGCCATCCGCGTCGTAACTCGAGAGTATACCCCAGGTTCCCGCCACAACCCGAGAAAAACCATGAGACTTTCCCCTCGCCGCGAGATGAGGAACGATTCCCGGGCACTGCGTACAGTGCAATTCCGTGTTGCACATCACACATGAAAGGAGCCTTGATTTCCTTGATGGCACTCCAGAGAAACCCCAAGAACACTGTTTCAAGGCTAGAGTGATCCTGAGGTCACTGTAGCAACACAAAAGAGCTCCGTGGACCAAGAATCAACTCGAGATGAGAGGTTAGTCCCTGGCTTCGACTCCAGAGGAATACCACCTTACCAGAAGCACCTCAAGAGGAGGCTTCTCTCAGCTCTAGGTATGTGAGAGGGACCCTGAGTTTGCGGCCTCAAGTGGAATGGACACCGCGATGCCCGGATTAGAAATAAGGCCGGATATCCCTGCAGTGACTTGAATGCAGGCTCGTCTTTAAACTCCAAAGATGAAAGGATGTCTGAATCCCCTCTCGAGACCACAGAGAAAGACCTAGTTCCCCACCTCATCGCGACCGGGGCCTCACATCCTTTGAAAACTCCAGAGGTACGTGGAGATCAGTGCCTCCAAAAGAGACGATGCCTGACTCCTCGTGACACTTGATAGGATTCCCAGGATTCCTGTGGCACGTGGAAAGGGACCCATGGTCTCCCGCCTCAGCTGGAGAGGGGTCCCAATTGCCCTGCCAAGCCTCGAGGAGAATCCCGAGTTGTCCCTCGCAACTAGGCAGGAGTCCTGACGTGGCTGAACAAACACGTGGTTGGAAGGGCCATCCCCGTCGTAACTCGAGAATATACCCCAGGTTCCCGCCGCGACTCGAGAAAAACCATGAGACTTCCCCCTCGCCGCGAGATGAGGCCCGATTCCTCTGCACTGCGTGCAGAGCAATTCCGTCATGCACATCACACGTGAAAGGAGCCTTGATTTCCTTGATGGCACTCCAGAGAAACCCCAAGAACACTGTTTCAAGGCTAGAGGGATCCTGAGGTCACTGTAGCAACACGAAAGAGCTCCGTGGACCAAAAATGAACTCGAGATGAGAGGTAAATTTTTGGCTTCGACTCCAGAGGAATACCACATTACCACAAGCACCTCAAGAGGAGGCTTCTCTCAGCTCTAGGTATGTGAGAGGGACCCTGAGTTTGCGGCATCAAGTGGAATGGACACCGCGATGCCCTGACTCGAAATAAGCCCAGATATCCCTGCAGTGACTTGAATGCAGGCTCGTCTTGCATCTCCCATGACGAAAGGTGTCTGAATCCCCTGTGGAGACCACAGAGAAAGACCTAGTTCCCCACCTCATTGTGACCGGAGGCCTCACATCCTTTGAAAACTCCAGAGGTACGCGGAG
Source organism: Cervus elaphus (assembly GCF_910594005.1). Taxonomy (NCBI): domain Eukaryota; kingdom Metazoa; phylum Chordata; class Mammalia; order Artiodactyla; family Cervidae; genus Cervus; species Cervus elaphus. Next base: position 351,763 of record NC_057845.1, on the reverse strand, counting down.
ATCAGTGCCTCCAAAGGAGACGATGCCTGACTCCTCGTGAAACTTGATAGGAGTCCCAGGATACCTGTGGCATGTAGAAAGGGACACTTGGTCTCCCACCTCAGCTGGAGAGGAGTCCCAATAATCCTGCCAAGCCTCGAAGAGAATCCCGAGTTGTCCCTCACAACTAGGCAGGAGTCCTGTCGTCGCTGAACAAACACGTGGGTGGAAGGGCCATCCCCGTTGTAACTCGAGAATATACCCCAGGTTCCCGCCGCAACTCGAGAAAAACCATGAGACTTCCCCCGCGCCGCGAGAAGAGGCCTGATTCCCCTGCACTGCGTGCAGAGCAATTCCGTGTTGCCCATCACACATGAAAGGAGCCTTGATTTCCTTGATGGCACTCCAGAGAAACCCCAAGAACACTGTTTCAAGTCAAGAGGGATCCTGAGTTCACTGTAGCAACACGAAAGAACTCCGTGGACCAAAACTCAACTCGAGATGAGAGGTTATTCCCTGGCTTCGACTCCAGAGGAATATCACCTTACCACAAGTACGTCAATAGGAGGCTTCTCTAAGCTCTAGGTATGTGAGAGGGACCCTGATTTTGCGGCCTCAGTTGGAATGTACACCGCGATGCCCTGACTCGAAAGAAGGCCGGATATCCCTGGAGTGGCTTGAATGCAGGCTCGTCTTGCATCTCCCAAGATGAAAGGATGTCTGAATCCCCTGTGGAGACCACAGAGAAAGACCTAGTTCCCCACCTCATCGCGACCGGAGACCTCACATCCTTTGAAAACTCCAGAGGTACCCAGAGATCAGTGCCTCCAAAGGAGACGATGCCTGACTCCTCCTGAAACTTGATAGGAGTCCCAGGATTCCTGTGGCACGTGGAAGCAGACACTTGGTCTCCCGCCTCAGCTGGATAGGCGTCCGAATTGCCCTGCCAATCCTCGAGGAAAATCCCGAGTTGTCCCTCACAACTAGGCAGGAGTCCTGACGTCGCTGAAGAAACACGTGGGTGGAAGGGCCATCCCCGTCGTAACTCGATAATATACCCCAGGTTCCCGCCGAAACTCGAGAAAAACCATGAGACTCCCCCCTCGCCGCGAGATGAGGCCAGATTCCTCTTCACTGCGTGCAGAGCAATTCCGTCATGCACATCACACGTGAAAGGAGCCTTGAGTTCCTTGATGGCACTCCAGAGAAACCTCAAGAACACTGTTTCAAGGCTAGAGGGATCCTGAGGTCACTGTAGCAACACGAAAGAGCTCCGTGGACCAAAAATCAACTCGAGATGAGAGGTTATTCCCTGGCTGCGACTCCAGAGGAATACCACATTACCACAAGCACCACAAGAGGAGGCTTCTCTCAGCTCTAGGTATGTGAGAGGGACCCTGAGTTTTCGGCCTCAAGTGGAATGGACACCGCGATGCCCTAACTCGAAATAAGGCCGGATATCCCTGCAGTGACTTGAATGCAGGCTCGTCTTGCATCTCCCAAGACGAAAGGATGTCTGAATCCCCTGTGCAGACCACAGAGAAAGACCTCGTTCACCACTTCATCGCGACCGGAGGCCTCACATCCTTTGAAAACTCCAGAGGTACGCGGAGGTCAATGCCTGCAAAGGAGACGATGCCTGACTCCTCGTGAAACTTGATAGGAGTCCCAGGATTCCTGTGGCACGTGGAAAGGGACCCTTGGTCTCCAGCCTCAGCTGGAGAGGGGTCCCAATTGCCCTGCCAAGCCTCGAGGAGAATCCCGAGTTGTTCCTCGCAACTAGGCAGGAGTCCTGATGTCGCTGAACAAACACGTGGGTGGAAGGGCCATCCCCAACCTAACTCGAGAATATACCCCAGGTTCCCGCCGCAACTCGAGAAAAACCATGAGAATTCCCCCTCGCCGCGAGATGAGTCCCGATTCCCCGGCCCTGCGTGCAGAGCAATTCCGTGTTGCACATCACACATGAAAGGAGCCTTGATTTCCTTGATGGCACTCCAGAGAAACCCCAAGAACACTGTTTCTAGGCTAGAGGGATCCTGAGATCACTGTAGCAACACGAAAGAGCTCCGTGGACCCAAAATCAACTCGAGATGAGAGGTTATTCCCTGGCTTCGACTCCAGAGAAATACCACCTTACCACAAGCACCTCAAGAGGAGGCTTCTTTCAGCTCTATGTATGTGAGAGGGACCCTGAATTTGCAGCCTCAAGTGGAATGGACACCGCGATGCCCTGACTCGAAATAAGGCCAGATATCCCTGCAGTGACTTGAATGCAGGCTCGTCTTGAATCTCCCAAGATGAAAGGATGTCTAAATCCCCTGTGGAGACCACAGAGAAAGACTTAGTTCCACACCTCATCGCCACCGGAGGCCTCACATCCTTTGAAAACTCCAGAGGTACGCGGAGATCAGTGCCTCCAAAGGAGACGATGCCTGACTCCTCGTGAAACTTGATAGGAGTCCCAGGATACCTGTGGCACGGAGAAAGGGACACTTGGTCTCCCACCTCAGCTGGAGAGGAGTCCCAATAATCCTGCCAAGCCTCGAAGAGAATCCCGAGTTGTCCCTCACAACTAGGCAGGAGTCCTGACGTCGCTGAACAAACACGTGGGTGGAAGGGCCATCCCCGTTGTAACTCGAGAATATACCCCAGGTTCCCGCCGCAACTCGAGAAAAACCTTGAGACTTCCCCCTCGCCGCAAAATGAGGCCTGATTCCCCTGCACTGCGTGCAGAGCAATTCCGTGTTGCCCATCACACATGAAAGGAGCCTTGATTTCCTTGATGGCACTCCAGAGAAACCCCAAGAACACTGTTTCAAGTCAAGAGGGATCCTGAGTTCACTGTAGCAACACGAAAGAACTCCGTGGACCAAAAATCAACTCGAGATGAGAGGTTATTCCCTGGCTTCGACTCCAGAGGAATATCACCTTACCACAAGTACCTCAATAGGAGGCTTCTCTAAGCTCTAGGTATGTGAGAGGGACCCTGATTTTGCGGCCTCAATTGGAATGTACACCGCGATGCCCTGACTCGAAAGAAGGCCGGATATCCCTGGAGTGGCTTGAATGCAGGCTCGTCTTGCATCTCCCAAGATGAAAGGATGTCTGAATCCCCTGTGGAGACTACAGAGAAAGACCTAGTTCCCCACCTCATCGCGACCGGAGGCCTCACATCCTTTGAAAACTCCAGAGGTACCCAGAGATCAGTGCCTCCAAAGGAGACGATGCCTGACTCCTCCTGAAACTTGATAGGAGTCCCAGGATTCCTGTGGCACGTGGAAGCGGACACTTGGTCTCCCGCCTCAGCTGGATAGGCGTCCGAATTGCCCTGCCAATCCTCGAGGAAAATCCCGAGTTTTCCCTCACAACTAGGCAGGAGTCCTGACGTCGCTGAAGAAACACGTGGGTGGAAGGGCCATCCCCGTCGTAACTCGATAATATACCCCAGGTTCCCGCCGAAACTGGAGAAAAACCATGAGACTTCCCCCTCGCCGCGAGATGAGGCCAGATTCCCTTGCACTGCATGCTGAGCAATTCCGTGTTGCACATCACACAAGAAAGGAGCCTTTATTTCCTTGATGGCACTCCAGAGAAACACCAAGAACACTGTTTCACGTCTAGAGGGATCCGGAGGACACTGTAGCAACACGAAAGAGCTCCGAGGACCAAGAATCAACTCGAAATGAGAGGTTAGTCCCTGGCTTCGACTCCAGAGGAATACCACCTTACCAGAAGCACCTCAAGAGGAGGCTTCTCTCAGCTCTAGGTATGTGAGAGGGACCCTGAGTTTGCGGCCTCAAGTGGAATGGACACCGCGATGCCCGGATTAGAAATAAGGCCGGATATCCCTGCAGTGACTTGAATGCAGGCTCGTCTTGAATCTCCAAAGATGAAAGGATGTCTGAATCCCCTCTGGAGACCACAGAGAAAGACCTAGTTCCCCACCTCATCGCGACCGGGGCCTCACATCCTTTGAAAACTCCAGAGGTACGTGGAGATCAGTGCCTCCAAAGGAGACGATGCCTGACTCCTCGTGACACTTGATAGGATTCCCAGGATTCCTGTGGCACGTGGAAAGGGACCCATGGTCTCCCACCTCAGCTGGAGAGGGGTCCCAATTGCCCTGCCAAGCCTCGAGGAGAATCCCGAGTTGTCCCTCGCAACTAGGCAGGAGTCCTGACGTCGCTGAACAAACACGTGGTTGGAAGGGCCATCCCCGTCGTAACTCGAGAATATACCCCAGGTTCCCGCCGCGACTCGAGAAAAACCATGAGACTTCCCCCTCGCCGCGAGATGAGGCCCGATTTCTCTGCACTGCGTGCAGAGCAATTCCGTCATGCACATCACACGTGAAAGGAGCCTTGATTTCCTTGATGGCACTCCAGAGAAACCTCAAGAACACTGTTTCAAGGCTAGAGGGATCCTGAGGTCACTGTAGCAACACGAAAGAGCTCCGTGGACCAAAAATCAACTCGAGATGAGAGGTAAATCTTTGGCTTCGACTCCAGAGGAATACCACATTACCACAAGCACCTCAAGAGGAGGCTTCTCTCAGCTCTAGGTATGTGAGAGGGACCCTGAGTTTGCGGCATCAAGTGGAATGGACACTGCGATGCCCTGACTCGAAATAAGCCCAGATATCCCTGCAGTGACTTGAATGAAGGCTCGTCTTGCATCTCCCATGACGAAAGGTGTCTGAATCCCCTGTGGAGACCACAGAGAAAGACCTAGTTCCCCACCTCATCGTGACCGGAGGCCTCACATCCTTTGAAAACTCCAGAGGGACGCGGAGATCAGTGCCTCCAAAGGAGACGATGCCTGACTCCTCGTGAAACTTGATAGGAGTACCAGGATACCTGTGGCACGTAGAAAGGGACACTTGGTCTCCCACCTCAGCTGGAGAGGAGTCCCAATAATCCTGCCAAGCCTCGAAGAGAATCCCGAGTTGTCCCTCACAACTAGGCAGGAGTCTTGACGTCGCTGAACAAACACGTGGGTGGAAGGGCCATCCCCGTTGTAACTCGAGAATATACCCCAGGTTCCCGCCGCAACTCGAGAAAAACCATGAGACTTCCCCCTCGCCGCGAGAAGAGGCCTGATTCCCCTGCACTGCGTGCAGAGCAATTCCGTGTTGCCCATCACACATGAAAGGAGCCTTGATTTCCTTGATGGCACTCCAGAGAAACCCCAAGAACACTGTTTCAAGTCAAGAGGGATCCTGAGTTCACTGTAGCAACACGAAAGAACTCCGTGGACCAAAAATCAACTCGAGATGAGAGGTTATTCCCTGGCTTCGACTCCAGAGGAATATCACCTTACCACAAGTACCTCAATAGGAGGCTTCTCTAAGCTCTAGGTATGTGAGAGGGACCCTGATTTTGCGGCCTCAATTGGAATGTACACCGCGATGCCCTGACTCGAAAGAAGGCCGGATATCCCTGGAGTGGCTTGAATGCAGGCTCGTCTTGCATCTCCCAAGATGAAAGGATGGCTGAATCCCCTGTGGAGACCACAGAGAAAGACCTAGTTCCCCACCTCATCGCGACCGGAGACCTCACATCCTTTGAAAACTCCAGAGGTACCCAGAGATCAGTGCCTCCAAAGGAGACGATGCCTGACTCCTCCTGAAACTTGATAGGAGTCCCAGGATTCCTGTGGCACGTGGAAGCAGACACTTGGTCTCCCGCCTCAGCTGGATAGGTGTCCGAATTGCCCTGCCAATCCTCGAGGAAAATCCCGAGTTGTCCCTCACAACTAGGCAGGAGTCCTGACGTCGCTGAAGAAACACGTGGGTGGAAGGGCCATCCCCGTCGTAACTCGATAATATACCCCAGGTTCCCGCCGAAACTCGAGAAAAACCATGAGACTTCCCCCTCGCCGCGAGATGAGACCAGATTCCCTTGCACTGCATGCTGAGCAATTCCGTGTTGCACATCACACAAGAAAGGAGCCTTGAGTTCCTTGATGGCACTCCAGAGAAACACCAAGAACACTGTTTCACGTCTAGAGGGATCCGGAGGACACTGTAGCAACACGAAAGAGCTCCGTGGACCAAGAATCAACTTGAAATGAGAGGTTAGTCCCTGGCTTCGACTCCAGAGGAATACCACCTTACCACAAGCAACTCAAGAGCAGGCTTCTCTCAGCTCTAGGTATGTGAGAGGGACCCTGAGTTTGCGGCCTCAAGTTGATGGACACCGCGATGCCCTGACTCGAAATAAGGCCGGATATCCCTGCAGTGACTTAAATGCAGGCTCGTCTTGCATCTCACAAGACGAAAGGATGTCTGAATCCCCTGTGGAGACCACAGAGAAAGACCTAGCTCCCCACCTCATCGCGACCGGAGGCCTCACATCCTTTGAAAACTCCAGAGGTACGCGGAGATCAGTGCCTCCAAAGCAGACGATGCCTGACTCCTCGTGAAACTTAATAAGAGTCCCAGGATTCCTGTGGCACGTGAAAAGGGAACCTTGGTCTCCCGCCTCAGCTGGAGAGGCGTCCCAATTGCCCTGCCAAGCCTCGAGGAGAATCCCGAGTTGTCCCTCGCAACTAGGCAGGAGTCCTGACGTCACTGAACAAACACGTGGGTGGAAGGGCCATCCGCGTCGTAACTCGAGAGTATACCCCAGGTTCCCGCCACAACCCGAGAAAAACCATGAGACTTTCCCCTCGCCGCGAGATGAGGAACGATTCCCGGGCACTGCGTACAGTGCAATTCCGTGTTGCACATCACACATGAAAGGAGCCTTGATTTCCTTGATGGCACTCCAGAGAAACCCCAAGAACACTGTTTCAAGGCTAGAGTGATCCTGAGGTCACTGTAGCAACACAAAAGAGCTCCGTGGACCAAGAATCAACTCGAGATGAGAGGTTAGTCCCTGGCTTCGACTCCAGAGGAATACCACCTTACCAGAAGCACCTCAAGAGGAGGCTTCTCTCAGCTCTAGGTATGTGAGAGGGACCCTGAGTTTGCGGCCTCAAGTGGAATGGACACCGCGATGCCCGGATTAGAAATAAGGCCGGATATCCCTGCAGTGACTTGAATGCAGGCTCGTCTTTAAACTCCAAAGATGAAAGGATGTCTGAATCCCCTCTCGAGACCACAGAGAAAGACCTAGTTCCCCACCTCATCGCGACCGGGGCCTCACATCCTTTGAAAACTCCAGAGGTACGTGGAGATCAGTGCCTCCAAAAGAGACGATGCCTGACTCCTCGTGACACTTGATAGGATTCCCAGGATTCCTGTGGCACGTGCAAAGGGACCCATGGTCTCCCGCCTCAGCTGGAGAGGGGTCCCAATTGCCCTGCCAAGCCTCGAGGAGAATCCCGAGTTGTCCCTCGCAACTAGGCAGGAGTCCTGACGTGGCTGAACAAACACGTGGTTGGAAGGGCCATCCCCGTCGTAACTCGAGAATATACCCCAGGTTCCCGCCGCGACTCGAGAAAAACCATGAGACTTCCCCCTCGCCGCGAGATGAGGCCCGATTCCTCTGCACTGCGTGCAGAGCAATTCCGTCATGCACATCACACGTGAAAGGAGCCTTGATTTCCTTGATGGCACTCCAGAGAAACCCCAAGAACACTGTTTCAAGGCTAGAGGGATCCTGAGGTCATTGTAGCAACACGAAAGAGCTCCGTGGACCAAAAATGAACTCGAGATGAGAGGTAAATTTTTGGCTTCGACTCCAGAGGAATACCACATTACCACAAGCACCTCAAGAGGAGGCTTCTCTCAGCTCTAGGTATGTGAGAGGGACCCTGAGTTTGCGGCATCAAGTGGAATGGACACCGCGATGCCCTGACTCGAAATAAGCCCAGATATCCCTGCAGTGACTTGAATGCAGGCTCGTCTTGCATCTCCCATGACGAAAGGTGTCTGAATCCCCTGTGGAGACCACAGAGAAAGACCTAGTTCCCCACCTCATTGTGACCGGAGGCCTCACATCCTTTGAAAACTCCAGAGGTACGCGGAGATCAGTGCCTCCAAAGGAGACGATGCCTGACTCCTCGTGAAACTTGATAGGAGTCCCAGGATACCTGTGGCACGTAGAAAGGGACACTTGGTCTCCCACCTCAGTTGGAGAGGAGTCCCAATAATCCTGCCAAGCCTCGAAGAGAATCCCGAGTTGTCCCTCACAACTAGGCAGGAGTCCTGACGTCGCTGAACAAACACGTGGGTGGAAGGGCCATCCCCGTTGTAACTCGAGAATATACCCCAGGTTCCCGCCGCAACTCGAGAAAAACCATGAGACTTCCCCCGCGCCGCGAGAAGAGGCCTGATTCCCCTGCACTGCGTGCAGAGCAATTCCGTGTTGCCCATCACACATGAAAGGAGCCTTGATTTCCTTGATGGCACTCCAGAGAAACCCCAAGAACACTGTTTCAAGTCAAGAGGGATCCTGAGTTCACTGTAGCAACACGAAAGAACTCCGTGGACCAAAACTCAACTCGAGATGAGAGGTTATTCCCTGGCTTCGACTCCAGAGGAATATCACCTTACCACAAGTACCTCAATAGGAGGCTTCTCTAAGCTCTAGGTATGTGAGAGGGACCCTGATTTTGCGGCCTCAGTTGGAATGTACACCGCGATGCCCTGACTCGAAAGAAGGCCGGATATCCCTGGAGTGGCTTGAATGCAGGCTCGTCTTGCATCTCCCAAGATGAAAGGATGTCTGAATCCCCTGTGGAGACCACAGAGAAAGACCTAGTTCCCCACCTCATCGCGACCGGAGACCTCACATCCTTTGAAAACTCCAGAGGTACCCAGAGATCAGTGCCTCCAAAGGAGACGATGCCTGACTCCTCCTGAAACTTGATAGGAGTCCCAGGATTCCTGTGGCACGTGGAAGCAGACACTTGGTCTTCCGCCTCAGCTGGTTAGGCGTCCGAATTGCCCTGCCAATCCTCGAGGAAAATCCCGAGTTGTCCCTCACAACTAGGCAGGAGTCCTGACGTCGCTGAAGAAACACGTGGGTGGAAGGGCCATCCCCGTCGTAACTCGATAATATACCCCAGGTTCCCGCCGAAACTCGAGAAAAACCATGAGACTCCCCCCTGGCCGCGAGATGAGGCCAGATACCTCTTCACTGCGTGCAGAGCAATTCCGTCATGCACATCACACGTGAAAGGAGCCTTGACTTCCTTGATGGCACTCCAGAGAAACCTCAAGAACACTGTTTCAAGGCTAGAGGGATCCTGAGGTCACTGTAGCAACACGAAAGAGCTCCGTGGACCAAAAATCAACTCGAGATGAGAGGTTATTCCCTGGCTGCGACTCCAGAGGAATACCACATTACCACAAGCACCTCAAGAGGAGGCTTCTCTCAGCTCTAGGTATGTGAGAGGGACCCTGAGTTTTCGGCCTCAAGTGGAATGGACACCGCGATGCCCTAACTCGAAATAAGGCCGGATATCCCTGCAGTGACTTGAATGCAGGCTCGTCTTGCATCTCCCAAGACGACAGGATGTCTGAATCCCCTGTGCAGACCACAGAGAAAGACCTCGTTCACCACTTCATCGTGACCGGAGGCCTCACATCCTTTGAAAACTCCAGAGGTACGCGGAGGTCAATGCCTGCAAAGGAGACGATGCCTGACTCCTCGTGAAACTTGATAGGAGTCCCAGGATTCCTGTGGCACGTGGAAAGGGACACTTGGTCTCCAGCCTCAGCTGGAGAGGCGTCCCAATTGCCCTGCCAAGCCTCGAGGAGAATCCCGAGTTGTCCTTCGCAAGTAGGCAGGAGTTCTGATGTCACTGAACAAACACGTGGGTGGAATGGCCATCCCCGTCGTAACTCGAGAATATACGCCAGGTTCCCGCCGCAACTCGAGAAAAACCATGAGAATTCCCCCTCGCCGCGACATGAGTCCCGATTCCCCGGCACTGCGTGCAGAGCAATTCCGTGTTGCACATCACACATGAAAGGAGCCTTGATTTCCTTAATGGCACTCCAGAGAAACCCCAAGAACACTGTTTCCAGGCTAGAGTGATCCTGAGGTCACTGTAGCAACACGAAAGAGCTCCGTGGACCAAATATCAACTCGAGATGAGAGGTAATTCTTTTGCTTCGACTCCAGAGGAATAACCCCTTACCACAAGCACCTCAAGAGGAGGCTTCTCTCAGCTCTAGGTATGTGAGAGGGACCCTGAGTTTGCGGCCTCAAGTGGAATGGACACCGCGATGCCCTGACTCGAAATAAGGCCGGATATCCCTGCAGTGACTTGAATGCAGGCTCGTCTTGCATCTCCCATGACGAAAGGTGTCTGAATACCCTGTGGAGACCACAGAGAAAGACCTAGTTCCCCACCTCATCGTGACCAGAGGCCTCATATCCTTTGAAAACTCCAGAGGTACGCGGAGATCAGTGCCTCCAAAGAGACGATGCCTGACTCCTCGTGAACCTTGATAGGATTCCCAGGATTCCTGTGGCACGTGGAAAGGGACCCATGGTCTCCCGCCTAAGCTGGAGAGGCGTCCCAATTGCCCTGCCAAGCCTCGAGGAGAATCCCGAGTTGTCCCTCACAACTAGGCAGGAGTCCTGACGTGGCTGAACAAACACGTGTGTGGAAGGGTATCCCCGTCCTAACTCGAGAATATACCCCAGGTTCCCGCCGCAACTCGAGAGAAACCATGAGACTTCCCCCTCGCCGCGAGATTAGGCCCGATTCCCCTGCACTGGGTGCAGAGCAATTCCGTGTTGCCCATCACACATGAAAGGAGCCTTGATTTCCTTGATGGCACTTCAGAGAAACCCCAAGAACACTGTTTCAAGGCTAGAGGGATCCTGAGGTCACTGTAGCAACATGAAAGAGCTCCGGGGACCAAAAATCAACTCGAGATGAGAGGTTATTCCCTGGCTTCCATTCCAGAGAAATACCACCTTTCCACAAGCACCACAAGAGGAGGCTTCTCTCAGCTCTATGTATGTGAGAGGGACCCTGAATTTGCGGCCTCAAGTGGAATGGACACCGCGATGCCCTGACTCGAAATAAGGCCAGATATCCCTGCAGTGACTTGAATGCAGGCTCGTCTTGCATCTCCAAAGATGAAAGGATATCTCAATCCCCTTTGGAGACCACAGAGAAAGACCTAGTTCCCCACTTCATCGCGACCGGAGGCCTCACATCCTTTGAAAACTCCAGAGATACGCAGAGATCAGTGCCTTCAAATGCCTGACTCCTCGTGAAACTTGATAGGAGTCCCAGGATTCCTGTGGCACGTGGATAGGGAACCTTGGTCTCCCGCCTCAGCTGGAGAGGCGTCCCAATTGCCCTGCCAAACCTCGAGGAGAATCCCGAGTTGTCCCTCGCAACAAGGCAGGAGTCCTGATGTCGCTGAAGAAACACGTGGGTGGAAGGGCCATCCCCGTTGTAATTTGAGAATATACCCCTGGTTCCCGCAGCAACTCGAGAAAAACCATGAGACTTCCCCCTCGCCGCGAGATGATGCCCGATTCCCCAGCACTGCGTGCAGAGCAATTCCGTCTTGCACATCACACATGAAAGGAGCCTTGATTTCCTTGATGGCACTCCAGAGAAACCCCAAGAACACTGTTTCAAGGCTAGAAGAAACCTGAGGTCACTGTAGCAACACGAAAGAGCTCCATGGACCAAGAATCAACTCGAGATGTGAGTTTAGTCCCTGGCTTCGACTCCAGAGGAACACCACCTTACCACAAGCACCTCAAGAGGAGGCTTCTCTCAGCTCTAGGTATGTGAGAGGGACCCTGAGTTTGCGACCTCAAGTGGAATGGACACCGCGATGCCCTGACTCGAAATAAGGCCGGATATTCCTGCAGTGACTTGAATGCAGGCTCGTCTTGCATCTCCCAAGACGAAAGGATGTCTGAATCCCCTGTGGAGACCACAGAGAAAGACCTAGTTCCCCACCTCATCGCGACCGGAGGCCTCACATCCTTTGAAAACTCCAGAGGTACATGGTGATCAGTGCCTCCAAAGGAGACGATGCCTGACTCCTCGTGAAACTTGATAGGAGTCCCAGGATTCCTGTGGCACGTGGAAAGGGACACTTGGTCTCCAGCCTCAGCTGGAGAGGCGTCCCAATTGCCCTGCCAAGCCTCGAGGAGAATCCCGAATTGACCCTTGCAACTAGGCAGGAGTCCTGACGTCGCTGAACAAACACGTGTGTGGAAGGGCCATCCCCGTCGTAACTCGAGAGTATACCCCAGGTTCCCGCCGCAACTCGAGAAAAACGTGAGACTTCCCCTCGCCGCGAGATGAGGCCCGATTCCCCGGCATTGCGTGCAGAGCAATTCCGTGATGCACATCACACATGAAAGGAGCCTTGATTTCCTTGACGGCATTCCAGAGAAACCCCAAGAACAATGTTTCAAGGCTAGAGGGATCCTGAGGTCACTGTAGCAACACGAAAGAGCTCCGTGGACCAAGAATCAACTCGATATGAGAGGTTATTCCCTGGCTTTCACTCCAGAGGAATACCACCTTACCACAAGCACCTCAAGAGGAGGCTTCTCTCAGCTCTATGTATGTGAGAGGGACCCTTAATTTGCAGCCTCAAGTGGAATGGACACCGCGATGCCCTGACTCGAAATAAGGCCAGATATCCCTGCAGTGACTTGAATGCAGGCTCGTCTTGAATCTCCAAAGATGAAAGGATGTCTGAATCCCCTGTGGAGACCACAGAGAAAGACCTAGTTCCCCACTTCATCGCGACCGGAGTCCTCACATCCTTTGAAAACTCCAGAGGTACGCAGAGATCAGTGCCTTCAAATGCTTGTCTCCTCGTGAAACTTGATAGGTGTCCCAGGATTCCTGTGGCACGTGGATAGGGACCCTTGGTTTCCCGCCTCAGCTGGAGAGGCGTCCCAATTGCCCTGCCAAACCTCGAGGAGAATCCCGAGTTGTCCCTCGCAACAAGGCAGGAGTCCTGATGTCGCTGAAGAAACACGTGGGTGGAGGGCCATCGCCGTCGTAATTAGAGAATATACCCCAGGTTCCCGCCGCAACTCGAGAAAAACCATAAGACTTCCCCCTCGCCGCGAGATGAGGCCCGATTCCCCTGCACTGCGTGCAGAGCAATTCCGTCTTGCACATCACACATGAAAGGAGCCTTGATTTCCTTGATGGCACTCCAGAGAAACCCCAAGAACACTGTTTCAAGGCTAGAGGAAACCTGAGGTCACTGTAGCAAAACGAAAGAGCTCCATGGACCAAGAATCAACTCGAGATGAGAGGTTAGTCCCTGGCTTCGACTCCAGAGGAACACCACCTTACCACAAGCACCTCAAGAGGAGGCTTCTCTCAGCTCTAGGTATGTGAGAGGGACCCTGAGTTTGCGGCCTCAAGTGGAATGGACACCGCGATGCCTTGACTCGAAATAAGGCCGGATATCCCTGCAGTGCCTTGAATGCCGGCTCGTCTTGCATCTCCCAAAACGAAAGTATGTCTGAATCCCCTCTGCAGACCACAGAGTAAGACCTAGTTCCCCACCTCATCGCGACCGGAGGCCTCACATCCTTTGAAAACTCCAGAGGTACGCGGTGATCAGTGCCTCCAAAGGAGACGATGCCTGACTCCTCGTGAAACTTGATAGGAGTCCCAGGATTCCTGTGGCACGTGGATTGGGACCCTTGGTTTCCCGCCTCAGCTGGAGAGGCGTCCCAATTGCCCTGCCAAGCCTCGAGGAGAATCCCGAGTTGTCCCTCGCAACAAGGCAGGAGTCCTGATGTCGCTGAAGAAACACGTGGGTGGAAGGGCCATCCCCGTCGCAATTTGAGAATATACCCCAGGTTCCCGCCGCAACTCGAGAGAAACCATGAGACTTCCCCCTCGCCGCGAGATTAGGCCCGATTCCCCTGCACTGGGTGCAGAGCAATTCCGTGTTGCCCATCACACATGAAAGGAGCCTTGATTTCCTTGATGGCACTTCAGAGAAACCCCAAGAACACTGTTTCAAGGCTAGAGGGATCCTGAGGTCACTGTAGCAACAGGAAAGAGCTCCGTGGACCAAGAATTAACTCGATATGAGAGGTTATTCCCTGGCTTTCACTCCAGAGGAATACCAACTTACCACAAGCACCTCAAGAAGAGGCTTCTCTCAGCTCTATGTATGTGAGAGGGACCCTTAATTTGCGGTCTCAAGTGGAATGGACACCGCGATGCCCTGACTCGAAATAAGGCCAGATATCCCTGCAGTGACTTGAATGCAGGCTCGTCTTGAATCTCCAAAGATGAAAGGATGTCTGAATCCCCTGTGGAGACCACAGAGAAAGACCTAGTTCCCCACTTCATCGCGACCGGAGGCCTCACATCCTTTGAAAACTCCAGAGGTACACGGAGATCAGTGCCTCCAAAGGAGACGATGCCTGACTCCTCGTGAAACTTGATAGGAGTCCCAGGATTCCTGTGGCACGTGGAAAGGGACCCTTGGTCTCCCGCCTCAGCTGGAGAGGCGTCCCAATTGCCCTGCCAAGCCTCGAGGAGAATCCTGAGTTGTCCCTCGCAACTAGGCCGGAGTCCTGACGTCGTTGAACAAACAAGTGGGTGGAAGGGCCATCCCCTTCGTAACTCGAGAATATACCACAGTTTCCCGCCGCAAATCGAGAAAAACCATGAGACTTCCCCCTCGCCGCGAGATGAGGCCCGATTCCCCGGCATTGCGTGCAGAGCAATTCCGTGTTGCACATCACACATGAAAGGAGCCTTGATTTCCTTGATGGCATTCAAGAGAAACCCCAAGAACAATGTTTCAAGGCTAGAGGGATCCTGAGGTCACTGTAGCAACACGAAAGAGCTCCGTGGACCAAGAATCAACTCGAGATGAGAGGTTATTCCCTGGCTTCCACTCCAGAGGAATACCACCTTACCACAAGCACCTCAAGAGGACGCTTCTCTCAGCTCTATGTACGTGAGAGGGACCCTTAATTTGCAGCCTCAAGTGAAATGGACACCGCGATGCCCTGACTCGAAATAAGGCCAGATATCCCTGCAGTGACTTGAATGCAGGCTCATCTTGAATCTCCAAAGATGAAAGGATGTCTGAATCCCCTCTGGAGACCACAGAGAAAGACCTAGTTCCCCACTTCATCGCGACCGGAGGCCTCACATCCTTTGAAAACTCCAGAGGTACGCAGAGATCAGTGCCTTCAAATGCCTGACTCCTCGTGAAACTTGATAGGAGTCCCAGGATTCCTGTGGCACGTGGATTGGGACCCTTGGTTTCCCGCCTCAGCTGGAGAGGCGTCCCAATTGCCCTGCCAAACCTCGAGGAGAATCCCGAGTTGTCCCTCGCAACAAGGCAGGAGTCCTGATGTCGCTGAAGAAACACGTGGGTGAAAGGGCCATCCCCGTCGCAATTTGAGAATATACCCCAGGTTCCCGCCGCAACTCGAGAAAAACCATGAGACTTCCCCCTCGCCGCGAGATGAGGCCCGATTCCCCAGCACTGCTTGCAGAGCAATTCCGTCTTGCACATCACACATGAAAGGAGCCTTGATTTCCTTGATGGCACTCCAGAGAAACCCCAAGAACACTGTTTCAAGGCTAGAGGAAACCTGAGGTCACTGTAGCAACACGAAAGAGCTCCACGGACCAAGAATCAACTCGAGATGAGAGTTTAGTCCCTGGCTTCGACTCCAGAGGAACACCACCTTACCACAAGCACCTCAAGAGGAGGCTTCTCTCAGCTCTAGGTATGTGAGAGGGACCCTGAGTTTGCGACCTCAAGTGGAATGGACACTGCGATGCCCTGATTCGAAATAAGGCCGGATATCCCTGCAGTGCCTTAAATGACGGCTCGTCTTGCATCTCCCAAGACGAAAGGATGTCTGAATCCCCTGTGCAGACCACAGGGAAAGACCTAGTTCCCCACCTCATCGCGACCGGAGGCCTCACATCCTTTGAAAACTCCAGAGATACGCAGAGATCAGTGCCTCCAAAGGAGTCGGTGCCTGACTCCTCGTGAAACTTGATAGGAGTCCCACGATTCCTGTGGCACGTGGAAAGGGACCCTTGGTCTCCAGCGTCAGCTGGAGAGGCGTCCCAATAATCCTGCGAAGCCTCGAAGAGAATCCCTAGTTGTCCCTCGCAACTAGGCAGGAGTCCTGACGTCGCTGAACAAACACGTGGGTGGAAGGGCCATCCCCGTCGTAACTCGAGAATATACCCCAGGTTCCCGCCGCAACTCGAGAAAAACCATGAGACTTCCCCCTCGCCGCGAGATGAGGCCTGATTCCCCTGCACTGCGTGCATAGCAATTCCGTGTTGCCCATCACACATGAAAGGAGCCTTGATTTCATTGATGGCACTCCAGAGAAACCCCAAGAACACTGTTTCAAGGCTAGAGGGATCCTGATGTCACAGTAGCAACACGAAAGAACTCCGTGGACCAAAAATCAACTCGAGATGTGAGGTTATTCCCTGGCTTCGACTCCAGAGGAATATCACCTTACCACAAGTACCTCAAGAGGAGGCTTCTCTAAGCTCTAGGTATGTGAGAGGGACCCTGAATTTGCAGCCTCAAGTGGAATGAACACCGCGATGCCCTGACTGGAAATAAGGCCAGATATACCTGCAATGACTTGAATGCAGGCTCGACTTGCATCTCCAAAGATGAAAGGATGTCTGAATCCCCTGTGGAGACCACAGAGAAAGACCTAGTTCCCGACCTCATCGCGACCTGAGGCCTCACATCCTTTGGAAACTCCAGAGGTACGCCGAGATCAGTGCCTCCAAAGGAGACGATGCCTGACTCCTCGTGAAACTTGATAGGAGTCCCAGGATTCCTGTGGCACGTGGATAGGGACACTTGGTCTCCCGCCTCAGCTGGAGATGCGTCCCTATTGCCCTGCCAAACCTCGAGGACAATCCCGAGTTGTCCCTCGCAGCTAGGCAGGAATCCTGAGGTCGCTGAAGAAACACGTGGTTGAAAGGGCCATCCCCTTCGTAACTCGAGAATATACGCCAGGTTGCCACCGCAGCTCGAGAAAAACCATGAGACTTCCCCCTCGCCGCGAGATGAGGCCAGATTCCCCTGCAGTGCATGCTGAGCAATTCCGTGTTGCACATCACACATGAAAGGAGCCTTGATTTCCTTGATGGCACTCCGGAGAAACCCCAAGAAAACTGTTTCAAGTCTAGAGAGATCCTGAGGACACTGTAACAACACGAAAGAGCTCCGTGGACCAAGAATCAACTCGAGATGAGAGGTTAGTCCCTGGCTTCGACTCCAGAGGAATACCACCTTACCACAAGCACCTCAGGTGGAGGTTTCTCTCAGCTCTAGCTTTGTGAGAGGGACCCTGAGTTTGCGGCCTCAAGTGGAATGGACACCGCGATGCCCTGACTCGAAATAAGCTCGGATATCCCTGCAGTGACTTGAAGCAGGCTCGTCTTCCATCTCCCAAGACGAAAGGATATCTGAATCCCCTGTGGAGACCACAGAGAAAGACCTAGTTCCCCACCTCATCGCGACCGGAGGCCTCACATCCTTTGAAAACTCCAGAGGTACGCAGAGATCAGTGCCTTCAAATGCCTGACCCCTCGTGAAACTTGATAGGAGTTCCAGGATTCCTGTGGCACGTGGATAGGGACACTTTGTCTCCCGCCTCAGCTGGAGAGGCGTCCCAATTGCTCTGCCAAACCTCGAGGAGAATCCCGAGTTGTCCCTCGCAACAAGGCAGGAGTCCAGATGTCGCTGAAGAAACACGTGGGTGGAAGTGCCATCCCCGTCGTAATTTGAGAATATACCCCAGGTTCCCGCCGCAACTCGAGAAAAACCATGAGACTTCCTTCTCGCCGCGAGATGAGGCCCGATTCCCCAGCACTGCGTGCAGAGCAATTCCGTCTTGCACATCACACATGAAAGGAGCCTTGATTTCCTTGATGGCACTCCAGAGAAACCCCAAGAACACTGTTTCAAGGCTAGAGGAAACCTGAGGTCACTGTAGCAACACGAAAGAGCTCCATGGACCAAGAATCAACACGAGATGAGAGTTTAGTCCCTGGCTTCGACTCCAGAGGAACACCACCTTACCACAAGCACCTGAAGAGGAGGCTTCTCTCAGCTCTAGGAATATGAGAGGGACCCTGAGTTTGCGACCTCAAGTGGAATGGACACCGCGATGCCCTGATTCGAAATAAGGCCGGATATCCCTGCAGTGCCTTGAATGACGGCTCGTCTTGCATCTCCCAAGACGAAAGTATGTCTGAATCCCCTGTGCAGACCACAGAGAAAGACCTAGTTCCCCACCTCATCGCGACCGGGGCCTCACATCCTTTGAAAGCTCCAGAGGTACGCGGAGATCAGTGCCTCCAAAGGAGACGATGCCTGACTCCTCGTGAAACTTGATAGGAGTCCCAGGATTCCTGTGGCACGTGGAAAGGGACAGTTGGTCTCCAGCCTCAGCTGGAGAGGCGTCCCAATAATCCTGCCAAGCCTCAAAGAGAATCCCGAGTTGTCCCTCGCAACTAGGCAGGAGTCCTGACGTCGCTGAACAAACACGTGGGTGGAAGGGCCATCCCCGTCGTAACTCGAGAATATACCCCAGGTTCCCGCCGCAACTCGAGAAAAACCATGAGACTTCCCCCTCGCCGCGAGATGTGGCCTGATTCCCCTGCACTGCGTGCAGAGCAATTCCGTGTTGCCCATCACACATGAAAGGAGCCTTGATTTCATTGATGGCACTCCAGAGAAACCCCAAGAACACTGTTTCAAGTCTAGAGGGATCCTGAGGTCACAGTAGCAACACGAAAGAACTCCGTGGACCAAAAATCAACTCGAGATGAGAGGTTATTCCCTGGCTTTGACTCCAGAGGAATATCACCTTACCACAAGTACCTCAAGAGGAGGCTTCTCTAAGCTCTAGGTATGTGAGAGGGACCCTGATTTTGCGGCCTCAAGTGGAATGGACACCGCGATGCCCTGACTCGAAAGAAGGGCGGATATCCCTGCAGTGGCTTGAATGCAGGCTCGTCTTGCATCTCCTAAGATGAAAGGATGTCTGAATCCCCTGTGGAGACCACAGAGAAAGACCTAGTTCCCCACCTAATCGCGACCGGAGGCCTCACATCCTTTGAAAACTCCAGAGGTACGTGGAGATCAGTGCCTCCAAAGGAGACGATGCCTGACTCCTCGTGAAACTTGATAGGAGTCCCAGGATTCCTGTGGCACGTGGATAGGGACACTTCGTCTCACGCCTCAGCTGGAGAGGCGTCCCAATTGCCCTGCCAGGCCTCGAGGAGAATCCCGAGTTGTCCCTCGCAACTAGGCAGGAGTCCTGATGTCGCTGAAGAAACACGTGGGTGGAAGGGCCATCCCCTTCGTAACTCGAGAATATACCCCAGGATCCCGCCGCAACTCGAGAAAAACCATGAGACTTCCCCCTCGCCGCGAGATGAGGCCAGATTCCCCTGCACTGCATGCTGAGCAATTCCGTGTTACACATCACACAAGAAAGGAGCCTTGATTTCCTTGATGGCACTCCAGAGAAACCCCAAGAACACTGTTTCAAGTCTAGAGGGATCCGGAGGACACTGTAGCAACACGAAAGAGCTCTGTGGACCAAGAATCAACTCGAAATGAGAGGTTAGTCCCTGGCTTCGAATCCAGAGGAATACCACCTTACCACAAGCACCTCAAGAGGAGGCTTCTCTCAGCTCTAGGTATGTGAGAGGGAACCTGAGTTTGCGGCCTCAAGTGGAATGGACACCACGATGCCCTGACTCGAAATAAGGCCGGATATCCCTGCAGTGACTTGAATGCAGGCTCGTCTTGCATCTCCCAAGACGAAAGGATGTCTGAATCCCCTGTGGAGACCACAGAGAAAGACCTAGTTCCCCACCTCATCGCGACCGGAGGCCTCACATCCTTTGAAAACTCCAGAGGTACGCAGAGATCAGTGAATTCAAATGCCTGACTCCTCGTGAAACTTGATAGGAGTCCCAGGATTCCTGTGGCACGTGGATAGGGACCCTTGGTCTCCCGCCTCAGCTGGAGAGGCGTCCCAATTGCCCTGCCAAACCTCGAGGAGAATCCCGAGTTGTCCCTCGCAACAAGGCAGGAGTCCTGAGGTCGCTGAAGAAACACGTGGGTGGAAGGGCCATCCCCGTCGCAATTTGAGAATATAACCCAGGTTCCCGCCGCAACTCGAGAAAAACCATGAGACTTCCCCCTGAAGCAAAATGAGGCCAGATTCCCCTGCACTGCATGCTGAGCAATTTCGTGTTGCACATCACACAAGAAAGGAGCCTTGATTTCCTTGATGGCACTCCAGAGAAACCCCAAGAACACTGTTTCAAGGCTAGAGGGATCCTGAGGTCACTGTAGCAACACGAAAGAGCTCCGTGGACCAAGAATCAACTCGAAATGAGAGGTTAGTCCCTGGCTTCGACTCCAGAGGAATACCACCTTACCACAAGCACCTCAAGAGGAGGCTTCTCTCAGCTCTAGGTATTTGAGAGGGACCCTGAGTTTGCGGCCTCAAGTGGAATGGACACCGCGATGCCCTGACTCGAAATAAGGCCGGATATCCCTGCAGTGACTTGAATGCAGGCTCGTCTTGCATCTCCCAAGACGAAGGATGTCTGAATCCCCTGTGGAGACCACAGAGAAAGGCCTAGTTCCCCACCTCATCGCGACCGGAGGCCTCACATCCTTTGAAAACTCCAGAGGTACGCGGAGATCAGTGCCTCCAAAGGAGACGATGCCTGACTCCTCGTGAAACTTGATAGGAGTCCCAGAATTCCTGTGGCACGGGGAAAGGGACCCTTGGTCTCCAGCGTCAGCTGGAGAGGCGTCCCAATTGCCCTGCCAAGCCTCGAGGAGAATCCCGAGTTGTCCCTCGCAACTAGGCAGGAGTCCTGATGTCGCTGAACAAACACGTGGGTGGAAGGGCCATCCCCGTCGTAACTCGAGAATATACCCCAGGTTCCCGCCGCAACTCGAGAAAAACCATGAGACTTCCCCCTCGCCGCGAGATGAGGCCCGATTCCTCGGCACTGCGTGCAGAGCAATTCCGTGTTGCACATCACACATGAAAGGAGCCTTGATTTCCTTAATGGCACTCCAGAGAAACCCCAAGAACACTGTTTCCAGTCTAGAGGGATCCTGAGGTCACTGTAGCAATGCGAAAGAACTCCGTGGACAAAATATCAACTCGAGATGAGAGGTTATTCTTTGGATTCGACTCCAGAGGAATACCACCTTACCACAAGCACCTCAAGAGGAGGCTTCTCTCAGCTCTAGGTATGTGAGAGGGACCCTGAGTTTGCGGCCTCAAGTAGAATGGACACCGCGATTCCCTGACTCAAAAAAAGGCCGGATATCCCTGCAGTGACTTGAATGCAGGCTCGTCTTGCATCTCCCAAGTCGAAAGGATGTCTGAATCCCCTGTGGAGACCACAGAGAAAGACCTAGTTCCCCACCCCATCGTGACCGGAGGCCTCACATCCTTTGAAAACTCCAGAGGTACGCGGAGATCAGTGCCTCCAAAGGAGACGATGCCTGACTCCTCGTGAAATTTGATAGGATTCCCAGGATTCCTGTGGCACCTGGAAAGGGACCCATGGTCTGCCGCCTCAGCTGGAGAGGCGTCCCAATTGCCCTGCCAAGCCTCGAGGAGAATCCTGAGTTGTCCCTCGCAACTAGGCAGGTGTCCTGTCGTGGCTGAACAAACACGTGGTTGGAAGGGCCATCCCAGTCCTAACTCGAGAATATACCCCAGGTTCCCGCCACAACCCGAGAGAAACCATGAGACTTTCCGCTCGCCGCGAGATGAGGCCCGATTCCCAGGCACTGCGTGCAGTGCAATTCTGCATTGCACATCACACATGAAAGGAGCCTTGATTTCCTTGATAGCACTCCAGAGAAACCCCAAGAACACTGTTTCAAGGCTAGAGGGATCCTGAGGTCACTGTAGCAACATGAAAGAGCTCCGTGGACCAAGAATCAACTCGAGATGAGAGGTTAGTCCCTGGCTTCGACTCCAGAGGAATACCACCTTACCACAAGCACCTCAAGAGTAGGCTTCTCTCAGCTCTAGCTATGTGAGAGGGACCCTGAGTTTGCGGCCTCAAGTGGAATGGACACCGCGATACCCTGACTCGAAAAAGGGCCGGATATCCCTGCAGTGACTTGAATGCAGGCTCGTCTTGCATCTACCATGATGAAAGGATGTCTGAATCCCCTTTGGAGACCACAGAGAAAGACCAAGTTCCCCACCTCAGCGGGACCGGAGGCCTCACATCCTTTGAAAACTCCAGAGGTACGTGGAGATCAGTGCCTTCAAAGGAGACGATGCCTGACTCCTCGTGATACTTGATAGGAGTACCACAATTCATGTGGCACGTGGATAGGGACACTTCGTCTCTCGCCTCAGCTGGAGAGGCGTCCCAGTTGCCCTGCCAGGCCTCGAGGAGAATCCCGAGTTGTCCCTCGCAACTAGGCAGGAGTCCTGACGTGGCTGAACAAACACGTGTGTGGAAGGGCCATCCCCGTCGTAACTCGAGAATATACCCCAGGTTCCCGCCGCAACTCGAGAAAAACAATGAGACTTCCCCCTTGCCGCGAGATGAGGCCAGATTCCCCTGAACTGCATGCTGAGCAATTCCGTGTTGCACATCACACAAGAAAGGAGCCTTGATTTCCTTGATGGCACTTCAGAGAAACCCCAAGAACACTGTTTCAAGGCTAGAGGGATCCTGAGGTCAGTGTAGCAACACGAAAGAGTTCCGTGGACCAAAAATCAACTCAAGATGAGAGGTTATTCCCTGGCTTCGACTCCAGAGGAATACCACCTTACCACAAGCACCTCAAGAGGAGGCTTCTCTCAGCTCTAGGTATGTGAGAGGGACCCTGAGTTTGCGGCCTAAAGTGGAATGGACACCGCGATGCCGTGATTCGAAATAAGGCCAGATATCCCTGCAGTGACTTGAATGCAGGCTCGTCTTGAATCTAAAAAGATGAAAGGATGTCTGAATCCTCTCTGGGGACCAAAGAGAAAGTCCTAGTTCCCCACCTCATCGCGACCAGGGCCTCACATCCTTTGAAAACTCCAGAGGTACGCGGAGATCAGTGCCTCCAAAGGAGACGATGCCTGACTCCTCGTGAAACTTGATAGGAGTCCCACGATTCCTGTGGCACGTGGATAGGGACCCTTCGTCTCCCACCTCAGCTGGAGAGGCGTCCCAATTGCCCTGCCAGGCCTCGAGGAGAATCCCGAGTTGTCCCTCGCAACTAGGCAGGAGTCCTGACGTCGCTGAACAAAAACGTGGGTGGAAGGGCCATCCCCGTCGTAACTCCAGAATATACCCCAGGTTCCCGCCGCAACTCGAGAAAAACCATGAGACTTCCCCCTCGCCGCGAGATGAGGCCCGATTTCCCTGCACTGCGTGCAGAGCAATTCCGTGTTGCCCATCACACATGAAAGGAGCCTTGATTTCATTGATGGCACTCCAGAGAAACCCCAAGAACACTGTTTCAAGGCTAGAGGGATCCTGAGGTCATTGTAGCAACACGATAGAGCTCCGTGGACCCAAAATCAACTCGAGATGAGAGGTTATTCCCTGGCTTCGACTCCAGAGAAATACCACCTTACCACAAGCACCACAAGAGGAGGCTTCTCTCAGCTCTATGTATGTGAGAGGGCCCTGAATTTACGGCCTCTAGTGGAATGGACACCGCGATGCCCTGACTCGAAATAAGGCCAGATATCCCTGCAGTGACTTGAATGCAGGCTCGTCTTGCATCTCCAAAGATGAAAGGATATCTCAATCCCCTGTGGAGACAACAGAGAAAGACCTAGTTCCCCACCTCATCGCGACCGGAGGCCTCACATCCTTTGAAAACTCCAGAGGTACGCAGAGATCAGTGCCTTCAAAGGAGACGATGCCTGACTCCTCGTGAAACTTGATAGGAATCGCAGGATTCCTGTGGCACGTGGATAGGGACCCTTGGTCTCCCGCCTCAGCTGGAGAGGCGTCCCAATTGCCCTGCCAAACCTCGAGGAGAATCCCGAGTTGTCCCTCGCAACAAGGCAGGAGTCCTGATGTCGCTGAAGAAACACGTGGGTGGAAGGGCCATCCCCGTCGTAATTAGAGAATATACCCCAGGTTCCCGCCGCAACTCGTGAAAAACCATGAGACTTCCCCCTCGCCCGAGATGAGGCCCGATTCCCCAGCACTGCTTGCAGAGCAATTCCGTCTTGCACATCACACATGAAAGGAGCCTTGATTTCCTTGATGGCACTCCAGAGAAACCCCAAGAACACTGTTTCAAGGCTAGAGGGATCCTGAGGTCACTGTAGCAACACGAAAGAGCTCCGTGGACTAAGAATCAACTCGAGATGAGAAGTTAGTCCCTGGCTTCGACTCCAGAGGAATACCACCTTACCACAAGCACCTCAAGAGGAGGCTTCACTCAGCTCTAGGTATGTGAGAGGGACCCTGAGTTTGCGACCTCAAGTGGAATGGACACCGCAATGCCCTGATTCGAAACAAGGCCGGATATCCCTGCAGTGCCTTGAATGACGGCTCGTCTTGCATCTCCCAAGACGAAAGTATGTCTGAATCCCCTGTGCAGACCACAGAGAAAGACCTAGTTCCCCACATCATCGCGACCGGAGGCCTCACATCCTTTGAAAACTCCAGAGGTACGCGGAGATCAGTGCCTCCAAAGGACACGATGCCTGACTCCTCGTGAAACTTGATAGGATTCCCAGGATTCCTGTGGCACCTGGAAAGGGACCCATGGTCTCCCGCCTCAGCTGGAGAGGCGTCCCAATTGCCCTGCCAAGCCTCGAGGAGAATTCTGAGTTGTCCCTCGCAACTAGGCAGGAGTCCTGACGTGGCTGAGCAAACACGTGGTTGGAAGGGCCATCCCTGTCGTAACTCGAGAATATACCCCAGGTTCCCGCCGCAACTCGAGAAAAACCATGAGACTTCCCCCTCGCCGCGAGATGAGGCCCGATTCTTCTGCACTGCGTGCAGAGCAATTCCGTCTTGCACATCACACATGAAAGGAGCATTGACTTCCTTGATGGCACTCCAGAGAAACACCAAGAACACTGTTTCAAGGTTAGAGGGATCCTGAGGTCACTGTAGCAACACGAAAGAGCTCCGTGGCCCAAGAATCAACTCGAGATGAGAGGTTATTCCCTGGCTTCCATTACAGAGGAATACCACCTTACCACAAGCACCTCAAGAGGAGGCTTCTCTCAGCTCTAGGTATGTGAGAAGGACCCTGAATTTGCAGCCTCAAGTGGAATGGACACCGCGATGCCCTGACTCGAAATAAGGCCAGATATCCTTGCAGTGACTTGAATGCAGGCCCGTCTTGAATCTCCAAAGATGAAAGGATGTCTGAATCGCCTGTGGAGACCACAGAGAAAGACCTAGTTCCCCACCTCATCGCGACCGGAGCCCTCACATCCTTTGAAAACTCCCGAGGTACGCGGAGATCAGTGCCTCCAAAGGAGACGATGCCTGACTCCTCGGGAAACTTGATAGCAGTCCCAGAATTCCTGTGGCACGTGGATAGCGCCACTTCGTGTCTCGCCTCAGCTGGAGAGGCATCCCATTTGCCCTGCCAGGCCTCGTGGAAAATCCCGAGTTGTCCCTCGCAACTAGGCAGGAGTCCTGATGTCGCTGAACAAACACGTGGGTGGAAGGGCCATCCCCTTCGTAACTCGAGAATATACCCCAGGTTCCCGCCGCAACTCGAGAAAAACCATGAGACTTCCCCCTCGCCGCGATATGAGGCTCGATTCACCTGCACTGCGTGCAGAGCAATTCCGTGTTGCACATCACACATGAAAGGAGCCTTGATTTCCTTGATGGCACTCCAGAGAAACCCCAAGAACACTGTTTCAAGGCTAGAGGGATCCTGAGGTCACTGTAGCAACACGAAAGAGCTCCGTGGACCAAGAATCAACTCGAGATGAGAAATTAGTCCCTGGCTTCGACTCCAGAGGAATACCACCTTACCACAAGCACATCTAGAGGAGGCTTCACTCAGCTCTAGGTATGTGAGAGGGACCCTGAGTTTGCGGCCTCAAATGGAATGGACACCGCGATGCCCTGATTCAAAATAAGGCCGGATATCCCTGCATTGATTTGAATGCAGGCTCGTCTTGCATCTCCCAAGACGAAAGGATGTCTGAATCCCCTGTGCAGACCACAGAGAAAGACCTCGTTCCCCACCTCATCGCGACCGGAGGCCTCACATCCTTTGAAAACTCCAGAGGTACGCGGAGATCAGTGCCTCCAAAGGAGACGATGCCTGACTCCTCGTGAAACTTGATAGGAGTCCCAGGATACCTGTGGTATAGAAAGGGACCCATGGTCTCCCGCCTCAGCTGGAGAGGCGTCCCAATAATCCTGCCAAGCCTCAAAGAGAATCCTGAGTTGTCCCTCGCAACTAGGCAGGATTCCTGACGTCGCTGAACAAACACGTGGATGGAAGGGCCATCCCCGTCGTAACTCGAGAATATACCCCAGGTTCCCGCCGCAACTCGAGAAAAACCATGAGACTTCCCCCTCGCCGCGAGATGAGGCCTGATTCCCCTGCACTGCGTGCACAGCAATTCCGTGTTGCCCATCACACATGAAAGGAGCCTTGATTTCATTGATGGCACTCCAGAGAAACCCCAAGAACACTGTTTCAAGGCTAGAGGGATCCTGAGGTCACTGTAGCAACACGAAAGAACTCCGTGGACCAAAAATCAACTCGAGATGAGAGGTTATTCCCTGGCTTCGACTCCAGAGGAATATCACCTTACCACAAGTACCTCAAGAGGAGGCTTCTCTAAGCTCTGGGTATGTGAGAGGGACCCTGATTTTGCGGCCTCAAGTGGAATGGACACCGCGATGCCCTGACTCGAAAGAAGGCCGGATATCCCTGCAGTGGCTTAAATGCAGGCTCGTCTTGCATCTCCCAAGATGAAAGGATGTCTGAATCCCCTGTGGAGACCACGGAGAAAGACCTAGTTCCCCACCTAATCGCGACCGGAGGCCTCACATCCTTTGAAAACTCCAGAGGTACGCGGAGATCAGTGCCTCCAAAGGAGACGATGCCTGACTAATCGTGAAACTTGATAGGAGTCCCAGGATTCCTGTGGCACGTGGATAGGGACCCTTGGTCTCACGCCTCAGCTGGAGAGGCGTCCCAATTGCCCTGCCAAACCTCGAGGAGAATGCCGAGTTGTCCCTCGCAACTAGGCAGGAGTCCCGATGTTGCTGAAGAAACACGTGGGTGGAAGGGCCATCCCCTTCATAACTCGAGAATATACCCCAGGTTCCCGCCGCAACTCGAGAAAAACCATGAGACTTCCCCCTCGCCGCGAGATGAGGCCAGATTCCCCTGCACTGCATGCTGAGCAATTCCGTGTTGCACATCACACAAGAAAGGAGCCTTGATTTCCTTGATGGCACTCCAGAGAAACCCCAAGAACACTGTTTCAAGGCTAGAGGGATCCTGAGGTCACTGTAGCAACACGAAAGAGCTCCGTGGACCAAGAATCA
Source organism: Cervus elaphus (assembly GCF_910594005.1). Taxonomy (NCBI): domain Eukaryota; kingdom Metazoa; phylum Chordata; class Mammalia; order Artiodactyla; family Cervidae; genus Cervus; species Cervus elaphus. Next base: position 324,286 of record NC_057845.1, on the reverse strand, counting down.
ACTCGAAATGAGAGGTTAGTCCCTGGCTTCGACTCCAGAGGAATACCACCTTACCACAAGCACCTCAAGAGGAGGCTTCTCTCAGCTCTAGGTATGTGAGAGGGACCCTGAGTTTGCGGCCTAAAGTGGAATGGACACCGCGATGCCGTGATTCGAAATAAGGCCAGATATCCCTGCAGTGACTTGAATGCAGGCTCGTCTTGAATCTAAAAAGATGAAAGGATGTCTGAATCCTCTCTGGGGACCAAAGAGAAAGTCCTAGTTCCCCACCTCATCGCGACCGGGGCCTCACATCCTTTGAAAACTCCAGAGGTACGCGGAGATCAGTGCCTCCAAAGGAGACGATGCCTGACTCCTCGTGAAACTTGATAGGAGTCCCACGATTCCTGTGGCACGTGGATAGGGACCCTTCGTCTCCCACCTCAGCTGGAGAGGCGTCCCAATTGCCCTGCCAGGCCTCGAGGAGAATCCCGAGTTGTCCCTCGCAACTAGGCAGGAGTCCTGACGTCGCTGAACAAAAACGTGGGTGGAAGGGCCATCCCCGTCGTAACTCCAGAATATACCCCAGGTTCCCGCCGCAACTCGAGAAAAACCATGAGACTTCCCCCTCGCCGCGAGATGAGGCCCGATTTCCCTGCACTGCGTGCAGAGCAATTCCGTGTTGCCCATCACACATGAAAGGAGCCTTGATTTCATTGATGGCACTCCAGAGAAACCCCAAGAACACTGTTTCAAGGCTAGAGGGATCCTGAGGTCATTGTAGCAACACGATAGAGCTCCGTGGACCCAAAATCAACTCGAGATGAGAGGTTATTCCCTGGCTTCGACTCCAGAGAAATACCACCTTACCACAAGCACCACAAGAGGAGGCTTCTCTCAGCTCTATGTATGTGAGAGGGCCCTGAATTTACGGCCTCTAGTGGAATGGACACCGCGATGCCCTGACTCGAAATAAGGCCAGATATTCCTGCAGTGACTTGAATGCAGGCTCGTCTTGCATCTCCAAAGATGAAAGGATATCTCAATCCCCTGTGGAGACAACAGAGAAAGACCTAGTTCCCCACCTCATCGCGACCGGAGGCCTCACATCCTTTGAAAACACCAGAGGTACGCAGAGATCAGTGCCTTCAAAGGAGACGATGCCTGACTCCCCGTGAAACTTGATAGGAATCGCAGGATTCCTGTGGCACGTGGATAGGGACCCTTGGTCTCCCGCCTCAGCTGGAGAGGCGTCCCAATTGCCCTGCCAAACCTCGAGGAGAATCCCGAGTTGTCCCTCGCAACAAGGCAGGAGTCCTGATGTCGCTGAAGAAACACGTGGGTGGAAGGGCCATCCCCGTCGTAATTAGAGAATATACCCCAGGTTCCCGCCGCAACTCGTGAAAAACCATGAGACTTCCCCCTCGCCCGAGATGAGGCCCGATTCCCCAGCACTGCTTGCAGAGCAATTCCGTCTTGAACATCACACATGAAAGGAGCCTTGATTTCCTTGATGGCACTCCAGAGAAACCCCAAGAACACTGTTTCAAGGCTAGAGGGATCCTGAGGTCACTGTAGCAACACGAAAGAGCTCCGTGGACTAAGAATCAACTCGAGATGAGAAGTTAGTCCCTGGCTTCGACTCCAGAGGAATACCACCTTACCACAAGCACCTCAAGAGGAGGCTTCACTCAGCTCTAGGTATGTGAGAGGGACCCTGAGTTTGCGACCTCAAGTGGAATGGACACCGCAATGCCCTGATTCGAAATAAGGCCGGATATCCCTGCAGTGCCTTGAATGACGGCTCGTCTTGCATCTCCCAAGACGAAAGTATGTCTGAATCCCCTGTGCAGACCACAGAGAAAGACCTAGTTCCCCACATCATCGCGACCGGAGGCCTCACATCCTTGAAAACTCCAGAGGTACGCGGAGATCAGTGCCTCCAAAGGACACGATGCCTGACTCCTCGTGAAACTTGATAGGATTCCCAGGATTCCTGTGGCACCTGGAAAGGGACCCATGGTCTCCCGCCTCAGCTGGAGAGGCGTCCCAATTGCCCTGCCAAGCCTCGAGGAGAATTCTGAGTTGTCCCTCGCAACTAGGCAGGAGTCCTGACGTGGCTGAGCAAACACGTGGTTGGAAGGGCCATCCCTGTCGTAACTCGAGAATATACCCCAGGTTCCCGCCGCAACTCGAGAAAAACCATGAGACTTCCCCCTCGCCGCGAGATGAGGCCCGATTCTTCTGCACTGCGTGCAGAGCAATTCCGTCTTGCACATCACACATGAAAGGAGCATTGACTTCCTTGATGGCACTCCAGAGAAACACCAAGAACACTGTTTCAAGGTTAGAGGGATCCTGAGGTCACTGTAGCAACACGAAAGAGCTCCGTGGCCCAAGAATCAACTCGAGATGAGAGGTTATTCCCTGGCTTCCATTACAGAGGAATACCACCTTACCACAAGCACCTCAAGAGGAGGCTTCTCTCAGCTCTAGGTATGTGAGAAGGACCCTGAATTTGCAGCCTCAAGTGGAATGGACACCGCGATGCCCTGACTCGAAATAAGGCCAGATATCCTTGCAGTGACTTGAATGCAGGCCCGTCTTGAATCTCCAAAGATGAAAGGATGTCTGAATCGCCTGTGGAGACCACAGAGAAAGACCTAGTTCCCCACCTCATCGCGACCGGAGCCCTCACATCCTTTGAAAACTCTCGAGGTACGCGGAGATCAGTGCCTCCAAAGGAGACGATGCCTGACTCCTCGGGAAACTTGATAGCAGTCCCAGAATTCCTGTGGCACGTGGATAGCGACACTTCGTCTCTCGCCTCAGCTGGAGAGGCATCCCAATTGCCCTGCCAGGCCTCGAGGAAAATCCCGAGTTGTCCCTCGCAACTAGGCAGGAGTCCTGATGTCGCTGAACAAACACGTGGGTGGAAGGGCCATCCCCGTCGTAACTCGAGAATATACCCCAGGTTCCCGCCGCAACTCGAGAAAAACCATGAGACTTCCCCCTCGCCGCGATATGAGGCTCGATTCACCTGCACTGCGTGCAGAGCAATTCCGTGTTGCACATCACACATGAAAGGAGCCTTGATTTCCTTGATGGCACTCCAGAGAAACCCCAAGAACACTGTTTCAAGGCTAGAGGGATCCTGAGGTCACTGTAGCAACACGAAAGAGCTCCGTGGACCAAGAATCAACTCGAGATGAGAAGTTAGTCCCTGGCTTCGACTCCAGAGGAATACCACCTTACCACAAGCACATCTAGAGGAGGCTTCACTCAGCTCTAGGTATGTGAGAGGGACCCTGAGTTTGCGGCCTCAAATGGAATGGACACCGCGATGCCCTGATTCAAAATAAGGCCGGATATCCCTGCAGTGATTTGAATGCAGGCTCGTCTTGCATCTCCCAAGACGAAAGGATGTCTGAATCCCCTATGCAGACCACAGACAAAGACCTCGTTCCCCACCTCATCGCGACCGGAGGCCTCACATCCTTTGAAAACTCCAGAGGTACGCGGAGATCAGTGCCTCCAATGGAGACGATGCCTGACTCCTCGTGAAACTTGATAGGAGTCCCAGAATACCTGTGGTATAGAAAGGGACCCTTGGTCTCCCGCCTCAGCTGGAGAGGCGTCCCAATAATCCTGCCAAGCCTCAAAGAGAATCCTGAGTTGTACCTCGCAACTAGGCAGGAGTCCTGACGTCGCTGAACAAACACGTGGATGGAAGGGCCATCCCCGTCGTAACTCGAGAATATACCCCAGGTTCCCGCCGCAACTCGAGAAAAACCATGAGACTTCCCCCTCGCCCCGAGATGAGGCCTGATTCCCCTGCACTGCGTGCACAGCAATTCCGTGTTGCCCATCACACATGAAAGGAGCCTTGATTTCATTGATGGCACTCCAGAGAAACCCCAAGAACACTGTTTCAAGGCTAGAGGGATCCTGAGGTCATTGTAGCAACACGAAAGAACTCCGTGGACCAAAAATCAACTCGAGATGAGAGGTTATTCCCTGGCTTCGACTCCAGAGGAATATCACCTTACCACAAGTACCTCAAGAGGAGGCTTCTCTAAGCTCTGGGTATGTGAGAGGGACCCTGACTTTGCGGCCTCAAGTGGAATGGACACCGCGATGCCCTGACTCGAAAGAAGGCCGGATATCCCTGCAGTGGCTTGAATGCAGGCTCGTCTTGCATCTCCCAAGATGAAAGGATGTCTGAATCCCCTGTGGAGACCACGGAGAAAAACCTAGTTCCCCACCTAATCGCGACCGGAGGCCTCACATCCTTTGAAAACTCCAGAGGTACGCGGAGATCAGTGCCTCCAAAGGAGACGATGCCTGACTCCTCGTGAAACTTGATAGGAGTCCCAGGATTCCTGTGGCACGTGGATAGGGACCCTTGGTCTCACGCCTCAGCTGGAGAGGCGTCCCAATTGCCCTGCCAAACCTCGAGGAGAATGCCGAGTTGTCCCTCGCAACTAGGCAGGAGTCCCGATGTCGCTGAAGAAACACGTGGGTAAAAGGGCCATCCCCTTCATAACTCGAAAATATACCCCAGGTTCCCGCCGCAACTCGAGAAAAACCATGAGACTTCCCCCTCGCCACGAGATGAGTCCAGATTCCCCTGCACTGCATGCTGAGCAATTCCGTGTTGCACATCACACAAGAAAGGAGCCTTGATTTCCTTGATGGCACTCCAGAGAAACCCCAAGAACACTGTTTCAAGGCTAGAGGGATCCTGAGGTCACTGTAGCAACACGAAAGAGCTCCGTGGACCAAGAATCAACTCGAAATGAGAGGTTAGTCCCTGGCTTCGACTCCAGAGGAATACCACCTTACCACAAGCACCTCAAGAGGAGGCTTCTCTCAGCTCTAGGTATTTGAGAGGGACCCTGAGTTTGCGGCCTCAAGTGGAATGGACACCGCGATGCCCTGACTCGAAATAAGGTCGGATATCCCTGCAGTGACTTGAATGCAGGCTCGTCTTGCATCTCCCAAGACGAAGGATGTCTGAATCCCCTGTGGAGACCACAGAGAAAGACCTAGTTCCCCACCTCATCGCGACCGGAGGCCTCACATCCTTTGAAAACTCCAGAGGTACGCGGAGATCAGTGCCTCCAAAGGAGACGATGCCTGACTCCTCGTGAAATTTGATAGGATTCCCAGGATTCCTGTGGCACCTGGAAAGGGACCCATGGACTGCCGCCTCAGCTGGAGAGGCGTCCCAATTGCCCTGCCAAGCCTCGAGGAGAATCCTGAGTTGTCCCTCGCAACTAGGCAGGAGTCCTGTCGTGGCTGAACAAACACGTGGTTGGAAGGGCCATCCCAGTCCTAACTCGAGAATATACCCCAGGTTCCCGCCACAACCCGAGAGAAACCATGAGACTTTCCGCTCGCCGCGAGATGAGGCCCGATTCCCAGGCACTGCGTGCAGTGCAATTCTGTGTTGCACATCACACATGAAAGGAGCCTTGATTTCCTTGATAGCACTCCAGAGAAACCCCAAGAACACTGTTTCAAGGCTAGAGGGATCCTGAGGTCACTGTAGCAACATGAAAGAGCTCCGTGGACCAAGAATCAACTCGAGATGAGAGATTAGTCCCTGGCTTCGACTCCAGAGGAATACCACCTTACCACAAGCACCTCAAGAGTAGGCTTCTCTCAGCTCTAGCTATGTGAGAGGGACCCTGAGTTTGCGGCCTCAAGTGGAATGGACACGGCGATACCCTGACTCGAAAAAGGGCCAGATATCCCTGCAGTGACTTGAATGCAGGCTCGTCTTGCATCTACCATGATGAAAGGATGTCTGAATCCCCTTTGGAGACCACAGAGAAAGACCAAGTTCCCCACCTCAGCGGGACCGGAGGCCTCACATCCTTTGAAAACTCCAGAGGTACGTGGAGATCAGTGCCTTCAAAGGAGACGATGCCTGACTCCTCGTGATACTTGATAGGAGTACCACAATTCATGTGGCACGTGGATAGGGACACTTCGTCTCTCGCCTCAGCTGGAGAGGCGTCCCAGTTGCCCTGCCAGGCCTCGAGGAGAATCCCGAGTTGTCCCTCGCAACTAGGCAGGAGTCCTGACGTGGCTGAACAAACACGTGTGTGGAAGGGCCATACCCGTCGTAACTCGAGAATATACCCCAGGTTCCCACCGCAACTCGAGAAAAACAATGAGACTTCCCCCTTGCCGCGAGATGAGGCCAGATTCCCCTGAACTGCATGCTGAGCAATTCCGTGTTGCACATCACACAAGAAAGGAGCCTTGATTTCCTTGATGGCACTTCAGAGAAACCCCAAGAACACTGTTTCAAGGCTAGAGGGATCCTGAGGTCAGTGTAGCAACACGAAAGAGCTCCGTGGACCAAAAATCAACTCAAGATGAGAGGTTATTCCCGGGCTTCGACTCCAGAGGAATACCACCTTACCACAAGCACCTCAAGAGGAGGCTTCTCTCAGCTCTAGGTATGTGAGAGGGACCCTGAGTTTGCGGCCTAAAGTGGAATGGACACCGCGATGCCGTGATTCGAAATAAGGCCAGATATCCCTGCAGTGACTTGAATGCAGGCTCGTCTTGAATCTCCAAAGATGAAAGGATGTCTGAATCCTCTCTGGGGACCAAAGAGAAAGTCCTAGTTCCCCACCTCATCGCGACCGGGGCCTCACATCCTTTGAAAACTCCAGAGGTACGTGGAGATCAGTGCCTCCAAAGGAGACGATGCCTGACTCCTCGTGAAACTTGATAGGAGTCCCACGATTCCTGTGGCACGTGGATAGGGACCCTTCGTCTCCCACCTCAGCTGGAGAGTCGTCCCAATTGCCCTGCCAGGCCTCGAGGAGAATCCCGAGTTGTCCCTCGCAACTAGGCAGGAGTCCTGACGTCGCTGAACAAAAACGTGGGTGGAAGGGCCATCCCCGTCGTAACTCCAGAATATACCCCAGGTTCCCGCCGCAACTCGAGAAAAACCATGAGACTTCCCCCTCGCCGCGAGATGAGGCCCGATTTCCCTGCACTGCGTGCAGAGCAATTCCGTGTTGCCCATCACACTTGAAAGGAGCCTTGATTTCATTGATGGCACTCCAGAGAAACCCCAAGAACACTGTTTCAAGGCTAGAGGGATCCTGAGGTCACTGTAGCAACACGAAAGAGCTCCGTGGACTAAGAATCAACTCGAGATGAGAAGTTAGTCCCTGGCTTCGACTCCAGAGGAATACCACCTTACCACAAGCACCTCAAGAGGAGGCTTCACTCAGCTCTAGGTATGTGAGAGGGACCCTGAGTTTGCGACCTCAAGTGGAATGGACACCGCAATGCCCTGATTCGAAATAAGGCCGGATATCCCTGCAGTGCCTTGAATGACGGCTCCTCTTGCATCTCCCAAGACGAAAGGATGTCTGAATCCCCTGTGCAGACCACAGAGAAAGACCTAGTTCCCCACATCATCGCGACCGGAGGCCTCACATCCTTTGAAAACTCCAGAGGTACGCGGAGATCAGTGCCTCCAAAGGACACGATGCCTGACTCCTCGTGAAACTTGATAGGATTCCCAGGATTCCTGTGGCACCTGGAAAGGGACCCATGGTCTCCCGCCTCAGCTGGAGAGGCGTCCCAATTGCCCTGCCAAGCCTCGAGGAGAATTCTGAGTTGTCCCTCGCAACTAGGCAGGAGTCCTGACGTGGCTGAGCAAACACGTGGTTGGAAGGGCCATCCCTGTCGTAACTCGAGAATATACCCCAGGTTCCCGCCGCAACTGGAGAAAAACCATGAGACTTCCCCCTCGCCGCGAGATGAGGCCCGATTCTTCTGCACTGCGTGCAGAGCAATTCCGTCTTGCACATCACACATGAAAGGAGCATTGACTTCCTTGATGGCACTCCAGAGAAACACCAAGAACACTGTTTCAAGGTTAGAGGGATCCTGAGGTCACTGTAGCAACACGAAAGAGCTCCGTGGCCCAAGAATCAACTCGAGATGAGAGGTTATTCCCTGGCTTCCATTACAGAGGAATACCACCTTACCACAAGCACCTCAAGAGGAGGCTTCTCTCAGCTCTAGGTATGTGAGAAGGACCCTGAATTTGCAGCCTCAAGTGGAATGGACACCGCGATGCCCTGACTCGAAATAAGGCCAGATATCCTTGCAGTGACTTGAATGCAGGCCCGTCTTGAATCTCCAAAGATGAAAGGATGTCTGAATCGCCTGTGGAGACCACAGAGAAAGACCTAGTTCCCCACCTCATCGCGACCGGAGCCCTCACATCCTTTGAAAACTCTCGAGGTACGCGGAGATCAGTGCCTCCAAAGGAGACGATGCCTGACTCCTCGGGAAACTTGATAGCAGTCCCAGAATTCCTGTGGCACGTGGATAGCGACACTTCGTCTCTCGCCTCAGCTGGAGAGGCATCCCAATTGCCCTGCCAGGCCTCGAGGAAAATCCCGAGTTGTCCCTCGCAACTAGGCAGGAGTCCTGATGTCGCTGAACAAACACGTGGGTGGAAGGGCCATCCCCGTCGTAACTCGAGAATATACCCCAGGTTCCCGCCGCAACTCGAGAAAAACCATGAGACTTCCCCCTCGCCGCGATATGAGGCTCGATTCACCTGCACTGCGTGCAGAGCAATTCCGTGTTGCACATCACACATGAAAGGAGCCTTGATTTCCTTGATGGCACTCCAGAGAAACCCCAAGAACACTGTTTCAAGGCTAGAGGGATCCTGAGGTCACTGTAGCAACACGAAAGAGCTCCGTGGACCAAGAATCAACTCGAGATGAGAAGTTAGTCCCTGGCTTCGACTCCAGAGGAATACCACCTTACCACAAGCACATCTAGAGGAGGCTTCACTCAGCTCTAGGTATGTGAGAGGGACCCTGAGTTTGCGGCCTCAAATGGAATGGACACCGCGATGCCCTGATTCAAAATAAGGCCGGATATCCCTGCAGTGATTTGAATGCAGGCTCGTCTTGCATCTCCCAAGACGAAAGGATGTCTGAATCCCCTATGCAGACCACAGACAAAGACCTCGTTCCCCACCTCATCGCGACCGGAGGCCTCACATCCTTTGAAAACTCCAGAGGTACGCGGAGATCAGTGCCTCCAATGGAGACGATGCCTGACTCCTCGTGAAACTTGATAGGAGTCCCAGAATACCTGTGGTATAGAAAGGGACCCTTGGTCTCCCGCCTCAGCTGGAGAGGCGTCCCAATAATCCTGCCAAGCCTCAAAGAGAATCCTGAGTTGTACCTCGCAACTAGGCAGGAGTCCTGACGTCGCTGAACAAACACGTGGATGGAAGGGCCATCCCCGTCGTAACTCGAGAATATACCCCAGGTTCCCGCCGCAACTCGAGAAAAACCATGAGACTTCCCCCTCGCCCCGAGATGAGGCCTGATTCCCCTGCACTGCGTGCACAGCAATTCCGTGTTGCCCATCACACATGAAAGGAGCCTTGATTTCATTGATGGCACTCCAGAGAAACCCCAAGAACACTGTTTCAAGGCTAGAGGGATCCTGAGGTCATTGTAGCAACACGAAAGAACTCCGTGGACCAAAAATCAACTCGAGATGAGAGGTTATTCCCTGGCTTCGACTCCAGAGGAATATCACCTTACCACAAGTACCTCAAGAGGAGGCTTCTCTAAGCTCTGGGTATGTGAGAGGGACCCTGACTTTGCGGCCTCAAGTGGAATGGACACCGCGATGCCCTGACTCGAAAGAAGGCCGGATATCCCTGCAGTGGCTTGAATGCAGGCTCGTCTTGCATCTCCCAAGATGAAAGGATGTCTGAATCCCCTGTGGAGACCACGGAGAAAAACCTAGTTCCCCACCTAATCGCGACCGGAGGCCTCACATCCTTTGAAAACTCCAGAGGTACGCGGAGATCAGTGCCTCCAAAGGAGACGATGCCTGACTCCTCGTGAAACTTGATAGGAGTCCCAGGATTCCTGTGGCACGTGGATAGGGACCCTTGGTCTCACGCCTCAGCTGGAGAGGCGTCCCAATTGCCCTGCCAAACCTCGAGGAGAATGCCGAGTTGTCCCTCGCAACTAGGCAGGAGTCCCGATGTCGCTGAAGAAACACGTGGGTAAAAGGGCCATCCCCTTCATAACTCGAAAATATACCCCAGGTTCCCGCCGCAACTCGAGAAAAACCATGAGACTTCCCCCTCGCCACGAGATGAGTCCAGATTCCCCTGCACTGCATGCTGAGCAATTCCGTGTTGCACATCACACAAGAAAGGAGCCTTGATTTCCTTGATGGCACTCCAGAGAAACCCCAAGAACACTGTTTCAAGGCTAGAGGGATCCTGAGGTCACTGTAGCAACACGAAAGAGCTCCATGGACCAAGAATCAACTCGAAATGAGAGGTTAGTCCCTGGCTTCGACTCCAGAGGAATACCACCTTACCACAAGCACCTCAAGAGGAGGCTTCTCTCAGCTCTAGGTATTTGAGAGGGACCCTGAGTTTGCGGCCTCAAGTGGAATGGACACCGCGATGCCCTGACTCGAAATAAGGTCGGATATCCCTGCAGTGACTTGAATGCAGGCTCGTCTTGCATCTCCCAAGACGAAGGATGTCTGAATCCCCTGTGGAGACCACAGAGAAAGACCTAGTTCCCCACCTCATCGCGACCGGAGGCCTCACATCCTTTGAAAACTCCAGAGGTACGCGGAGATCAGTGCCTCCAAAGGAGACGATGCCTGACTCCTCGTGAAACTTGATAGGAGTCCCAGAATTCCTGTGGCACGGGGAAAGGGACCCTTGGTCTCCAGCGTCAGCTGGAGAGGCGTCCCAATTGCCCTGCCAAGCCTCGAGGAGAATCCTGAGTTGTCCCTCGCAACTAGGCAGGAGTCCTGTCGTGGCTGAACAAACTCGTGGTTGGAAGGGCCATCCCAGTCCTAACTCGAGAATATACCCCAGGTTCCCGCCACAACCCGAGAGAAACCATGAGACTTTCCGCTCGCCGCGAGATGAGGCCCGATTCCCAGGCACTGCGTGCAGTGCAATTCCGTGTTGCACATCACACATGAAAGGAGCCTTGATTTCCTTGATGGCACTCCAGAGAAACCCCAAGAACACTGTTTCAAGGCTAGAGGGATCCTGAGGTCACTGTAGCAACACAAAAGAGCTCCGTGGACCAAGAATCAACTCGAGATGAGAGGTTAGTCCCTGGCTTCGACTCCAGAGGAATACCACCTTACCACAAGCACCTCAAGAGTAGGCTTCTCTCAGCTCTAGCTATGTGAGAGGGACCCTGAGTTTGCGGCCTCAAGTGGAATGGACACCGCGGTACCCTGACTCGAAAAAGGGCCGGATATCCCTGCAGTGACTTGAATGCAGGCTCGTCTTGCATCTACCATGATGAAAGGATGTCTGAATCCCCTTTGGAGACCACAGAGAAAGACCAAGTTCCCCACCTCAGCGGGACCGGAGGCCTCACATCCTTTGAAAACTCCAGAGGTACGCGGAGATCAGTGCCTTCAAAGGAGACGATGCCTGACTCGTCGTGAAACTTGATAGGAGTACCACAATTCATGTGGCACGTGGATAGGGACATTTCGTCTCTCGCCTCAGCTGGAGAGGCGTCCCAGTTGCCCTACCAGGCCTCGAGGAGAATCCCGAGTTGTCCCTCGCAACTAGGCAGGAGTCCTGACGTGGCTGAACAAACACGTGTGTGGAAGGGCCATCCCCGTCGTAACTCGAGAATATACCCCAGGTTCCCACCGCAACTCGAGAAAAACAATGAGACTTCCCCCTTGCCGCGAGATGAGGCCAGATTCCCCTGAACTGCATGCTGAGCAATTCCGTGTTGCACATCACACAAGAAAGGAGCCTTGATTTCCTTGATGGCACTTCAGAGAAACCCCAAGAACACTGTTTCAAGGCTAGAGGGATCCTGAGGTCAGTGTAGCAACACGAAAGAGCTCCGTGGACCAAAAATCAACTCAAGATGAGAGGTTATTCCCTGGCTTCGACTCCAGAGGAATACCACCTTACCACAAGCACCTCAAGAGGAGGCTTCTCTCAGCTCTAGGTATGTGAGAGGGACCCTGAGTTTGCGGCCTAAAGTGGAATGGACACCGCGATGCCGTGATTCGAAATGAGGCCAGATATCCCTGCAGTGACTTGAATGCAGGCTCGTCTTGAATCTCCAAAGATGAAAGGATGTCTGAATCCTCTCTGGGGACCAAAGAGAAAGTCCTAGTTCCCCACCTCATCGCGACCGGGGCCTCACATCCTTTGAAAACTCCAGAGGTACGCGGAGATCAGTGCCTCCAAAGGAGACGATGCCTGACTCCTGGTGAAACTTGATAAGAGTCCCAGGATTCCTGTGGCACGTGGAAAGGGACCCTTGGTCTCCCACCTCAGCTAGAGAGGAGTCCCAATTGCCCTGCCAAGCCTCGAGGAGAATCCCGTGTTGTCCTTCGCAACTAGGCAGGAGTACTTATGTGGCTGAAAAAACATGTGGGTGGAAGGGCCATCCCCGTCGTAACTCGAGAATATACCCCACGTTCCCGCCGCAACTCGAGAAAAACCATGAGACTTCCCCCTCGCCGCGAGATGAGGCCCGATTCCCCTGCACTGCATGCAGAGCAATTCCGTGTTGCACATCACACATGAAAGGAGCCTATATTTCCAGGAGGCACTCCTGAGAAACCCCAAGAATACTGTTTCAAGGCTCGAGGGATACTGAGGTCACTGTAGCAACACGAAAGAGCTCCGTGGACCAAGAATCAACTCGAGATGAGAGGTTAGTCCCTGGCTTTGATTCCAGAGGAATACCACATTACCACAAGCACCTCAAGAGGAGGCTTCTCTCAGCTCTAGGTATGTGAAAGGGACCCTGAGTTTGCAGCCTCAAGTGGAATGGACACCGCGATGCCCTGACTTGAAATAAGGCCGGATATTCCTGCAGTGACTTGAATGCAGGCTCGTCTTGCATCTCCCATGACGAAAGTATAACTGAAACCCCTATGGAGACCACAGAGAAAGACCTAGTTCCCCACCTCATTGCGACCGGAGGCCTCACATCCTTTGAAAACTCCAGAGGTATGCGGAGATCAGTGCCTCCAAAGGAGACGATGCCTGACTCCTCGTGAAACTTGATAAGAGTCCCAGGATTCCTGTGGCAAGTGGAAAGGGACACTTGGTTTCCCACCTCAGCTGGAGAGGCGTCCCAATTGCTCTGCCAAGCCTCGAGGAGAATCCCGAGTTGTCCCTCGCAACTAGGCAGGAGTCCTGACGTGGCTGAACAAACGCGTGGGTGGAAGGGCCGTCCCCGTCGTAACTCGAGAATATACCCCAGGATCCAGTCGCAATTCGAGAAAAACCATGAGACTTCCCCGTCGCCGCGTGGTGAGGCCCGATTCCCCTGCACTGCGTGCAGAGCAATTCCGTGTTGCACATCACACATGAAAGGAGCCTTGATTTCCTTGATGGCACTCCAGAGAAACCCCAAGAACACTGTTTCAAGGTTAGAGGGATCCTGAGGTCACTGTAGCAACACGAAAGAGTTCCGTGGACAAAAATCAACTCGAGATGAGAGGTTAGTCCCTGGCTTCGACTCCAGAGGAATACCACCTTACCACAAGCACCTCAAGAGGAGGCTTCTCTCAGCTCTAGGTATGTGAGAGGGACCCTGAGTTTGTAGCCTCAAGTGGAATGGACACCGCGATGCCCTGACTCGAAATAAGGCCGAATATCCCTGCAGTGACTTGAATGCAGGCTCGTCTTGCATCTCCCAAAACGAAAGGATGTCTGAATCCCCTGTGGAGACCACAGAGAAAGACCTAGTTCCCACCTAATCACTACCGGAGGCCTTACATCCTTTGAAAACTCCAGAGGTACGGGGAGTTCAGTGCCTCCAAAGGAAAAGATGCCTGACTCCTCGTGAAACTTGATAGGAGTCCCAGGATTCCTGGGGCACGTGGAAAGGGACACTTGGTCTCCCGCCTCAGCTGGAGAGGCATCCTAATTGCCCTGCCAAGCCTCGAGGAGAATCCCGAGTTGTCCCTCGCAACTAGGCAGGAGTCCTGACGTCGCTGAACAAACACGTGTGTGGAAGGGCCATCCCCGTCGTAACTCGAGAATATACCCCAGGTTCCCGCCGCAACTCGAGAAATACCATGAGACTTCTCCCTTTCCGTGAGATGAGGCCTGATTCCCCTGCGCTGCATGCAGAGCAATTCCGTGCTGCACATCACACATGAAAGGAGCCTTGATTTCCTTGATGGCACTCCAGAGAAACCCCAAGAACACTGTTTTAAGGCTAGAGGGATCCTGAGGTCACTGTAGCAACAAGAAAGAGATCCGTGGGCCAAAAATCAACTCGAGACGATATGTTAGTCCCTGGCTTCCACTCCAGAGGAATACCACATTACCACAAGCACCTCAAGAGGAGGCTTCTCTCAGCTCTAGGTATGTGAGAGGCACCCTGAGTTTGCAGCCTCAAGTGGAATGGACACCGCGATGCCCTGACTCGAAATAAGGCCAAATATCCCTGCAGTGACTTGAATGCAGGCTCGTCTTGCATCTCCCAAGACGAAAGGATGTCTGAATCCCCTGTGGAGACCACAGAGAAAGACCTAGTTCCCCACCTAATCGCTACCGGAGGCCTTACATCCTTTGAAAATTCCAGAGGTACGCGGAGATCAGTGCCTCCAAAGGAGACGATGCCTGACTCCTCGTGAAACTTGATAGGATTTCCAGGATACCTGTGGCACGTGGAAAGGGACACTTGGTCTCCCGCCTCAGCTGGAGAGGCATCCCAATTGCCCTGCCAGGCCTCGAGGAGAATCCCGAGTTGTCCCTCGCAACTAGGCAGGAGTCCTGACGTCGCTGAACAAACACGTGTTTGGAAGGGCCATCCCCGTCCTAACTCGAGAATATACCCCAGGTTCCCGCCGCAACTCGAGAAAAACCATGAGACTTCCCCCTGTCCACGAGATGAGGCCCGATTCCCCTGCACTGCGTGCAGTGCAATTCCGTGTTGCACATCACACATGAAAGGAGCCTTGATTTCCTTGATGGCACTCCAGAGAAACCCCAAGAACACTGTTTCAAGGATAGAGTGATCCTGAGGTCACTGCAGCAACAGGAAAGAAATCTGTGGACCAAAAATCAACTCAAGAAGAGAGGTTAGTCTCTGGATTCGTCTCCAGAGGAATAACACCTTACCACAAGCACCTCAAGAGGAGGCTTCTCTCAGCTCTAGGTATGTGAGAGGGACCCTGAGTTTGCGGCCTCAAGTGGAATGGACACCGCAATGCCCTGACTCGAAATAAGGCCGGACATCCCTGCAGTGACTTCAATGCAGGCTCGTCTTGCATCTCCCAAGACGAAAGGATGTCTGAATCCCCTGTGGAGACCACAGAGAAAGACTTAGTTCCCCACCTCATCGCGACCGATAGCCTCACATCCTTTGAAAACTCCAGAGGTATGCGGATATCAGTGCCTCCAAAGGAGACGATGCCTGACTCCTCGTGAAACTTGATAGGAGTCCCAGGATTCTTGTGATACTTGGAAAGGGTTCCTTGGTCTCCCGCCTCAGCTGGAGAGGCGTCCCAATTGCCCTGCCAAGCCTCGAGGATTATCCCGAGTTGTCCCTCGCAACTAGGCAGGTGTCCTGACGTCGCTAAACACACACGTGTGTGGAAGGGCCATCCCCGTCGTAACTCGAGAATATACCCCAGGTTCCCGCCGCAACTCGAGAAAAACCATGAGACTTCCCCCTCGCCGCAAGATGAGGCCCGATTCCCCTGCACTGCGTGCAGAGCAATTCCGTCTTGCACATCACACATGAATGGAGCTTTGATTTCCTTGATGGCACTCCAGAGAAACCCCAAGAACACTGTTTCAAGGCTAGAGGGATCCTGAGGTCACTGTAGCAACACGAAAGAGCTCCCTGGGCCAAAAATCAACTCGAGATGAGAGGTTAGTCCCTGGCTTCGACTCCAGAGGAATACCACCTTACCACAAGCACCTCAGAGGAGGCTTCTCTCAGCTCTAGGTATGTGAGAGGAACCCTGAGTTTGCGTCCTCAAGTGGAATGGACACCGCGATGCCCTGACTCGAAATAAGGCCGGATATCCCTGCAGTGACTTGAATGCAGGCTCGTCTTGTATCTCCCAAGACGAAAGGATGTCTGAATCCCCTGTGGAGACCACAGAGAAAGACCTAGTTCCCCACCTCATCGCGACCGGAGGCCTCACATCCTTTGAAAACTCCAGAGGTACGCGGAGATCAGTGCCTCCAAAGGAGACGATGCCTGACTCCTCGTGAAACTTGATAGGAGTCCGAGGATTCCTGTGGCACGTGGAAAGGGACCCTTGGTCTACCGCCTCAGCTGGAGAGGCGTCCCAATTACCGTGCCCAGCCTCGAGGAGAATCCCGAGTTGTCCCTCGCAACTAGGCAGGAGTCTTGACGTCGCTGAACAAACACGTGTGTGGAAGGGCCATCCCCGTCGTAACTCGAGAATATACCCCAGGTTCCTGCCGCAACTCGAGAAAAACCATGAGACTTCCCCCTCGCCGCAAGATGAGGCCCGATTCCCCTGCACGGGTGCAGAGCAATTCCGTGTGGCACATCACACATCAAAGGAGCCTTGATTTCCTTGATGGCACTCCAGAGAAACCCCAAGAACACTGTTTCAAGGCTAGAGGGATTCTGAGGTCACTGTAGCAACACGAAAGAGCTCCGTGGGCCAAAAATCAACTCGAGATGAGAGGTTAGTCCCTGGCTTCGACTCCAGAGGAATACCACCTTACCACAAGCACCTCTAGAGGAGGCTTCTCTCAGCTCTAGGTATGTGAGAGGGACCCTGATTTTGCGGCCTCAAGTGGAATTGACACCGCGATGCCCTGACTCGAAATAAGGCCGGATATCCCTGCAGTGACTTGAATGAAGGCTCGTCTTGCATCTCCCAAGACGAAAGGATGTCTGAATCCCCTGTGGAGACCACAGAGAAAGACCTAGTTCCCCACCTCATCGCGACCGGAGGCCTCACATCCTTTGAAAACTACAGAGGTACGCGGAGATCAGTGCCTCCAAAGGAGTCGATGCCTGACTCCTCGTGAAACTTGATAGGAGTCCCAGGATTCCTGTGGCACGTGGAAAGGGACACTTGGTCTCCCGCCTCAGATGGAGAGGTGTCCCAATTGCCCTGCAAAGCCTCGAGGAGAATCCCGAGTTGTCCCTCGCAACTAGGCAAGTGTCCTGACGTGGCTGAACAAACACGTGGTTGGAAGGGCCATCCCCGTCATAACTCGAGAATATACCACAGGTTCCCACCGCAACACAAGAAAAACCATGAGACTTCCCCCTCGCCGCAAAATGAGGCCCGATATCCTGCACTGCGTGCAGAGCAATTCCGTGTTGCACATCACACATGAAAGGAGCCTTGATTTCCTTGATGGCACTCCAGAGAAACCCCAAGAACACTGTTTCAAGGCTAGAGGGAACCTGAGTTCACAGTAGCAACACGAAAGAGCTGCGTTGACCAAAAATTAACTCGAGATGAGAGGTTAGTCCCTGGCTTCGACTCTAGAGGAATACCACCTTACCACAAGCACCTCAAGAGGAGGCTTCTCTCAGCTCTAGGTATGTGAGAGGGACCCTGAGTTTGCGGCCTCAAGTGGAATGGACACCGCGATGCCCTGACTCGAAATAAGGCCCGATATCCCTGCAGTGACTTGAATGCAGGCTCGTCTTGCATCTCCCAAGACGAAAGGATGTCTGAATCCCCTGTGGAGACCACAGAGAAAGACCTAGTTCCCCACTTCATCGAGACCGGAGGCCTCACATACTTGGAAAATTCCAGAGGTACACTGAGATCAGTGCCTCCAAAGGAGACGATGCCTGACTCCTCGTGAAACTTGATAGGAGTCCCAGGATTCCTGTGGCACGTGGAAAGGGACACTTGGTCTCCCGCCTCAGCTGGAGATTCGTCCCAATTGCCTTGCCAAGCCTCGAGGAGAATCCCGAGTTGTCCCTAGCAACTAGGCAGGAGTCCTGACGTGGCTGAACAAACACGTGTGTGGAAGGGCATCCCCGTCGTAACTCGAGAATATACCCCAGGTTCCCGCCGCAACTCGAGAAAAACCATGAGACTTCCCCATCGCCGTGAGATGAGGCCCGATTCCCCTGCACTGCGTGCAGAGCAATTCCGTATTGCACATCACACATGAAAGGAGCCTTGATTTCCTTGATGGCACTCCAGAGAAGCCCCAAGAACACTGTTTCAAGGCTAGAGGAATCCTGAGGTCACTGTAGCAACACGAAAGAGCTCCGTGGACCAAAAATCAACTCGAGATGAGAGGTTAGTCCCTGGCCTCAACTCCAGAGGAATACCACCTTACCACAAGCACCTCAAGAGGAGGCTTCTCTCAGCTCTAGGTATGTGAGAGGACCCTGAGCTTGCGGCCTCAAGTGGAATGGACACCACGATGCCCTGACTCAAAATAAGGCCGGATATCCCTGCAGTGACTTGAATGCAGGCTCGTCTTGCATCCCCCAAGACGAAAGGATGTCTGAATCCCCTGTGGAGACCACAGAGAAAGACCTAGTTCCCCACCTCATCGCGACCGGAGGCCTCACATCCTTTGAAAACTCCAGAGGTACGCGGAGATCAGTGCCTCCAAAGGAGACGATGCCTGACTCCTCGCGAAACTTGATAGGAGTCCCAGGATTCCCGTGGCACGTGGAAAGGGACCCTTGGTCTATCGCCTCAGATGGAGAGGCGTCCCAATTGCCCTGCCAAGCCTCGAGGAGAATCCCGAGTTGTCCCTCGCAACTAAGCAGGAGTCCTGACGTCGCTGAACAAACACGTGGGTGGAAGGGCCATCCCCGTCATAACTCTTGAATATACCCCAGGTTCCCACCGCAACTCGAGAAAAACCATGAGACTTCCCCCTCGCCGCAAAATGAGGCCCGATATCCTGCACTGCGTTCAGAGTAATTCTGTGTTGCACATCACACATGAAAGGAGCCTTGATTTCCTTGATGGCCCTCCAGAGAAACCCCAAGAACACTGTTTCAAGGCTAGAGGGATCCTGAGGTCACTGTAGCAACACGAAAGAGCTCCGTGGACCAAAAATCAACTCCGAGATGAGAGGTTAGTCCGTGGCTTCGACTGCAGTGGAATACCACCTTACCACAAGCACCTCAAGAGGAGGCTTCTCTCAGCTCTATGTATGCGAGAGAGACCCTGAGTTTGCGTCCTGAAGTGGAATGGACACTGCGATGCCCTGACTCGAAATAAGGCCGGATATCCCTGCAGTGACTTGAATGCAGGCTCGTCTTGCATCTCCCAAGTAGAAAGGATGTCTGAATCCCCTGTGGAGACCACAGAGAAAGACCTAGTTCCCCACCTCATCGCGACCGGAGGCCTCACATTCTTTGAAAACTCCAGAGGGACGCGGAGATCAGTGCCTCCAAAGGAGCCGATGCCTGACTCCTCGTCAAACTTGATAGGAGTCCCAGGATTCCTGTGGCACGTGGAAGGGGACCCTTGGTCTCCCGCCTCAGCTGGAGAGGCGTCCCAATTGCCCTGCCAAGGTCGAGGAGAATCCCGAGTTGTCCCTCGCAACTAGGCAGGAGTCCTGACGTCGCTGAACAAACACGTGGGTGGAAGGGCCATCCCCGTTGTAACTCGAGAATATACCCCAGGTTCCCGCCGCAACTCGAGAAAAACCATGAGACTTCCCCCTTGCCGCGAGATGAGGCCCGATTCCCCTGCACTGCGTGCAGAGCAATTCCGTCTTGCACATCACACATGAAAGGAGCCTTGATTTCCTTGTAGGCACTCCAGAGAAACCCCAAGAACACTGTTTCAAGGCTAGAGGGATCCTGAGGTCACTGTAGCAACACGAAAGAGCTCCGTGGACCAAGAATCAACTCGAGATGAGAGGTTAGTCCCTGGCTTCCACACCAGAGGAATACCACCTTACCACAAGCACCTCAAGAGGAGGATTCTCTCAGCTCTGGGTATGTGAGAGGGACCCTGATTTTGCGGCCTCAAGTGGAATGGACACTGCGATGCCCTGACGCGAAATAAGGCCGGATATCCCTGCAGTGACTTGAATGCAGGCTCGTCTTGCATCTCCCAAGACGAAAGGATGTCTGAATCCCCTGTGGAGACCACAGAGAAAGACCTAGTTCCCCACCTCATCGCGACCGGAGGCCTCACATCCTTTGAAAACTCCAGAGGTACGCGTAGATCAGTGCCTCCAAAGGAGACGATGCCTGACTCCTCGTGAAACTTGATAGGAGTCCCAGGATTCCTGTGGCACATGGAAAGGGACTCTTGGTCTCCCGCTTCAGCTGGAGAGGCGTCCCAATTGCCCTGCCAAGCCTCGAGGAGAATCCCGAGTTGTCCCTCGAAACTAGGCAGGAGTCCTGACGTCGCTGAACAAACACGTGGGTGGATGGGCCATCTCCGTCGTAACTCGAGAATATAACCCAGGTTCC